>NC_051066.1:28688835-28990835 GCF_004664715.2 Peromyscus leucopus | reverse complement strand
ACAGTGACAACAGCCTATACTATTTGTGGGCCTGCTGTGACCTCTCTGACCAACAACAAATCACAAGGGTGTATCCTATATTTGATACCAGGATTTTCACTTAATAACCTATGGCTTCTGGGAGCAGTATCACCCACCAACACAGGGTAAATTCCTTAAAATTACTTTTTTTTTTAAAAAAAAAAAAAACTAGCTTCTAAAATAGCAGGTTTTCATATGGTCTTTTCATACATTCTTTGTTTTGGTTAACCTCTTCATCTCCCTATCCTCCAAACCACAGTCTGACTTAAAACTCCCCACTCCCAGTTTTTTCCCATTTACTTTCTTATCACATATATTCTGCTATTGCCCCTCCCTGATGGCCCCTCTTCTTTCCTGAATCATCCTTTTTAGCTTCCTGGACTCTCTTCATAGAACTACCAATTAAACACATAAACTAACCAAACCAAACTAGTGAGAACTCATGAACTTTAGACCTACAGCTGTGGGGCCTCCACAGGACTGGACTAGGCTCTCTGCATAATCCAGACAGTTGTGTAGCTTGATCTGCTTAAGGGCCCCCCTGGCAAAAGGATCAGGGTCCATCCCTCGTGCATGAGCTGGCTTTTTGGAACCCACTATCTATGATGGGACACCTTGTACAGCCTTGATGCAGGGGAGGGGCTTGGACCTGCCTCTACTGAAAGTTCCAGGTTCAGCTGACTCCCCATGGGAGAACTTGCCTTGTTGGAGGAGGGGATGGAAGGTGGGTTGGGGGGAGGAGGTGGGAGGGGCAGGAGGAGGGAGGAGAGAGGGATCTGTGATTGGTATGTAAAATGAATAAAATAATTCCTTAATAAAAACAAAGCAAAAAAAAACCCTCACATAATCTAAAAGTTTGAAGTTAGTGGTTACATATAGGGGAACACATGTGGCATTTGTCTTTCAGAAACTGAATTATCTCACTTGGTAAAATTTTTTCCAGTTCTGTCCATTTACCTGAACATTTTATAATTTCATTTTTCTTTACAGATGAACAAAATTCCATTATGTATATGCACCACATTTTCATTGTCTGTTCACCAGATGGTGGGCATTAGTCTGCTACCTTTATTGTGAATAGAGTGGCGATGAACATGGGTGTGCAAGTGTCTCTGGAGAAGGAGGCAGAGCCCTTTGGGTCGGTGCCAAGGACTGGTGTGGCTGGGTCATACAGTAGTTCTGTTTTTAGCTTTTAAAGAAACCTCCCTACTGATTTCCATAGGGAGTGGCCTTGACTTCTATACACTCTATAGTCAGAAACCTTTTGTGGACTACCAGGTAAGACATGCTATCTTTAGAAAAATAATATACTTTTGTGTACTTTTAGGGGAGTTTGGTTTTGTATTTTACAGTTTCAAAATCCATTTTGTAAGTACTCATGTTTGAAGCATGAATATTTCATTCATTCTAATTTCTTATTTTATTTCATAATAAATTGTGGTACAAATTTATTTATGCAATGAAAACTTGAAGGCTAAAAATAAAAACTTACTGTATCAAATGTAATCTGTATAATTTTTTCATGTGCTTATTATTGCATTAATCATGAAAAACAGTTACAATTTGAAACAGGGCATTATAGCATGTATTAGCCCAGCAGTCAGGACACTAAAAAACCAGAATTATGAGTTCAAGACCAGCTAATCAACAGATCAAGGCACCTGTCATAAGGATATATATATATATATATATATATATATATATATATATATGTGTGTGTGTGTGTGTGTGTGTGTATATATATAATCAGTATATATCTCCTTATTAAAGGTGCATATATGTATACACATATGTAGTCTTTCTTACAAGAACCTTTTACGTTAGTGTTGCCTTTTAAAATAACTCATTTTTTTTCCAAAATATTTTAGCCTTGAAAATCCTTTAGGCAATGAGGCAAAGAACTAAACTTTGTTTTCCTTTTTTTCCAAGTGTTTTATTAATTTTAAGGACACCATTTGTTGAATAGCCCATCCTTTTTTACTGGCTGGAAAAGCTCCTCCGACTGAATGCCTCCCTTGTTGTACCTCAGTTGGCAGAACCAGGAGAGTCGATTTGCACAAACTATGGGGGAGGAGACAGATGATACATCCAATGATACATCTTTGTGGTTGATTTGCTTTGTTTTGGTTACTTTTAGAATAAACAGATGAAAAAGACTCCCATGTATATGGGATTTCTAGATTTGCCTTCATTTGAAAGCATGCTTTCCCTGGAATTTGGCTGGTCAAATCCAGATTGTCCCAAATATTTTGTCATTAGTCTCTCCATGGTTTGTTTTATATGTCAGGGATTTTTGATCTTGCTGTTATCAGAATTTGCAAAAACTAAAATGATTCTAAATCTAACTGACTTGCCAGAGAATTTATCTAAGCCCTTGTATTTTTTATTTTATGTAAAGAGAAATTATTTAGGAAACAGACTAGTTATGAATATATAATTCCTGCACCTTTGTTAACAGTGAGGACCTACTTGATGATAAAATGACAAGGCTATTTTTGAATATTTTCTATTTGTTACTTGTTCAGGAGGTGGTTCTTTTGGGACACTACTTAACACAAGCCTCACTACTAATCAAGAGAAGCCTCCTTTTAAGTTGGTCAGGGTAGTCCAAGAGACCCCCAAAACAATGTAAGCTATTTCTGTTGCTCTTGATTGCCTTGCAGAGGTTGAAACTAAATCCCTGTTGCTGAAGACACCACACTCTTTGGACAAAGGATTGGATGATTTGATTGGGATTTGACCTGAAAGCTTCCTTCCTGAGGTCTAACTTTCATGGTACCAGGAGGTGTTATGTGAGCTGCCCAGGGAGGGAAGCAATCAAAAAACATACCCAGCTGTGACCCCTGTGAGCCATGGTAATGAGCAGCATGGCAAGATATCCCTAAAGGTGCAATATTGGCACACATATCTTGGTGACAACCGAGAACTCTCTAGTTGGATTTAAAGCCCACTCAGCAGGAGAAAGATCATACCTGACACTGAAAACCCAGCCAATGACCCAGGGCTAGAGAAGTCATGGAGGACATACAGCAGCCACTTTTCCAGACCATCATAATTCTGTGTCCTAAAGCTTATCTGCAGAGCATAAGTGTGGCTCTTGGTCCTTATCAAAGAAGCTTCTCTTTGCAACAGCTACCATTTCAGAAAACCAGAACTGATCAAAATTCTAATCAAGGTTTACATAGTTCCAATGGATACATCTACAACACAACTATACCTAAGGCTCGGGTAACTTCATGAAAGGTGGAGGTGCAGAAAGATTATAACATCTGTGAGACTCTGTCTCATAGAAACAACAGTGAAGCTACACCCCTACACCCAGGAGCACTCAACAGTATGGCTGCCTAGACAAGACATGAACAATGATGCTACCTATACACATGCTAACGTAGAAATGAGAATTCTCACAGGGCCCCACCCCTAGACAAAGAAGAACAGACAACTAAAGACCTGCTGAGAAAAGGAGAATTACTCTTCCCCTGGGATGAGCCTCTTCCCTGGTTAGCCAATGCCAAACGGTCATCCCTGAAATCATATATACACTAAATGGACTAGACAGGTTGTGTTTATATATTTACACATTTTTGTGTGTAGTAATAATAATCCATGCAAAAGAGGCCATAAGTTTGAGAGGGTGTGTGTCTTCGTGGGAGGGGTGGGGAGAGGAGACATAGGAGGGGTTGGAGAGAGGAAAAGGAAAGACATATGCAATCAGATTTTTATTAATTTTTTAATTAAAATCATTGTTTTTCAGAATCTAAATGTTTGCTGCTTATTTTTTTATAAGGTTAAGATTAGCACTAACTTTAGGGAGTGAAAAGCTTAGGAACTTCATTTTAGACAAGCACCTGATTGGCAGAAGTATTTCCTGAAGAAAACAAAACCGAGCTATTGACAGTCCACATCCGTACTCCGTTTCATCTTGCACTGAGTCAGAACGCTGGGGAACTGTAACTCTCCACAGCCTTTTCAATCTTGTCTCATTCTTCTTCACTAAAGCTCCTTCTGTGCTCTCCCTGTCCATTACAAGGCACAATATAATACCCAACCAACATGTTCCCAAATTCTATTCAGATTACCTCCTGCCCTTTCGTGCTTACCGGGCTCTTTTCCGAGTGCTCTGTGTGGTAGTTCTAAGGGCCTCAATCCATACTGGTGCAAGGCTATTGTTCTCACTTGTGCTCAAATTGTCTGGGCATTTAGATTTTAAGGTGAGATTGTAGATTTACCCAAGAGGGATTCCAATGTGTGAAAATTATTTGAACTTAAGTAAATGATAGGATATGATGGGATAAACTATGCACAGAACTCTACTCAAATGGCCAGAAGGCTGTTCTTCTGCCAGAATATGAGAAGGTCATGAAGAATCAGAGAATGGAATAAATGTAGGTCATTTCTTCAAGATACTTACAGAGGAAGTATTTTAAACATGAAAATGACTTTAGGGATTCAGATGTAGAGTTATTAAAAAGAATAAGAATATTAAATGTGAAGCTGGCACAGAGATCCTTGGGCAGCATTGGGTTTATGGATTTTTAACTTACTCTGTGTCTTCTTTATGGGTATATTTTATACATGGCCTTACAATGCTAACTCACCACCTACCATTAACACCAGCATGCCAAGGAGAACACGGATGAAAACCTTGACAAATAACATTAAATAATGCAGCCTGGACTCCTGATACTAGAATGCAGTCCAAAGCAAGATCAATGAGTCCTACATCCAATAACATAACTTTAAGGAAGGTAATCTCAGATTACATTTTATCATCTCAGGAAATAAGGTGGGTTTCTACGCCAACTGCTCACAGGCCTAATGGGTGAAATTCTATACCTCCAAACACTGGGCTCTGAAAATCGAGTTGGTCAAGATTCAGAACCCTCCAATTCTTGATGAGAACTCTCACTTTTGTGGGTTTATGAGGCAGTTGTGAGTGTAAGCACTGATTAATGTGTGTAATAAATGCCTTTTGTTCTGACTGTCAGATTTTGGGTCTTGGGAGTTCGACCAGGCCATGGGCTTTCCTTTGTCTGGCTGGAGCCTTGGGATATAGCAGGACTGATATGGACTTAATGCCATCTTGGTGGTTTATCTCAGTCTCACATTCTCAGTTCTACCACTCACATGATCACGGAATTCTCAGGAAGCCACACCAAGGATAATACCAATAGAACAAGCATTCAACACAGGCAGAGGGTTTAAAGAAAGTCAGCACTATCAGAGCAGTCTGAATTTTCCCTTTCTCCACAGCTTCACTCCATTCTGTGGCAGTGGTGAGTGTGGATAACAACGGGGTAGTTCCGAGTTAGTTCTGAGGAGCCATTGCTGAGAATATTACCTGGGGTAGCAAAGACCTGGGGAGACTGTGGGCAAATCTTTAATCACATTTCTAAGAAGACACACCTAAACACCATTCCCACAAACCCACTGCCAGCTCAAGCTTTGAATAAAGAAATAAAATTTGGAGAGTTTGAGACTAGGCATAAACAGGACACAGTAGTGGCGTGATGAGAGAGAGAGGAGGGAGGGAGAGAGAGAGAAAGATAGATAGAGAGATACAGAGATAGGGATGATAGATAGATAGATAGATAGGTAGGTAGGTAGATAGATAGATAGAAGATAGATAGATAGATAGATAGATAGATAGATAGATAGATAGATAGATAGGTAGATAGAAGATAGATAGATAGTACTATGAAGTTGTCTGGCTTTGGGCATCTGAAGCTCATCTTGACTGGGTGCTTGTGATCCATGGGGAGAAGAGACTTATTTAAAAGCTATGTCAGTGCAGAACACGGCTGTATTATATGTGACAATCAAGAAAACAGCTGTTTCCCACACCACAACAATTACAGCTACACTAGGTTGTGGCTTATTGTGTGAGCAACACCACCTTAAACAGTTACTGTGCACACACAATTTAATCTTCACAGTGAGTCTCTGAGGAAGCTATTATCCATGACTTCTCCTCAAAGGTGTGAAGACTAAGGCAGTGAGGGAAGGTGGGAAGTCAGGAGCCTGGGGAAGGCAGACTGGTCCATGAGGGTATGCGCTTTATCATAGTGCTGCACACCTCTATGTCATTACGTTGGTCCCAGCTTCTTAAATCGGTGTCATTTGAACTGATTGTGGGAGATTGAGAAAGGTTTAACAACACTGAAAGTTTCTGATGTGCGCTGGTCAAAAAGGAATTAAAAATCACATACGCAATGCAGCCAAGGTGTTTCTGGCAGCACTCACTTGTGTTGCAGCCTTGGCTCTGAGCATACATTTGCATTTTTTACCATACATGTCAACACAACACACAATGCTAACGAAAATGGTCAGCTTTGAACTGTTGTATGCAATGAACTGCAGTGACTTCACTGTGCAAAGGAAGGTTTCTGCTCTTACAAAAGCAAAAGGTTTAAATATAGAAAATACAAAAATTTTAATACTTTCCTACTGCCACTTACTGTAAATTTTTGAATGCTTAGAAATTGCTATTTCAATTGCTGACTTGAATTTTATATAAAAAATAATAATAAATGAATTTTGGCCTGAGATTAGGGTAGAATTTCCAAGAATTTCTGAAATAGCCCCTAATCATACTTTGACCATTTTGTACTATATATTTATGGAAAGTAGCATTTTCAACACTGACAAGCCCCAAATCAAAATATTGATTAATTCTGAAAAATGTTGAAGATGTTCTATATACTGCAATATCAAATAGTCAGCCACGATTTAATTCCTTATGTAAAAATTAAAAAACACATTTATCTTATTATTATGCAACTCTACTTTTTTATCTTTAATGAAAGGCAAGTTTATATGTACATCAAAGAATTCTTTTCAAATAAATTTCATTGTAATTTTTAATCTGTAAATAATAGATTTATATGCTTATTTCATATACCTACTATCTTAGTGTTCTATTGTTGTGAAGAGACACTATGACCAAGGCAACTCTTATAAAGGAAAACATTTAATTGAGAACTTGCTTACAGTTTTAATAGGTTAGTCTATTATCATCATAGTGGGGAGCATGGTAGCAGCCAGGCAGGCATGGCACTGGAGAAGTAGCTGAGGGCTACATCCTGATTGATACACAGGAAGCAGGCAGAGAGAGAGAGAGAGAGAGAGAGAGAGAGAGAGAGAGAGAGAGAGAGAGAGAGAGAGAGAAAGCTACTGGGCCCCGGCCTGGCCTGGCAAAGGCTTTTGAAACCTCAAAGTCTACACTGAGTGACACTCCTCCTCCAACAAGGCCACACTTTCTAATCGTTCCCCAAAGTCCACCAACTGGGAAGCAAGCATTCAAATATATGAACCTATGGGGGCCATTCTTATTTAAATTGCCACATTTACATAGCTGGGATCAGATAAAAATGTCATTAGTAGAAAGGGGTCATGAGTGTAAAAGTTTAAGAAGCCTTAACACAAGTCATGAGAAGCAACAGACAGTTGAAGAGAGGACATTTGTGAGTTAATGTTTGTAGCCAGGTGCAGGTGACTCAGGACAAATTGACAGGATGTATGATACCTCCTCAATCTTCTCCCACAAAGAAATGGGTTCTAAGTAGCTATGGTGAGTCTGAACATCCATAAGATGACCTTTCTAGTTGCTTAGACTGCTGAATAGAACATGGGGACTTGCCTAGAAGTACACTGGAAAATTACCTGGTGTACCTGTCATGACCAAGAAAGTAGATATGTGTAGTTAGTACTGTTGTTGGAATTTTCTTTGGGCCTCCAACCAACTCTCAAATAAAGACATTGAGACTTATTATTAATTATGAATGCTCAGCCTTAGCTTAGGCTTGTCTCACTAGGTCTTTTAACTTAATTTAACCTGTTTCTATTTATCTGCATTTTGCCTCAGGGTTTTTTACCTTTCTTTCATTCTGGTATGTCCTACTTTCCTACTTGTTCTGTGTCTGTCTGGCCCCGGCATCTCCCTGGCATCTCATTTTCTTTCTTCTTCCCAGCCTAAGTTCCTTTTTCTCCTTACTCTCCTTGCCCTGAAGTCACATCTGTCCCTCCTCCCTTGTTATTTATTCAGCTTTTTATTTGACCAATCAGGTGCCTTAGGCAGTCAAGGTAAAACAGCAGCACATCTTTACATAATTAAACAAAAGCAACACATCTTTACATAGTTAAACAAATATTCCACAACATAAACAAATGCAATGTATCTCTACATAGTTAAACAATGCAACATCATTGCATAGTTAAATATTCTGCAACATGGTATAACAAAAGTTATATTTTATTATTCTGAGGATCATCACACTAGGTTCACACTCTTAATTCCTAACTATGGTCTTAAGCCTATCTCCCCATGGCTACTCACCTGCGAAATGTATCTTAGCTGAAGGTCAGGTCCTGTCTCTAACAGAAGTCTCAGAGTCAAGG
The DNA here is from genome assembly GCF_004664715.2 of Peromyscus leucopus. Lineage (NCBI taxonomy): Eukaryota > Metazoa > Chordata > Mammalia > Rodentia > Cricetidae > Peromyscus > Peromyscus leucopus. Next base: position 28,982,417 of record NC_051066.1, on the reverse strand, counting down.
GTCAGGGTCCTGGGGGAGACTCTCCAGCTGCAGGGCAGATCAAGGTGGAGTCTCTCCATATGTACAGAGCGGAGCGCTGCTCTTGTTCTCTGTTTATATAATGTCCAGCAGGCATCATGGCTTCTAGGTCTGTGTCTGGTTATCTTGAATGAGTGATGTCACTGGGTTCTGATTATCAGGTGCAGCCTTGGGTATAGTGAGGATCCAAACTAAGTTATTTTTACATGTCTAAAGACTTTTTATTTTTACTATACTCATTACAGTACCCAACTCAGGACATTAAAGTCTAGGGTGGTTTATGCCTACTGGACTTCTCTTTTGTTCCTTAGGAAAGCCTAATGATGCCACATTTCTTCCCTCAGCTCTCATGTGTGTAGTGAGCTGTAACCTACACAAGGCACAGTCCAAGACGCAGAGGTTTAAAAACAGGAAGAAGCGATCTTTGCCATGATATAACCTAACCAAAAGGAAACAAGATGAGAACTCAACCACGCTGAATCTTTTGAGGAAGCTTTACACACTCACTAGAGAAGGGGCATGGACAGCTGCCTAGCAAAAGCAAGGAAGCCTTAGAAGAAGTAGCATTTAATTGGAGGTTTCAAACGTGAATGAACATGTCTGACACGCAAGCACAGAGCCGGCTACAGGCAGAGCTGTAAAAGGCAGAGAGTGTGGGATGCTCGGAGTACACAGAGCAGTTCAGCATTGCTGGCTTGCAAGGAGCAGGACAGGAAATGTGAGCTCAGACTTGACATTTAGGCAGTGGCCAAATATTGTAGTCCTTTGTATACCAAGTAAAAGGGGTTACAGTTTGTAGGCATTTTAGAGACTGAGGCCAGAATTTCATGGTTATCATTCCATTTGAGGCTGTCATTTTGGCATCCAGCATAGGAGACACATGTGAAGGAGCTGATAGGAGACCAAGGGCCACACCAAGCATCTGAGGCTACCCTATTCTGAGGAATGTCTTGATACTAGATGAGCCATAGTGTAGACCTTTAACTCATAGCTCTGGATCAAAATTGTGGAGCTGGAGAGGCCAGGGCTGAGGGATTGGCAATGCAGAGTGAAGAAAGGGCATTTTATGACTAAATCTGAGCAATCATGAATGCAGTGGGCAGGATTTGAAGTCTGAGCCAAGTGAGTTTGCATACAGCAACTCTCAAATGTGTGCACAGATTAAAACAACAGCAATGTCATCCTCAAATATATCAGTTTACTATGGCAACCCTGTCATTTCTATCATACCACAGAAGCCTACTTGGGGTACAAACCAATTCATAATTCAGCTATGTTTTTAATTTCTTCAACTGAACCTCCATATAGCAGGTCCAAGCAGAATTTATAAACAGCACCCATGCCTGAGAGATTATGTTCGTGTTGAGTCTGTAAATGTGAAATGGAGTCGTATTTCAAATGATTATTGATCATATTTGCTTGTTTTTGGTGGTGTAAACTCCCTGAGTTAAGGAAAGTTTACTCCTCACACTCATTTGAGGATCTAATCCATATGTGTAGCAAATGAAATGTTGCCCCTGGTGCTTCTTACCCTTCTAGAAGGCAAAGAAAGCCTTCATTTGTGCTTAAAATTTCTTCTATTTAGTAAGTTTTACAAAATATTTAAGACAATAGGCTTAATGTTCCCAGGCTGATTTTCATTATGCTTTCATTTGTTCCATTTTTATTTGTTTGTTTTTGTTTTTTGGGTTTTTTTTTGGGGGGGGGGTGGTCATAAAACAGTGCTTTTTCTAGGCAAACCAAGGTCAGTACTAAAATGATCACTGTTGACATGTCTGTTTGAAAGGTGTTGGGATGCTGGATGGTTTTCTTACATGAGTCAATTCCATGGGCATTCCAGCCCAATGCAGCTCAGTCTAAACTGGCATCCAACTTGCTGGAGAAGTAGTACCGGCAATTGGCAGATTCGTTCTGGGCAGCGTGCACTGTCTTGACGTCTTTGGACTGAGTTCCACATATCCTCGAGCATATCTACAGGCCACAGAACTTGCCCAACCTCCTAGACAGCCACCAGGTTCTATATTCCTGTTATGGATTACACTTACACATTTCTCCTAATGAAACAAGCCCATCTGAAATGAGGTGAGCAAAATGGAAAACGCACAGCGTGGCCGAGTGCCAGGAGAAGCTACGTACATTTCAGTGATGGATCTCTTCACAGAGGGCTATGTGTTGACTGTCAGAATTTGTGACCTGAGCTCAAGCCACTCAGTGCTGGTTTGTCCTGAATGTTCTGCACCATTAGTGGTCTCAGAAGCTAATCAGAATGTATGATCTTCCAATGTAATCTCGGGTGACCAAGACACCTACCCCAATAGAAGGCAGAAGAATTATTCCTCTCCTGTGTAATAGGAGCATCGCTCTTCTGAGATCTAATATTGGATAACTGTAAGAAACTTTGGAGTTAGATTGCCCCGGGTGTTCAGATGCCAACTCTGTAACTGTGATCCAGAGTAAATTGCTTACCCTTTCTTTAACCCTCTTGGCTCATCTGTTAGACAACTGAGGTGGAATGAATCTTTGTTAGTGTGAGACGTTAGAAAATGCACAGAAAATGCAGGGCATGTCGTGCTTAATAACTATTTTCTCTCTCATTGCACCCCTCCCCATGTCCAGTTATATTTGAACTCCAGTGAGCACCGATGTCCCCCAGTCCATCCTGGTTTATCTGGATGGCCTGGATTAATTATCTGGATTTTCACAGATTATGCAAGTAGAGGTGGTGCTGTCTTGCAAAGAGGGTAGGTGGACTGACAGTGTCATTTTCCCTACACAAGTGAGTCTAATCTCTATCTGAAGTGATTCTACTCATTTCTTGTGGCAGCCAATGAATAACAATGAGAACCAATGCAAAGGATAAAGACTGTGTGCCAAGTCTTTGCATGACCCCAGGGAAGTAATCCGACTCGGACTGGTGGGGGAATGAAGAAACGCCGAACAGATGGACTCACAGGCACACAGAAAAACTAGCCTTGGGTGGACTGGGCTCTCGGAGAGAGAAACTGTAGCACCCCTGACATTCAGCATGGTTATTTTATACAACTGAACAGAGAGGTGGGGCTATTGTACACAGGTAACCAAAGAGGTGGGGTTTAGGGGATGCAGCTGGATCAAGGTTTGGCTAATCTCAGAAGGAGCAGGCTCTGTAGGGAGCTATCCTCAGACTGTAGTCATGGGAGTGGGTGGTGGGGTGGACTAGGGTGGATATTTTCTGCATATATGATCAGCATTTGCACTGGGAACTGAGGTAGGCTTTGTGTTTCCCTAAGCCTAGCCCAGGGAAGGCTAGGTCATTTTCCGATGGGTCTGAGGAGTTGGGGTCTCCAACACTCTGTGCCTGTGTGTCAGTACCCGTTCACTCAGGACCTCACTCACTTGGGGCTTCTTCTGCTCCTACAACAATGAAAAAAGAAGAGAGAGAGAGAGAGAGAGAGAGAGAGAGAGAGAGAGAGAGAGAGAGAGAGAGAGAGACAGAGAGAGAGACAGAGAGAGACAGAGAGAGACAGAGAGAGAGAGAGAGAGAGAGAGAGAGAGAGAGAGAGAGAAACCTCACCACCAGCCTCTGCAGAAGTACACCAGGGTTGCAGAGCCGCCCAGCCAAGAATTCAGGCCATCTCTTGAATAGACTTTATAAACATGCAGCTAATTGTTCTATATTTTACAAAATCACCCTTAAGTACATTTGGAAAAAGTGAGGAAAGTGTGGAGAAACACTGAGTAAGGGTTCCCAGGTCAAAGGAATTTTTTTTTTTTTTTTTTAGTGCTTCAAATACCAGCAGATCTTGAGGAATTTATCCATTTACCGAAAAATATTTTTTCTGTGTAAACTAATTTTGGAAAAGTATAACTCAATTCGAGCTCTTAAAATAAAACAAAAAGTAAAAGTCCCCTCGTATATAAGTGAATAAAGAGCGTCAGTTTGTTCCTGATGGATATTGTGGACAGTGGTGTTTCTCTTTTTCACTTAAGCCGCCTTTTAAAATTTGAGTAGCTGTCCTGGGAGTGAGCCGAGACTAAAATGTAAGATGGCAATGTTATCTGTTTGCCTCTCTATCAATCTATGTATCATGTATGCAACATAGAAATGTATGTTTTTAAACTGAACGCTGTTGTCTGAATGGACAACTAGTTAGGCCTTCCAGAATCAGAATGCTTTGTATTCAGAGTGGAATGTGATGGATATTTGCCCTTCCAGGCTACTCATTCTCCTTCCCAGAGCAGGACCGTCGGGAGCATGCTGACTTTAATGTCCCACCGAATGAACTTGACTTGGGTATAATCAGGCACTTTTTGTGTGTTTTCTCCTGGGAATTATAAGAATGGTTATGTGACAGAGATGTCTAAAATTTAAATGAGATGGTGTATAGAGTGACCGACGTGTACTTAGCAATTGGTGAGGCTTGTATCTTATTAGCACACATATGACTTATTCTTGCCACACAGGTTGGGCATCTTTGTTGATACAAGACTTAGAGCAGTGGTTCTCAACCTGTGGGTCACGACCCTTGCAGGGAGTTGAATGACCCTTTCACAGGGGTCATACATCAGATATATTGCACATCAGATACTTATATTATGATGCATAATAGTAGCAAAATTATAGTTATGAAGTAGCAATGAAATAATTTTATGGGGAGAGGGTCACCACAACATGAGGAACTGTACTAAAGTCACATCATTAGGAAGGTTGAGAATCACTGACTTAGGGTGTATGAACCCTCTTTATATTTATTGGTCTTGTAGCTTTCAGAAGAGGAAATGTTAGTAGAATTTTTCAGATGAAAGAAATTAGTGTAAAGTGCTTTTTGCCAGAGACAATTTTTATCATTGCATTACAGAGGAGTCTTAGTCTGTTCAAGGTACTGTAACAGAATCTTATTAACAAGTGACTATCAACAACATAATCTTATTGTTCAGTTTTGGGGGGACCAGGAAATCCAAGGTCAAGGTGACAGCAGTCTCAGTGCCTGAGTGAGGCTGGCTTCTGGTTTATGGACAGCATGCTTTTGGAGAAGGGGGCAGGAGTCTCCCCTGGGCCATTTGTACAAGGGAACAAACTGTGACCATGAAGCCTCCGGTTCCACAATTTGATCATCTTCTAAAACCCCCACCCACAGAGCCAACGGCTCCGTGGCTGCATTTCAGCGGATGAATTCGCAGGGGGCGGAAGCATTCTGATGACATTCATGAGATGTAACCAATCAGGAACATAGCATGCTGACAGACAGCGGCAGTCTCCACAGCAGCATTAATCCTGAAAAAAGAACAAGAGACCATGGACTAAGTAGGAAAGGTTGGGGGACAGACACAGTGAAACAGCGTGGAGTCACTCTGGAGCCTTTGGTGGGGTTCCATTCTGGTTCAATCAGCAGAGGTAAGGAAAAATAAGTTCAGTGGGGATATGGCTTAGTGGTGCTGAGATGCCACCATTTTATACTCCCTGTCAAATAGATGGGAACAGTCTGTTCCCCTGGGAGTTCTGTGTGTTAAAGAACCCCTCTCTAAAACAAAGGACCTCAACAGAGGGGGAATCTCAGGAAATGTGCACTTAGAAAACAGGATGAACCCCTTACTTCATTCTCTGTGGTTTTAATCCCCGCCCCCCGTAATTCCACTTAATAAGAGTTTGAGAATGCTGCCACGCGTGTCTCCTCAAGAGTGCTCAGACACATACAATGCTGCCTGTGATGTTTGCAGAGAGGCTGTGAAATTGAGACTCCAACCCTCAGACTCAGAAACACAGAAACACAGTTTAGGTGGTATAAAATAAACGTCTTGAAAATAACATTTTTTAGAACCCCAAGACCAGTTGTTTTTTTTTTTTTTCCTACCAAGTAACCAAGAACTGGTTACCTCATAAATGCATATTTTAAATATAATCTCTTCATCCACACATGAAGATGTATTAGTGTTGTGGGGTAATCTTTTTGTACACTGCAAAGATGTGCCTTTGCTTAAGGCACCTTCTGATTGGTTTAGTAAAAAGCTGAATGGCCAATAGCTAGGCCAGAGAGAATAGGTGGGACTTTCTGGGCAGAGAGACGAATTGGGAGGAGGAATCTGGGTGCTCAGATTTTGCCAGCAGACTCAGAGCAAGTCATACTTATCCTACTAAGAAAAGGTAAAGAGCCAAGTAGCCGAATGCAGTTTTAGAAAATATGAGTTAATTAAGTTATATGAGCTAGCTGGAAACAAGCCTAAGCTAAAGGCCAAGTTTTCATAATTAATAATAAGTCTTCATGTCATTATTTGGGTGTTGGTGGTGCAAAGAAAGACTTGCTACATTTAGGATTTATAGTTTCATATATATAACTAAGTTATCTCAAAATGTTTAACTAAGCATGGACAGGTAGAGGGTCATGGAAAGATTTTGATCTGATCATCTCACTAGTACATAGCATAAATTTTCCAGATAATGGACAGAACACCCATCTAAATTTGTTTTCTAATTAAACTTTTTTTTTTTTTAGTGTAACTATTCCCAGGTATTGGGAATTCATAGAGAATAAAAATTGCCCGGATGCATGCTTTATGCTTCGGTAAAAAAATTAGTAATTATTATTGAAACTTTAAACCTAGCTGGACCTTCTGAACTTGTTCATGAATCCAGCTTGCTCTTGCCAGCATAGTTTGATCATCTCATAGTTCATTTCCTTCCCTGCTCTGCTCCCCTCCTTCCTTTCTCCTATTGAGAAACCTACAACTTGACATCCAACACTGACTTCCCGTTTGCCAAGCGAGGAAAATAAGTTATTCCATTTCTAGCCACTAGGGGGCTTTTATTTGGCTAAGTATTTTAAGGGACATTATAAGACTGCTACGCAGACTTGAACTTTAGTCATTTTGAGTAGTTTGGTAAATTACAAGTTAAAATTGAAACCTGCATCTTCATAATCCCAAAATCTGTGTTTTTAATCTCCAGTTTCATTTTTAAAGAGAAAAGTACCGTGCTTTAGTTAATAAGGGCAGAATGAGGGACCTTGAAGAAGGGGAGAAGGCTGCTGGAATTTAGTTCGTGGGAGATGATACACACTCTGAAGGGTGAGCACAGCCCCTCACATCCACAAACTGTCCTGGGTCCTACAAGAGTTTTGATGTTGTGACAAATGCTCACATGTGGAATAAACTCTTTAAAATTGTCCGGGGGCTGAGGAGATGGTTCCGTGGGTGAAGCGCTCGAGGCACAAGCATGGGGAACCCAAGTCTGGATCCCCACCATCCATATAAAAAAGTGGCATGGAGCCAGACACTTGTAGGCCCAGTGCTGAGAGGGAAGAGGACAGAGAAGGGAGGATCGCTGGGGCCTGCTGCTCAGCCAGGCTCGCCCATCTGTGTGCTCAGATTCAGTGAGAGATTCTATCTCAAAAACTGAAATGGATAAGAATGCATACAGGGGCGTGGATAGAGGGTGTCACATGCATGCACAGAACTACAGCAAACACACACACACACACACACACACACACACACACACACACACACCTGCACCTACAACCTAAGTCCAGTGGACACATACATAAGAAATGTTTACATCATTTTAATATATACTACATTTTTTAATAATGAAACTTACACACAAATCAAAGGGAGGTTATATATAAATCTCATCGTTTGATATGTAGGATCAAAAAGGACCTAACTATGTGCAAAGAGCAATGGAGATATTACTGCAGTTTAGTGAATGGACCAGAGAAAACCCTGAACTATTAGCAGGGACATGATGGTCCCAGTAACTCAAATGCATATATGTCCAGGTCCCAGGTGTGGTGCTAACAGTACTTCCAGGACTTTGTCCCAGATTATCATTGCTGTGGACAAGTGTGAGTCTGCTGGCTTCCTGAGCCTCGATAACAGCAGCAGGAATTCCGAGTCTGCTGATTAGATAGTTACTGGCTCACGGCCTCGGTGGACCTTTAGCGTCATTTCCTCTGTTCCTGCATGGCTTTGCTGCGACATCTAGCATTCAACTCAGAAAAAAAAAAAAAAAAAAAAAAGAACTTCAGACACCTATTTGGGATGGCAGAAGACTGGAGAAATTATTCACGTTTCCTTTTTTATAGTCTTTTGCTGTGGATATTATTCTATGTAAATAAAACACTGATGGCCAGTGACCAGGCAGGAAGTATAGGCGGGACAAAGAGAGAGGAGAATTGGGGAAACAGGAAGAAGGAGGAGAGACACTGCAGCCACCGCGAGGAGAAGCAGCTTGTGAAGACACTGGTAAACCACCAGCCACGTGGCAAGGTATAGATTTATAAAAATGGGTTAATTTAAGATAAAAGAACAGTTAGCAAGAAGCCTGCCACGGCCATACAGTTTATAAGTGATATAAGCGTCTGAGTGATTATTTTATACGTGGATTGTGGGACTGCGGGGCTTGGGGAACCTGGAGAGAAGCCCTCCAGCTACAAATGGCGCCCAACGGCTCGAGTTTCCACCTTAAACCTGAGAATATTTAATAACCAATTCTAAACAGAGCCAAAACCAGGTTCCTGCTTCTTGTCTCATACGGCAGCTAGACGCCGCAAAACGCAGGTTTGAACACTGGCGGGTTCCTGGTGTGTGGGTTTGACCGGCAGTATGGCGGAAATGAGGCGTTTGCCAGCGGCACATTACGCTGTGTGGTAGATTTAGTCTTTACTAGTATAAAAAAAAAAAAAAAAGAGGTTTCTGGGCTACACGCTGCTTTGATAAAAGCTTAGACCCACTATTTCTGAGACTTAATGACTCACAGAACTGGCAAAAAACGTACAGCCGCCGTGTTGGGAAGCTGAAATGGGCGGAGCCAGCAGCCACAGCGCCGTTTCAGTCTTAAAATACTACAGTTTAAAGCAATAGATTCACATTATGTAGGCTTAAAAGAGACAAAAAAAGATAAATTAAGATAAATAAGCCACGTAAAGATGGCTACCACACAGAGAATCTGGATTATGTTGTCTTTGATATTTGTAACTGAAGAAAAACATTTGATTACAAAAGCTGTTGAGTTATGCCAAAATGTATATTTTAAAGGTACCTTGACTTCAAAATTTGGATATAAGGATATGTTACTTTGGAAAAGAGGTTCTGCTTTTGTTTCCACAGAAAGCCAGAGGCTGTGGACTTGTTCCAGATTAAGATACATCAGGTTTCACCAGCCAAGACCCCCTGAAAGGACTCCGATGACACCATGGCCCAGATGATCCAACATCCAGATCGGTTTCAAGGCAACTGGCTCCCACAATACAGCCTCAAGGACTACCCCATAGGTCTAAAATTTTCTTTGCGTCCCCATAAGATACAGTGCCCCCCTCCAGCAGGAAGTAGTAAGAGATGCTACGCCCAAATTCCCAAATATACCAAGCTGGCTTTAGAGGTGGAATTGGCTCACTCCCCCTCTAAACCCAGACATATTGCTTTAAAAAAAAAATGGTTAAGAGATTCTTGTGTCCCAAATCAGAAGAGCCCTCTGGTGTGGGACAGAGAAAAACCAATATTTTTATTTAAAACAGGTTGATTATAAATGTGATCTCTTTCTAAAAAAGAAAAGGGGATATGATATATAGGAGGATATGGAGATGATAAGATAAAAGGGTAGATTAATGAACCTACTTTTAAAGAACAACTTGTTTAAAATGTTTTACATTGGTATAGATTTTAGTTTATGTTTAAAATGTTTTACGTTGGTATAAATTTTAGTTCATTGATACAAACTTGAAGTTAATTTTGTTATACTGTATATATATATATTTCTATTCTTGTTTGAGGTATTATGTTTATATAACTCATTTAAAATTGTAATGGATAATTAAAAAATAGATTAATAATTAGTCATCTATGATAATCATATCTGTAGCCATGTTAGTTAAGTCTTCTAGGTATACATAGATATATTTCAGATAGATAGGTAATCTTCAAACACTTCATAGACCTGGAGAATATGGCATTTAAATAACTTAGAATTCTGTTGACGTGAGACACAATTGCTCCTGGCTGCACCAATTTGATCCCGAGAGAATGTTGGGCTTCTAAGACATTTCCATTTGGAAGTTTGTCTTCTTGGCACAAAATGGCCTACTGGGCAAAGAACTGCCCTTGCCTTGATGGCTGACAGTACAAATGCAATGCTGTCCTTTCTGGACAAGCGGGACACAAGGAAAGCGACTACTGTACTCTGCCAAGACAGGGTAAGATGGTCTCTCAGAATTCCTGCTTCTAAAAATGGTCTGTCAGATACTCTAGGCCTGTAGCCAATTTGAATGCACCAACAATGCTGAAAAACATTAGGTGACTGTCCAGGCTGCCAGCTGTCTTGGTCTACTCTTGCAAGATTCCCGAAAGTTGCTTGCATCCATCTACCATTTCTCAGGTACCATTATCTTCCTTCTCAGGTCTTTGATGTGGTTAAAGACTAGATAGTTATAATTTCCTCAGTTATGATAAAAGATAAGTTAGATATAAAACCTTAAACTCACAAATAAGATAGATAGGACATCTTCTTTAATATTGTAACTGTAATTCTTGCTTGATAATTGTTTTGTTATATGTAATTTTACTATGTTAAAGTTAAAACCTTCCTTTTTAAAAAAAGAAGAAAAGGGGAAGTGCTGTGGATATTATTCTATGTAAATAAAACACTGATGGCCAGTGACCAGGCAGGAAGTATAGGCGGGACAAAGAGAGAGGAGAATTGGGGAAACAGGAAGAAGGAGGAGAGACACTGCAGCCACCGCGAGGAGAAGCAGCTTGTGAAGACACTGGTAAACCACCAGCCACGTGGCAAGGTATAGATTTATAAAAATGGGTTAATTTAAGATAAAAGAACAGTTAGCAAGAAGCCTGCCACGGCCATACAGTTTATAAGTGATATAAGCGTCTGAGTGATTATTTTATACGTGGATTGTGGGACTGCGGGGCTTGGGGAACCTGGAGAGAAGCCCTCCAGCTACAGTCTTTGTACTTTGTTTATTCTCAACTTTACTAAGAAGATGTCACCGTTTTAGAAAATCCCATGACTTATGTAACCTCTTGTGACAATTCAGCGTTGTTATATTTATTATTATTATTATTATTATTATTATTATTATTACTTGGGGGGGGAAGGTAAGCAAAAGAATGAACCCTGTGGTGTGTGGTAGTCAGAGGATGACTTGTGGGAGTTGGCTCTCCCTTCTGCCATGTGTGTCCCAGATTGAATTCTAATCTATAGTCTTGGTTATAGACCTATAGGCTGAGCCATCTCCTGGACCTCAAATCAATGTGACTATCAGATTCTGTAGAGAGTGCAAAATACCTGTGTTAGTTGAAATTTCACACTGAAATATCAATTATATTATCATTTATTTCCTTTAAGCTTTATTTTTAATATAGTTATGACATTCTTTTTAAAAATTACATGTATATATTATCTATTAGTATCATTTCAGAATATTTATTGAAAGGTGCTATAGTAAGTTACCTGATAGGAATATGTATTTCAAGTGGCACCGGCCAATGTCAGCAATGTCCAACATTCACTTAAAGTACATTCTGACTCACAAGGGCAGATTAACTATCTACAGTGTCAGATCATAACCAAGGAATAAACATTCCAAAGAAAAATGTCAGTAACATTCCCTGGAGAATGTTTCTTAGCTAAAACTCTGAATACAATGTGGAAACCGTTCACAATTATACTACTCTGAAGTGTCTCTTACAGCATTGTTAAGTAAGAAAAAAATTTCCTTTTTTGCCCCCAGGAGTACTTCCCCGAGCATAATAACATTTGGGTAGAGGGCTAGAAGAGAGGCAAGTATCTCGGGAGAAATGCTTGTGGTTGTGCTAGTACAACGCCAGACCCAGTGCTTGTCAAAGGCCAGCAGGCACATCTGGAGCAAATGCTATGGGGAAGACGAAGTTTTTTCTGTGCTGCATGGGACGCTCAGTTTCATGAGCTTTCAGAGGCCAAGTGGCATAGTGATTGAGAGCCTCTTCAGGTGTCGGACAGCACTCAGCCCAGGCCCGGGTGTGCCACTTCATGGGGCCTTAAACATCTTATTTAATCTCTCTGAGGTTCAATTTTCTCTTCTGTAAATGAGGATAATTATAGGCCGTATATCTTATCCTTATATAAAATAACACATTTAGTGCTATATTTCTCTTCTCAGGCTGCCATAGGGAAATGCCATAAACCAGGTGACTGCATAAATAAATTTTTTTTTTCTTAGCTAGAGTCTAAGAAATCCAGGATCTGGGGGACTCAGTTTCTAGCGAAAATTGTTTTTTTTCCCCTGTGGCTGGTAAATGGCATCATTCTAGAATTAGCTGATGGGAATATACTGGTGGGGATGTGTATTTCAAATAACACCTCCCAATCCGAGCTATGTCTTGCATTTAGTAAATGTGTATCATAGCTCTGTACACATATGTCTTCTTCCTTGTATTAATGAGAGAGATGGAGGGACATAGAGGTGGGAGGAAATAAGGGAGAGGAGGGTAGTTATCTTTGTTGTCTCTTCTTTTATGGACATGAATGCTGCCGTATCAGGGCTCTACTATCATGGTCCCATTTAACTTGAATTGCGTCTTTAAGGGTCCTGTCTGACACTCTCACACATTAGTGCCAGCATCCAGACAGGGAAACCATCAGAATCTTGAGTTGGTTTAGGCTGACAGTAACACACATGCTCATTTTACTTCGCACTATATTGCTTCTCAGAATAACGACATTTTAATTAATTATTAGTAATAAGCATTCTTCCAATACCTTGTAATTTGTAAAATGCATCCCAGCCTATAATTGTTCCTGTGAAAGATGTGGTAAGACTTTTTAAGAGGGAAGAAAATGGAAGACTGGTCCAAGGGAGGGGGCAGATAGCAACAAAAAGAGCTGTGACATGATCTTGCCATCTGAGCAGAGAAGGGAAAATAAAGCTGATGAGTCTGTCTTCTTGGGACCAGAGAAGCAGGCAAGTGATGCAAGAAAAGAGATTAAGGGAAACGTGGTGCTGGGAAGAACAGCAAAGCCATTCATGAGAGTCAGGCTAGCATCAGCCATCAGGGACTGCAGGGCCGAGGATCAGCAATATATCTCAGCTCACATCAGCATGCTGGTCAGCATCAACTGAGGTCCCAAAGCTATTTAGAAATGGGAAATAAGCAGGACAGTTGTTCTGTGTGGCCAAGAAGTCCAATGTTGCAAAGTCATGATGGCCTGAAGTGCTAAGTCTCAGTCACATGGCCTGGAGTCCTGTTGTTTTCTCAGTTGTTGTTCAAGAAGGATCTATGAATTATACAATGGTGTCATGTGATCAGCTCTGTACCTGTGCACAGTAAAACAACACGGTAAAGTGCTAGCCACTATGATGAAATGATAGTGGGTTTACCCTGAGGATGAGTCAATGACAGCTGGAATGCACTGGGATTGAGACTGCAACTCCTGTTGTCTAGCAAAAGGGGAGAAGATGCAGAATTCCTATAAAACACTACTTCCTGCATTCCAAATTCTCTAGAAGTCCACAGGAAAACAGCACAAGACCTGAGGCCCAAAAGAGGGTTCTTTCAGAGATTCATGAAATTAAAAAGCTTCCATACAGCAAAGCAACCAGTTTACTGAAAGAAGAGAAAGCCTACAGAATGGGAGAAAATTGTTGCCAAGTGTACATCTAACAAATAAATGTTAAAAAAAAAAAAAAAAAAAAAAAAAAAAAAAAAAAAAACCAAACAAGAAAACAAAAATTCTCAGAAAACAGAGGGAGGGCCTAAGGGGTTGAACAGAGAATTCCTAAAACAAAGAATACAAATGGTTAATATGTAGCTAAAGTTTTCCTGGTTCTGTTCAGCTGCTGCGGCCCTGTGGCCGGCTGCTTGGACCCAAGTAAACACACAGACGCTTATGTTACTTAAACTGTTTGGCCTAATGGCTCAGGCTTCTTGCTATCTGTTCTTATATCTTAAATTAACCCATTTCTATTCATCTATAAGTTGCCATGTGGCTTGTGACTTACTGGTACCTTACATCTCGCTTCTCATGGCGGCAGCTGGCAGTGTCTCCTGACTCAGCCTTCCACCTCCCAGAATTCTCCTCTCTCCTTATCCTGCCTACACTATACTTCTTGCCTGGCTACTGGCCAATCAGCATTTTATTTATCAGTCGTTTAGAGCAACACATTCACAGCATCCCCAGCACGAATAAATATTTTTTTAAGGGTCTAACACCATTCACCATGAAAGAAATACAAATTAAAACTAATTTGAGATTCTATCCCACTCATCTGAATGACATCATCCAGACAATAAATCAAGGCAGCTGCTGTGGAGGCAGCAGCAGAAGAAGAATGTTTATTCTGCAGTGGTGGGAGAGAAAACCATTGTGGCCACTGTGGCAATCAGTGTCAGGGGTCCTCAAAAAGCTAAAGATAGAAAGAAATACCATATGACTCACTATTACACTCCTGGGCATAGACTCAAAGGACTATGTCATACTGAAGAGTTACTTATAGGTCCATTTTTATCGATGCTCTATTCACAATAATTAGGAAATTGAGCAAGCGTGGATGTCCATCCACTGGAGAACGGATATTAAAAATGTGGCACATACACGGAATGGAATTTTATTCAGCCACAAAGAAAAATAAAATCATGCAATTTGCAGAAAGATGGAGAGAACTGGAGATTATTATATTCAATAAGGTAACAGAGGCTTAGCGAGACAATCACCACGTGCTCTTTCTCATATGAGGACTCTGGCTTTCTATGTGTAGGTTTCTCTGGGAATAAGTTTGTGTAGCTGCTTGGGAGCTAGGAAGTGGTCCACAAGGGGAGAAAAGACGCTTCATGGGAAAGGAGTAGTGAAGATAACACGTGTGAGACGAGAGTGAAAGTGGGAACACCAGAGTTGAAGGATGGTGGGAGGTCACAGGCAGAGAGGCGGGGGAGGGGGTGGACGAAGGCACAATGACAGCCAAGTGTGTAAAAATGTTTTTTAAAAGTTTTTAGTCTTATAAAGGAGAAATGATGTGGGAAGGTGGGCTCTTTCCATGACTCATTCTCTCTTTGAAGCAGTGTAGACCCAGAACGCCTTGCTTCATCTATGGAACACTTCACCTACATTGTAAGAACTGGGTGTGAGGGTTGCTGCGTCCTTTCCTATTCTTTTTTTTTTTTTTTTAAATTTTTAAAGATTTCAAGTTAGCAGAGTGTTGAAGCTCACGTGGGGTTTACTCACTTCTACAGGCCTTCCTGAGCCAGTGTCTCTTGCTATCTAAGCATTTCTTACTGCCCTAGTATCTTTCTTCTTACTTTCCCACAGAGTCCTGGGAATCCCTTTTCTAGATCGTGGAGCAGTGTCTGTGTGGCCCCTTGCTACCTTTGGAAACATTGGCTTTCCTGCTGATAGATTTCCCATGCTCTGGTGGATGACTCCATACCCGTGCACACAAGGGAAGGGTGAACTGGACTTAGTGATTCTCAAAAGAAAAGGAAGGGGAAGAGCTGAAGAAGCAGAGGAGGAGGACATGAGTTGGGGGGGGCAGGTTGGAAGGGATATATGAGAAGTTGGAAGGGAGAAATAAAGAAAGGATCAGATTTCAATGTATACATGTATAAAAATCTCAAGAATAAAAAAAATTAAATAACAAAAATAGAAATTTTAGCCCTAATACCAACGAAACCAAGAACATGAAGAGAGTGTATGCAGAAGAAAGGATGACGATGACTATTTAGACATCTTTTGGGAGGATTCTCACAAGTTAATCAATATCCTGAGAAAAAACTGACTATGGTGCTTTAAGGCCTCACAGCCAAGAAGGGCAGGGATGGATCATCCAGAGATCTGCTAAGATCTACCATACTTCTTACCTGCCATATTAAACACTGTTTTGTATCCTACAAAGAATGGAAGTGTATGGAATGCGATCTGTATCATGGATCTGTTTCAACAACCATCTCTCACACAGGGAAGAGAGGCTATGTGCTTGATACGCTGTGGTTGCTTTGGGGTTACTGCACGTCATGACCATTTGTGGGGTCAAAGCTTTCAAGTTACTGCACGTCATGACCTTATGTGGGGTCAAATAACTGAACGAGTGAGCCGTGAAAACTTTTTAAAGATTTCTTCTGGCTGTGCAACAACCGAGAGCTAGTTGTTTGTTTGTTTGTTTGTTTGTTTGTTTGTTTGTTTT
Source organism: Peromyscus leucopus (assembly GCF_004664715.2). Taxonomy (NCBI): domain Eukaryota; kingdom Metazoa; phylum Chordata; class Mammalia; order Rodentia; family Cricetidae; genus Peromyscus; species Peromyscus leucopus. The sequence continues at coordinate 28,966,260 of NC_051066.1, read as the reverse complement.
AAAAGAGGAATGAATTAAGGTGTTTCTGGCAGTCCTTACCCACAATGCACTGTGAGACTCCACTAAAGCCTTGGTACTGTATATTACAAGTACTCTGAAACACCGTAACTTGAACTCAAGACTACCATTTTGAGATGCAGCGCTTTTACTATATATACAATGTCTTTTCTCTTTGGTTTAAATATGGAAAAGGATGACTTCTAATACTTTCCTACCACCACTCTTCAGCATTTAAGCAGAAAATTAATATATGTTTTATTGTTGCATGGGATGGCAATGTCCACATAGTGCAGAGGAGAGTCTGTGTTACACAGCGCAATGGTGGGCAGGTTGACATAAGACGCCTCTGTGAGGGGCTGGAGGTCAGCTCTGGGATCAGTCACCACTAGAAGGCACGGCTCCCTGAAGGCTGCTTGGATCTGGTTAGTGAAGGTCCCAGGGGTGAAGCGGCCAGCAATCGGAGTGGCTCCAGTGGCGGCAGCAAACTTCAGCACAGCTCGCTGCCCGGTGTTCCTGGAGGAGATGACGCTGACATCAGCAGGATTCTCAATGGCAACAATAGCACCAGCTGCAAGCAACAGCTTCTCCCAGGTCCTCTTCAGGTTTATGATGTAGATGCCATCACTTTTCCTTTTGTAGATGTACTGCTCCATCTGAAAGTCAAGGTTGGTGCCACCTAAGTGGGTTCCTGCAGCAAGGAATTTGAGGACATCCTCCTCCTTCACCTGCAGGACGTCAAGGTCTCCGATAGTTGTAATTTCCTCAGTTATAGTAAAAGATAAGTTAGATATAAAACCTTAAACTCACAAATATAAGATAGATAGGACATCTTCTTTAATATTGTAACTGTAATTCTTGCTCAATAATTGTTTTGTTATATGTAATTTTACTATGTTAAAGATAAAATCTTCCTTTTTAAAAAAAGAAGAAAAGGGGAAGTGCTGTGGATATCGCTCTATATAAATAAAACACTGGCCAGTGACCAGGCAGGAAGTATAGGCGGGACAAGGAGAGAGGAGAATTGAGGAAACAGGAAGAAGGAGGGGGAGACACGGTAGCCACCTCCAGGACAAGCAGCATGCAAAGATGCCGGTAAGCCACAAGCGACATGGCAAGGTATAGATTTATAGAAATGGGTTAATTTAAGATACAGGAACAGTTAACAAGAAGCCTGCCATGGCCATACAGTTTGTAAGTAATATAAGCGTCTGAGTGATTATTTCATACTTGAATTGTGGGACTGCAGGGCTTGGTGGAACCTGGAGAGAAGCTCTCCAGCAACAATATTTGGATAATATTGTGCTAGCATGTTTGTTTTAAAAATTATTCCTTTTATATTTTGAGAATATAGCATAATTACATCATTTCTCCCTTCCCTTTTCTCCCCCAAAGCCTTCTTGCTCTCTTTCAAGATAACTTCTTTTTCTTTAACTGTTGATAATATTCCTAAATATGTAAGTACAACCTTCTCAGTGTGTGTGTATAGTGTTACTTGTTATGTCTGTGTTTTGATGCATAACCAGTTAATGTGTTCTTCTCTGGGCAAGTCTATGGAAGGGGTCAGAAAGATTCTAAGAGCCAGAGCTTTGCAACTGTGTCTCATAGAAATACCAGAAGCTACACCCATAAAGTCTCACCAATGTGACTTCCTAAACATGAGCTGAACAAGGACGACACCAATAGATGTGCTAACATGGACTGGGGAAAGTTCTGGAGGCTTCAACTCCACACAATAAAGGATTGCTGAGATTAGACAAAATAGTCTTTCCCAGGAAAGACCAAACTGCTTTTAAAATCTAGAAACCTTTTCATCAACCTAATAAAACGTAGCAATGGAAATAGAAGACCCAAAGCTAGCATCCACCTATAAGGAGAGCAGGAGAAACCTGCTTTCTTGTCTGGTTACCTCACTCAGAGTGATTGCTTCTAACTCCATCCATTTACCTGGGAATCTACTTCCTATATATTTTAGTTGGTTCAAGTTTAATTTTATAAAAATGTTAAATGAATTTTAGCTTGGGATAAGGACAGAATTTCCAAGAATTTCTGAATTAGCCTTTCTGCCATTTTCTACTCCACGTTTATGTGAAGCAGTGTTTTCAGCATTAATAAATCTTAAAATCAAAATATTGATCACATTGGAAAAATGTTGAAGGTGATCTATACCTTGAAGAATCAATTATTCACCTATTTAATTCTTTAAGTAAAAATAAACAAGTGTACTCATCTCATTAGTATGAAAACTCTATAATCTTTAATAAATGGCAAAGATGTATATCAAATGATTTCTTTAAGATAAATTTCTTGATGGTTTGCTATTAAGAAATGTTTGATTTGTATACCTATTTCATTTATCATATGTTTCATCTTATTTCAAATGCATTTATACCTTGAGCTGAATTAAATTTCCTCAGGCAAAAGAGGGAAGTAAGTAGAAAACATTTAAGAAGCCCTGAGTTCCATACCTAAAGTCTTTATTTGGAAAAATTATTTGTAAGTTTATGTAATGTCATCAAGCAAGTAAAATAGGTTTGCTGATTATGAAAACAGTGGCAAATGTACTTGAAAGATTATTTTGAAATCAGAAAATAAACAAGAGTTTCTCTGATTCTCTTTCATATCTGGACATGATATTTTTCCTAATTGTACATCATGGGACCTGCAGACTCTCATCCTGCTCATGTCTGAGGCCAGCGTCTACAGAAAACAGGGACATCTCAATTGTATAATCTTCATTGAATTCATGTCATCTTTATATTTATGACTTCTTTCTTATTCTATATTGCTAGTGTCTAAAATAAGAAACATCATATGCACTTGTCCTGTGTGAACTTTGATGATTTGTTGTTTTAATTAAGGAATTTTAAAGTATTGATGCAGAGTAGCACAGATGATTCCAAACAAAACATAATTACTGAGGAAGACAAGCCACAAATCTGACATGAGACTGCCTTGGAAAACAATGATTACATCCTGTATCCTTTGGGAAGATGTTCTCTTTCCATTCAAATGGTCAAGAAGGCTGAGCATCCTTTGTTTCCTGGAGGGAACTATATATTTGAAATCTGGCATAACCCACTGAATGTCAGTGAATTATACATAGGAGGAGAACAATGAAGAAAAAGAAAATACATGAAAATAGACACATGAATTTGGGGAGCTACTTGCCTTGAGGGGAAAGATCCATGGAATAACTGCTAGCACCCTTGAAAATATTGCTCCCGTACCTCATTATGCCACCTAGATTTCCATCTTGTCACATTCGATGATGTTTTTGCAAGCCAGTGATGCTAGGCCTGTCAGCCTGATAGTCTAATTTAGAATGACTCTCACAGCACCATTTGTAAAGCTTCCTGCAAAGCAATGGAGGGATCCTTGGCCGATGTTCTTTCTGACTCGGTTTGCTAATAATATTTTAAGATTTTAGTGAGGATAGTGCCATGCTCCTGATGTTCAGGGGCATCCAGGCATTCTTGATGCTATTCACGATTTGAAAACAACAGCAGTAGCAGCAGCAGCAACACCCAAAACCCCAAGGTCTGAACACGGGAAATTGCATTTGACTCCACTAGCAGAAAATGGTGTTATTTTTGGTGCATTCAAGTTCATTACGCTAGCTGGGATTTGTTGCAGTCAGCTAACTCCACTCTGTTAATTCTGTTGCTTTTCAGTGAGATTCTGATTGCATGCTGTCATTTGAGAGCTGGATGAGCCAGCCTTCTTAGAGAAAGTGTGTATTGCTCAGGAATCAGACAGCAACACATCTGTACATCTGGGTGTTTTCCAAGGAAAATACCTAGACTTCTTTGTCTTTCCAGAGAAATTAGTGGATATTTCTCCCAGAATCTGTTCACTGTTACAGGAGTGCATAGGGCTTGAGTCCTTCCTAGATTTTGTTTCAACCTTGGTTTGAGGGCAAAATCAATGACAGTCAAGGCTGAAAGACACAGGCATTGAAGCCTCCAACTGGGCAGAAGACTAAAGCATAGTGATTCTGTTCATGGAGACATAATCAGGTAGATGTTATAATCCTAAACAATGGAAATCCTTGATGTCCAAGACTACAGAGAGAGCGTTTTCCATAGAAAGGAAGAGGATGGGTCACTTCCCTTTCATTTACCTCTTTTGTTTCTTTCAGAGCTCCCTGCCATTCATGATTAGGAACAGTTGTGTTTACAGAGGACTATTTGGTCCACAGGGCTTGTTATCCTACCTCTCAGGTAGGTGTAATATTTACTGTGCATATACCTTCCATCTTGCATCACTGTAGAGAGCCTGATGGGATCACAGTAGAAAGATGATAGAGGAAGAAAAGAAATAACATGAGAGCCTCTGGAAAGCCCTCCAGCCATACCTCCAAATTAGTTCAGGATGAGTCTCTTCCTTTTCCTGTAGCTCTCAATGTGGGTCCTTGTATTCATGCCCCACACAAACATTCCGGTGTCTTCGATGCCCCCCCCCCATTGACTTCTTCTTCTAGACAGACAAGAATAAGTATTTCTGTTTTCATTTTCCTCTTCATAGGGCCTCTCTGTGAGCATCATTAGGTTACACTATTACATTCCAAGGACTACGCATTTGATTTAGGTGAATTTGCTAGGAATAGCAGGAACCCTGTTTGATTGAAGAGAAACCTCTCATTTGCTCTCTTGCTCTCTCTCTGGATTTCTCCCTCTAGTTGAGCACAAAGAATCTGCAATCTGCTTTCAGTCATCCCTGCTGACACATCAAAGAAATATGACTTTAATTTTTTTCTAAGAAAAAATGAATCACGTAGTGTTCCCCGTACAGACAGTACCCTCCTCTGTTAGACGGCTGTGCAATCTAAAACCCTGGGTCCCATTTTCTATGCCAACGATGGTCAAATGATTGGGATTGTGCAGTGCAGAGCGCCACCACACCAGGACATGACCTCATCTGCTCTGAGAAACTGAGTGGGGTTGAGCTGGGTCAGTGTTTGCAGGAATATGTTTCCGGTGAGAGCTGAGAAAATCTCAGGAAGGGACAACAATTTCTTATTCTGCACAACAGCCGTCTTTGATGGGAACACTTCAGTTGAAAATTCAAAACCAATGATAAGCTTATTATTGTCACAGGAAAACCACTTAGTAGAAAACAACTCCATCTTTTTATGAATAAGCAACAAGACACATCAACTAAATTGAAAAAAAAGGTTCATTCATAGTTCATTTTTTTGTGTCAGGAAGTGAAAATAAATGAATCTAATTTTTTCTTCTCCAGTGAATAACTTCTGAGGGTTATTCAGAAGGTGACAGGTTACAAGCAGAACATTTTCAGCTTATTTTCTGTGGCTCTAGTCAGTTTTCCTAATGATGCCTCTGTCACTTTAGGACCTTAAATATGCTTGCAAATCATCTACATACCTGTTTCCAAAGGCTGCTAGAGAAATGCCAAGCATTGGCTAATCAAGGTTCACAAACCATAGAAGCAGCACTTAGTATTCGAAATATCTCACAAACAAAGCAGCCTATTCCGCAGCCATTCAGATGAGCCAGGGCCTTTGGTCACGTTGTGTTGAGGCAGAGGAGGGAGTCAGGAAAGAGCAGAAGATGAATCATGAAGAACAGCACTTAGGCCTGGATTTGGTAATTATGTTCTGCCCACTAAAGACTCCTGTAAGCATCACTAGGACTTGACTCTTTCAGTTTCTCATGACTCATGGCTGTGATACATCCGTGCTTGTTATCCAGCCCACTGTGGAGGAGCTGAGAGAACAATTTCCCTTGAGTGTGCGTGTGCAGGTGGGTGATGCAGTTGTGGGCGTCTGAGTCTGTTTGTGTGGCAGCAAGTTTCCTACAGGTTTGTTTCAGCTGCCAAAGAAATGACTCTGCTGAATATGGATTATACTTTTCTGTAGGCATTGTCCTTGGAGGCATCTCCATCAATTCACATACATTCACATTCATGCAGCCCATACAGCATCCAAGCCATACTTTTAAATAAGGTCAGGTAGCTATGCTTTCTGGAATCAACTCTGGGCAAAGAAGCATTCTGGGCTGTCTGTGCATACGGTTTGTGGAGGATGTGAACGGCAGTGAACACAAGAAACAGAGAATGTGTATTATTAACCTAAAGAATAGGTTAAATAGATGGCTCAATGAAAAAAATAAAATAAAATCATGCTAATGCAAGCAACTAAAATGGGCAGTGAATACCTGCAAGTGCATGAATTGATTATGTGACTTTAGCCACTTAAATATTCCCATGAAAAGAAAAGGATAGGAAAGAAGAAATGAAAATAGCAACTTGGCCAAAAAACAAAACAAAACAAAACAACAACAAAAAAAAAACCTGCAGGTAAACTATGAGGTCCCAGGCAGATCCTAGAAGAGATGCACAAAAAGCTGTTAAATTTCTAGTCTTAGATGATAGACATGAATGTACTGTATTTAAGGTAAATTGATGCCCCGGGCCTGCATATCCAAAACTGACATTCTCTAAATCCATGCAATGTTCACTTATGTTTCCACACTTATAAAACAGGTTCTGGTTTCAGAAATCAATAGTCCACACCCTGTCTTAGAGATTAACGCAGAACTTCAGCACCATAAGGTTCCAGAGAATGCCTCTGCAATGCAGCTGCCTGCAGGACTTGGCTTCCATTTTCCCCAAGTGTGTTTGAATAAGAGCTGTGTTTGTTTGTGTGTTGTGTTATGTTTTGTCCTAAGACCACTGCTCTGGGAGTCCTTCTGTGGGTCCCAGGCAGAGAAGCAGGTAGGAATGAACCACCCAAGAACATGAGGTTGAGCCTTGTAAACCTTCCTCGATTATTAGTAGAGGCAAGGAAATACCTTTCTCCATGCCCCTAAGACATTGCACATTTCTCTCTAGTTCTTCAATCAAACTTTTCCTTTTGAATCTTTTCATGAGTCAGGTTAATGGTGGCTTTTTTTTTATTTCAAAAGTCTTAATTGATTGCCTTTATCAAACAAGCTCCTACAAACTTCAATATATTTTCTGTGTTCACTGGCCTATTTATCAAAGGGAATTTGATAAATAAATGAAGAATACTTGATGTTCCTTTGAAGCCACTTGTTCTGAGCAGCAGGGGCAGACACACAAAGAGGTGTGCTTCAAAGGACTCCTGTCATACAAATATGGCAAAGGGCTGGCTATTGTTTTGGTGTGTCAGTTGGTGAAGAAAAGTTTTGTTAATCACAGTTTAACAGAAGAATTAGTGGATTCTTGTTTCTTACAGATACGACAATATGTGGTCAGTGGTTGGTAGAGTTTGGATCTGGAAGCCCCTGAAGGCTCTGACATTAAGACTTTGGTCCCAGGTCCATGGCACTATTAGACATGATGGGCCCCTTAAGAGGTGTGGCATGATGGAAGGGTTTCCAGTTATTGAGGGCATGGCTTTTGAGAATTGTGACACTTGGGTCTCTCCTCCTACGTGCGTCTGGTCCTAGGGTGGCTTTGCCCCACTACAGGTTTCCTGTATTGGTGTGTTGTCTTAACACAGATCCAAAACTCTGCAGAGCTGACACACCTTGGACCACAACCAGCTGAACTGTGAGCCAAAGTGAGTTTCTCATCACTTGCTCAGCATGGGTGTTTGTTATAGTGACGGAGGACTGACTGACACAGCTCTTTCTCAGGCTGATGTGCACAGAAGTCTTGATATCGATATAATGACTAATTATTAGCTTAAATAGGCACTGGAGAATAGGGTCAGAAAAGACATTTATTAACAGTTTTTTGTTTTGTTTTTTTAAATAAAGACTCTAGTATGTTTTTACCTCATGTATTTCCATAGTCAAGAAAAAACAGCACACTGTTAAGTATAATCAGCTTTAGTCTTGTGAGTTAAGTTTAAATTATTTGAAGAGTTTTAAATAACACACCTTGAAATACTTTTAGGATGCTTATACTATTCACTGTCAGGTGGCTACATGTGGAAAATCATGTCACTGGTGACAGGTAATTCCAAGCTCATGACACTATAGATTAGTGCTACCCTTGACCTTAGGTAGAGGAGGTCTCTTCTGCTGTGCTCAGTAGTTCATGCAGAGAGTAAAGACTGCTCAAAATGCTAAGAATAAGTGACTACTGAGTGCATGTCTTAGTCAGGATCTCTATTGCTGTGAAGAGACACCATTACCATGACAACTCTTATAAAGGAAAACATTTAATTGGGGCTTGTTACTGGTTTTTTTACTCTTACTCTTTTGGTTCTTTGAGGGTCCGCTACCCAGCTCCTAAATAAATATACACCAAGTCGTATTCTTACTTATGAATGCCCAGCCTCAGCTTGGCTTGTTTCTAGCCAGCTTTTCTTAACTTATTATCTCATCTACCTTTTGCCTCTGGGCTTTTCTCTTTCTCTATTCTATATGCTTTTCTTTCTTACTCCATTGCTGGTTATGTAACTAGGCATCTTTCCGCCCCACACACCATGTCCTCCTCTCCTTCTCCTTTTCTTGCTCCTTGATCTTCTCCTCCCAGATTTTTCCTTCTACTTATACTCTGTGCCTGCCAGACCTGCCTATCCTTTCTCCTGCCTTGCTATTGGCCATTCATCTTTTTATGAAACCAATCAGGTGTTTTAGACAGGCAAAGTAACACAGCTTCATGGAGGTAAACAAATGCAAGATAAAAGAATACAACACATCCTTGCATCATTAAACAAATATTCTACAGCATAAATGAATGTAACACATCTTAAAATAATATTGCACAACAGGGGCTGGCTTAAAGTTTCAGAGGTTTAGTTCATTATCATTATGGTAGGAAACATGATGGCATGCAGGCAGGCATGGTGCTGGAGAAGGAGCTGAGAGTTTACATCTTGATCCACAGGCAATAGGATGCGACTGTTTACTGGGTGTAACTTGAGCATAGGAGACCTCAAATACTGTCCCTACCGTGACACACTTCTTCCAACAAAGCCTCCTAATCGTGCCACTTGTGTAGGCACTTTTCTGCCCCACCAGCCAGTTTCCAAATAACCACACAGAAGCTTATTATTAATTATAAATGCACGGCTAATAGCTTATGCTTGTTAACAACTAACTCTTACAACTTAAATTAACCCATATTTCTTGGCTACTCTCTGCCATCTGATGGTACCTTCTTTCAGTATGGCAGGTTCATCTCCTGCTCCATCTGGGTCTTGCTCTCAACTCCTGACACTCCCCGATTCTTCTTCCCAGCATTCCCTCTGCCCTGAAAATCCTGCCTAGCCATTGGCCAGTCAGCTCTTTATTAACGAGTGAAAGTAACACATATTTACAGTGTACAAAAAGATTATTCCACAGCACATTCCCTTTGGGGGCCATTTTCTTTCAAATCACCACAGTGTTCAGTCCTAAATGGGACATTTATATGAACACTCCTGAGGCTTCAGAAGCAGTTTATACTGAGGGACCAGGACAGGAATACAAAGAGCCCTGCTTCCAAGAACAAGCTCCTGTGATACAAATGGGATAAAAACCATCATGCAAAATCAAGATAGAGCAAGCAGACATGAAGTCAGGAGCCAGAGAGGAGGGAGTAGTGCTAGGCAAAAGGCTGCTGTCCTCTAGATGAGACATCGCTCTTGGAGTCATGAACTCTCCGCAGCTGTGATCAACTGTCCACGTCCTGAGAAAGCCAACAAGAACAGTCCACATTCCAATAGTAGGCACTAATTGGACTCAGTGGAGAAAGAAAGGAGGACATGAAGCAGGGAATGGGACATCACACTGGGGTGCCTTGGTAAAGTCAGGGGAGGGTTAGGGACAGGATATAATCAAGATACATTGTTTACATTGTGAAATTGTCAAAGAATAAATTAAAGAGTCTTTGTTTTTTTTTTTTTAAAGAAACAGAATGAACAGTATGCATGCTGTGTTTGTATGTCATAATTAGCAAGCTCAAGCCCACTGCTTTAGGCCAGTCAACACCTCACACATTTCTCCTCATTTCAAAGTATTTAATGCTTTGTGGTAGATCTGTGAGAAATGATTTTTACATGAAACCTCAATGTCAAATTATTTATGAAGAGAGCAAGTTTGATTTAAATATGAAATGAAGATATTTGCACTGCAGAAACAGCTCGTGGAGGATGTGGACAGACAGTGTTAACAGAAACCTGTGTTAGGAATGGCCATCAAAGGGCTCTTACCTGTCTACCAGGAGTTGCTTTGAGATAAGAAATAAGAAACATCAGGAAAAAGGGAATAGGCTGTGACAAAACTCCATCCTCAAATATAAGAAATTCATCAAAGCACAGAAGACTAGTCCACCTTTCTGTTAGTCAAGTAAATGCAAATGAAATCAGCAATGAGCTACCATTTTTGATCATTGGATTGATATGAAGTCCATGTATTTGGAGATTGAACCACACTGGCAGGATTATATTCACAGAAATTCTTCCTAATAAAAACATGTTAGAAGTCTGTTTGTAAAAGTGTAGGCATTAAAGATAGATGTTCCTTGAAGTAAAACTTCTAATAAGGAACATTTAAAAGATTTAAATCAATAAATTATCGAATGAGTTGTGTTTGGTCCATATAGCAAGAAGATATCTTTAGAAAGAAGGAGGATTTGCAGATCATGATAAGGAAACACAGCTCTGACTCCTTGCTAAGTGTAAACACAGGTCACAAATGCATCTTCATACGATATGGTTGCACTCTTAGATGAGCATGCACATAGTGTGTGCATGTATGTGTGTCCTTTGGCTTCCATCTGCCCTATGACTGTCCTCATGACTTTTCAGATCCCCAAGTAAAGTAGAAGACTGGCTCTAATGGATATGTCCCCGTCACCATCCTCTACTTCTCCACCGCGGTGTTCTGCTGAAAGCGTTTTCCCAGGACACTGCTGGAACCTGAATCTGCTTCTTCTGTTGACAAGTTGCTCCAGCTCATTCTCAACACAGTAGGTTAAGTGGTCTTCACCACATTCCAGTGACATATATCATCACCCCTCTCTTCAATGGCTTCCTGTTGCACTCCAGTTGAAGTTGAAAGTGTTAGCCTGGCCTACAGGGACCCTGGCTATCTCACTTCCCCCCACCCCCAGCTTCCCAACCTTCTGCAGTGGCTCTCCATTTTTGCCTCTCTAGGCTCTAGTCTCTTTGTCCTCTGCCATTTGCTTATTACCCAGGGGTCAGTTTGTTACTCGCCAAGTTTTCCTTTATGCCTTCTAGCTTTCCCAGGACAGTTCAGAAGATGAAGCTGTTCTTCCAAGTTTTACAGGGCTCACTTGTTCTTAAGAAGTAAATTAAGTCATAATCAGCTTCTCAGTCACGATGGTCTTTTTCTTCTGAGGACTTTTCACAGCTGGAGGTGTTATATTGTTCTGTGCTCAATATTTGCCTCTCTGCCAGAGCAACAGTCATGAAAACAGGATCATACCTTTAAGACAAAAAAAAATAAGTAAAAACAAACAAACCGAAAAATATAATATCATTCCGTAGCACAGAGCCTGACAACATAAATATTTTTAAATGAAGAAATATTTCTAACCACCCATTGTTGCTTTGTGTTTTTAAACAAATGAAGAAATGAAGAAATACTCCTAGCCTCCCGTTGTTGATTCGTGTTTTTGAAAAAACTTCCTTAGCACAATTCTGTATCTCATAGTGTATTCCCAACTAAACTAGAACACATGATCAGGCAGCCATGATGTGAAAGCCTTTAAGTTCACCATCTGAACTTGCATTATGAGTGAGTGGAAACATCCCTGGATGCCACTTACAAAAATAGTCTTTCTTTCTCATTTGCTTTTCGTCCATAGGAAAAAGGGTGTTTCAACCCTGCTGAGCATTTGTGCTGCTAGAATCCCAGTTACCAGGGGAACGCAGCATCACTCTTTATTAAATGATCCCACCCTGACTCATATTTTATATCTGGTAAATTAGCATGCATACCCTTTTACCTTTATAAATAGGACCCCAGATGATCTGTTCTTACACCCTCCACGTTTAGAAGTTTCCTTTTGATGAAGGAGGTGCTGAGATGGAGAAATGTAGGAGAACCCTTACCAAAAATAATCTTCTGAAAGAGAAAGAAGCAGAAATCTAATCCTGTACTCGTGAGTCAAGTGCTCTTTGAGTTTCACAAAGGGTTTTATTAACGTGCACACTGACTTCCCAAGCTCCAAAGCTACATTCGGCCTGACCTCATTTCCCAATTCCACCAGAAACATCTGCACATGCATTCAATATCAGTTCCAAGCATGCTTATACTAGGTATTAATTAAGTTTCTTTGATCATGGACAATAGAAACCAGGTGGTTGCATAAGACAAAGGAATGCATTAAGCAGATTCTAAGATAGCAAAGAGGATTTGAACAGGAAATCAGGAGAAAGGATGGAGAAAACGCTGTTGCAATGTCATAGACCTTTTCTCAAGGGTTCCGGAATGAAAGAGCCTTATTTTCTGCAGGTTGTAATTCTCAGGGTGGCTCTGATTGTACCATCTTTTGCTTAAGGTTCCATATAAATGTCTCCATTGAGGATTGTCAACAAGAGGCAGCCAGCTCTTGACTGCAGCAGGCAAAGAAGTGTTTGGAAAACAGCTTAGTGGAAGCTCATGCCTCCCCCCAGGCTGGGGTTCTATTCCAAGGTTCATTTGTTGAAAGAGAAACCCAAACCTATCAGGGGAGATACACCGACACCCTGAATTATCATCTGTGTTCATTATTTGAATATTTTAATTTTAGAATAGAATTCGACAATAACAATTTTAACTTTGTCCAAATACTGAAAAAAATTGGGGAAACTGAGGCACAGACATGAGTCCATACATTTGAGAGCAGATTGCTTACCTTAGACAAAGACAGCTTACTATTTCTTTGGTTACCTCCTAGACAGAAAAAGCACACTTTCTCCTGCACACACCGTCTTCGTGGCTTTGACTACATTTCTGCATGATCACACACCAGGTTCTCTTCAGCATCGTTGGACAATGTCTTGATCTGAAGCCCAGGGTGACCCTGAATTCGTGACTTCCGGATCCTGGGTACAGGCACACAGGGGCATACCCGTGTACCTGACATTACCGTCGGTTACATTTGCCCCGTTTCTGTGGTCTCGTACCCATCACCTTTGTCTGTCACGGGACACGATGGCCATTATTCTGTCGCCCAGTTCTCAGAGATGGGCGCTGGCTGTCCACTCCTGCCTAGAGTCAGTTTCCTCTTGTTTCCAATCTTGCCTGTGCTGCACAACAAACATTCCGAAATTAGAACCTCTGCTTTAAGTATAGTTTCCTAAAATACCTTTGATCCAATCGCTTTTTGACTTCGTCAACTCTAGTCTCCTCTGCTGGTGTCAAGTCCTTTGGCAGTGTGCTATCTTCATCCAGACATTGCTTCTTCTCCTAGTGTGGCACTTGAACCTATCGGTTTGGCTTCCTTATTGTTCTCCTCTAAATCTATGTGCCCACTCCTGGCTTTGTTTGTTACTGCTCTAGAAGTCTACCTTTATGTCTTCTGTTCACCAAAAAAATTTCAGCTTGTTACCCTAAACTCACCTCAAGTGTTAACTTTTTATGAGGTCTACCCCACGCCTAAAAATGCAGTTCCTTTTGAATGTGTTATGTATTACAACCTTATAAAATATTATCCTGTTCTTTAATGAGTACAGAACATTTGATAATTTAATATAGCACAGTATAAAGAATATACTATTGGCTCAGCATTTTAGATAGATATGTATTATATATTAAACAGATTAATATATAATATTAATGGCATGGATGATGTTATTTAACACAATGCAGATACAAAGAGTAAGATAAGGACATCTACTCTCATGGTACTTAATTATGGTGGGAGGAGACAGATTGTATCCTGGGAAAGGTGAGAAACGTCAGAAGATGAGGTAAGAGAGACACCAGGCCACAGCAGAATTTGAAAACTAAGAGCTAGGGAAAGTAGCCTGATAATTTCTTATGTTCCTCCTCTGCCTTCTCCTCTTTCTGCTCTGCTTCACACTGTGGAGTTGATTTTAAGTGCACTGGGTGATCTTTGACTTCAGTAGAGGACAAGAGGAAAGCAAAGAAGAAATGCAGACCTGGGGAGGAAGTGACAGCGTGTTAGGCCAGGGGGACCAATGGAGCTGGAGCAATTATTTGCTGTCCTTGTGCATGACTTTCCCCACTGTGTTAAAAGCCACCATATACAGATGCATTGCTTTACCCTTGAGCAATTCCACACTTAAAAGCATACAGCAGATAATCCACACACATCTGATTGGACTGAATGTTACCGCTGATTAATATTTAACCAGTGGCATAAGGAATGACTAAGCTGACCATTCTTCTTGTTAAATATTTCTCCATCATCATGATGGAAACTTGCACAATTTATTTATTTTTATTATTTCCTGGCAAGGATATTCAGTGAAGACAAAACAGAACTACTAAATTGAAGCTTGCTAACATTTTTCAACTTGTAGATGTGTCCTCAATGTGTCACGGTATTTTGGGGATGTTTAATAAGAAAACCTCAAGGCAATGTAAGAAAGTTGAGAATTTTTTTTCTTCCCACAAGTGTATTTCTTTTTAGCCCAGCGTGAGTGCTTGCATATATCTGGATACCATGGTAATGTTTCAAATGATTATTTATTCCCCAATGTATAGTTTTTGAGTAGGATGTGCCAATGATTAAAAACCTGCTAAATCTCAAGACTGTGCTTGGGTATATAAACTCATTTTTCTTTTTATAACTTTAACTTGACTGCTTGAGAACCAAGTTTTCACAAGTAACTTTTAGAAAAAAAATGAAACGGTTACAAGAAGGTGGCCGCCGCAGAAGCAAGGCGCGCAAAGCAGGCAGTGGTGTGTTCTTCGTGGACTGACTGCACAGTGGGTGGAAGCCTGGAGTGCTCAGAGGCCAGGACGGAACTCTTAAAACTCTCATCAAGACAGAGAAAAAGGAAACAATAAGTACATAAAACAATAAATGATGAACATGAAAGCATTTTGAAAACATTTAAATGCATACATATTTGGCTTTTAATTTGACAAATCACAATAGCTTTGTTTTACTCTTTATTCAGAGCAATTCTAAGCCCTGCAGTTGTTTTTTAAAAGGGATATTACTTGGACTAGATGACTGAAGGTCAGAATTCATTTTCTCAACATCAAAGTCTACTGCCACCAGTGCCAATTTCCAGGAGAAGCTCTGTGTAGGAATCTTTTGCAGCAAAGTCCACACTTGTAAGACCATTTGGGGAAAAAAATGCATTTCTAATCAAATGGATCAGTGACAAGACATGAAAAAGGAGAAAAAAAAAAGCTCTGTCCTAAATAATGGATACAACAGAATCAAATCACAGGTTTGCAGGATTTTAGTGGTGGAGAGGGCGCTGAAATCCAGAAAGTTCAATTTATGCCAGGTGAATTTCTGTGACAAGGGAGGGAAGGAAAAACCAGCAAGCACCCTGTGCCCTGTGCCTCTGACTCCCTGCCTAACTGACCACTTCTGAGGAAATGGTAAGATCCAGGCTCAGGCCTCCCTAGGCTGAGGCTACTGCTCTTCACTTATGGCCTGCTGGCTTGTCTTATTTTTACCGAACTCTTGGAGCTGCTCCATTAACTGAGCTGTAGAAAATCAAATAACATGTTTCAATGAATTAACTAAATTCCAGGAACTATTCTAAGCAGTTTAATAATACCCACAATTCTATTAGGTTCATCCCATTATGATAAGTGGGGCACAGGGCAGCTTGCTAACACATAAGCACCACAGAGCTACTGAATGATAAATCTACCAGTTCATACAATGTGAAGCAGAAACATTTGCCCATTGTTTTATTTATGACTACAACGTAGTGAACATAAAACTACAACAAGGATTAAAACTCAAATCATATTCATAAATACGGTACATAAAATTCTGATGATCATCTGATTTCTGGTTTTAGAACAGTAATCACTTAAGTTTCAGCATTAGGTACAGTTTGTTAATTTGGAGAATGTAGCACCCCCATGTGTGCATGCATGTGTGCGTGTGCATGCATGTGTGCGTGTGCATGTGCGTGTGTGTGTGTGCACGTGCGCCAGAATCCATTTGAGTGTGTGTGTGTAGAGGCTAGATGTAGACACTTGGGTGTCTTCCTCAATCACTCCCCCCCTTAGTTTTTGAGACAGGGTCTCTCACTGGATCTGGAGCTCACTGATTTGGCAAGGCTCTGGCCAGCATGCCCAGGCATCTCCCTTCCCCAGTGCTGTGATTATAGGGATACATACCATGCCTAGCTTTTATACAGATGCCAGGGATCTGAAGTCAGGCCATCATGCTTGCAGGGTTAGTGCTTCACTCACTGAGCCTCTCCCCTGGCCTAGGAACATCATATCTCATGGGAAAGACTCTGCAGCTGTCTTGATCTTGTTTTTGTTCCCAGTTTAAACAATACAGGGCTTGGAATATGTGATGGGAGCTTCATAATCTCTATTGAATGAGTGAGGAATTTTTATGTGGGATTATCTATTGATTTACAAATAAATTTTGCCTCCCAGAAATGCTGAAGATTTTCTATTAAGGTTAACCAGATGGCCTGGAATATTTCCTGATGTCCCCCCAAATAGTTCTTAGTTTCAAAGATACATTTACATAAGATAAAGCATTGTGAGAACTTGTAAATAGTAAGCTTATAGGTAACTTTATTGTATTTGTACAAGTGTTATAGGCACCAAATTGCAGTTTTTTTAACCTGAAGCACCAGAAATACTTAATATATGATAAAATTTTTAAAAATCAAACTTGGACTTTCAGTTTTGTTTTCTGGCAACAAATCAGTTTCCCACCTTTGTGCTCAGACATATGTAATGATCAAAGATCAATTTAATCTACAGATTTAGAAATATTTGTCAAAAAATAGAAATAAAATGTCGTTTCGCTTTCACATATCTTTACTATTTGATTGCCTTCTAGGTTCCCAGTGCCATTTCAACCAAGAAATGCTCAAGCTAGTGAATCCATGTGTGCTGCTGATCAGCAAAGTATCATTTTGATCCCAACCCAACCCATTAACTTACTCAGACGACTGTATTTATTGGTTTCACTGAATGGCATCAGATCCCAGGCAGCTGCATTGACTGTAAGGTTATTAACTTTCAAATAATAGGTTTTCTTACAAACTCTTAAATGCTAATCAACAGGTGCCCTATAGTAGTGCATTTCTAATCTCAGCTATGGAAGATCATACTCAGAGAACCAAATTTAATAAACGCTCAAAGAACAATATTCAGTGCTGTTACATAATTCTTTCACTGGTCCTTGGTATTTTCTTCAATAATGTAAACAGTGTTTGGTTTAGGTATCTAGGCAACCTGAAAAATCAGGATTGTTCACACCATTTGGCCAAACCTCCAGTTCACCTCATGCCACACCAACTCCAGTGTTGTCCATGTGACATGAACAATTATGTCAATAATAGCAGATGGGAGATACGTGTCCCATGGGACTAAGCTCCCTGGAGGTCCCTGGCAGAGTGCTTGCATTATGTTTCCTTTTCAAAGAAGATGTACTTTACAGATCATGAGCTCCCTGGGCTCTGGATTCTGTAAAACTGCTTTTTTTTTGATAATGTTCTAATTAATCTATGAAGCACAGCCAAAATTAATGAATGCTTGGGTTGTGAACTATGGAGGAAAGGGGAAGCTGGACATGGATCTTAATCAGATATAGCAGAACGAGCTATTTTTTAAAGACCCCAAGCCACTAGATTAAAAAAAGTATAAAGGTTCAGGCACTTCTAGGGAATAAACACTCACCCACTAGGAATTCTTTGGGAATCCCAACTAAAGTGATTTATGACAAAAAGCATTATCTCATAGGAGGCAGATGGTGGGTCCCACCGTTGAAGAAGTTCAGCATGGGAAATGTAAGGACTATAGCAGAACCCCTTCCCCTTCCAGGCATAAAAGTACAAGAATCCATGTTCCAACAGGTAAAAAGGTTTTATATTAAAAGAGATATGTGGTTTAAAAAAAAAAAACCAGCTAAAAAGCTAAGAAAGACTTAAAGAGGGTCTGCAGCATCCAAATTGGCTAAGTGGATCATGAGAACCAAAAAAATAAAAATGTATTATAAACTAAAAAAACAACTACTGGGATAAGAAAAGAGACACAGCTACAACCACAAGAAGTCTACACAAGTCTAGGGACTGTACTAAGTTTAAAAAAAAAAACACAGACTGCTCTTTGGGTCATAAAGTTCTTGTGGGTGAAGGGATATGTCTAGCGCCGATTAATAATTGTGTGCTTGCTGTTTTTTAAAAAAGATGATGTAATTAAATTATTGCCAAGCTCTTGTCGTTCCCTGTATGACTTGATAGTTTTCTTTTCTGTATATAAACTACTGATTTACAGAAGCAAAATTGCAGCAGATTCAAATCACTTCTGAGTGTGTTGTCTGTCTGTTATTCACCAAATCCTTGCCTTCCTGACTACCCAAGCCCTGGTTCTCCTTCGGTCATGGTACCCTCGATGGGCCAGTCCGTGGCAACCTCAGATCACATTTTGGATAATATTACTCTAAATCAAATTCTCTGCCATAGTTAGCTTAAGTTGTCAACTTGACACACCTAGAAAGAGGAGCCCTCAGTTGGGAAACTACTTCCATCAGATTGGCCTGTGGGCATGTCTATGGGGGCATTTTCATAATTGATAATGTAGGAAGGCCCAGCCCACTGTGGGTGGTGGCACCCCTGTGCAGGTGGTCTTGGGCTGTAGAGGAAAGCAGATTGAGCACTTAACTAGGGGGAAGAAGGCAGTGAGGAGTGCTCTTGTGTGGCACTCTGCTTCCATCACTGCTCCAGGTTCCTTCACGGAGCTTTTGCCCTAACTTCCCTCGATGAAGGAATCCAACTTGTAAACCAAATGCATCCTTTTGTCCTCCCCAAGGTGCTTTGGGGCATGGTGTTTATGACAGTCACAGAAAGCAAGCCAGGGCAACCTCACCGCATGTTCCATTCATGCGTCTTTGCACTTCCTTCCTTCTACCAACTCTACAGATTACAGCAGCCATGTAAGAGCTGGCGGCCAAAAGCTCGTGATTATGAACCCCCAGAGAGAGTGTGTAAACCTTCCCAGAGAAGTAGCACAATTCAGAGTTATTAAAATAACGCAAAACTTGATGGTGAGTTGAAAACACAGTCTTGCCTTACTCTATCCGGCCTAGTCATCGGTGAAGCTAGTGTGCCAGTTCTTATGGTGTAGCTTGTACGTATGATTCAGAGCTGACCATTTGGTATTGGATAACCAATTGGTGTGCTCTTCCCTGAGGAAGACTATTTCTCACTGTCAGCATTCCCTTGTTTCCTACAGGTTTTTGTGGAGGGTTGACTCCTTGTGAGCTTTCCTCTCCACTTTGGCATGTCTTCTGGTGTTCTTGCTCAGCTCACGTTTAGGCAGTCATGTTGGGGAGTCTTTATGAGTGTAGCTTCTGACAATCCTCGGAGATGCTTCTCCCCACAAACTCACTCATCCTCTAGCTCTTACAATATTTCCGTCCCTTCTCCCACAACGCTCCTTGAGCCTTAGGTGACAGAATTGTGTTGTAAATCCATTAGGACTGGACTCCACACCGCTGCATTTTGATTGGTTGTGAATTTCTGTAATGGTCTCTGTATGTTGCAAAGATAAGTTCCCTTGATAAGAGGTGAGGGCTACACTTAACCTGTAAGTATTAGGAGTAATATTTAGAGTGTAGTTAGAAATTAGTAGATTATCCCCTAATAACCATGACTTTATTAACACTGAGTAATAAGCTAGGTTTCTAGTATCAGGTGTACTGAGCAGGTCTTGAGTCCAATTAGAGAGCTGTTGGTTACTGCTGAACTATGCATGCTAGTACTGCACTCCTACAGTTACTGTCCTATGCTGATCATTGCTGTGGTTCATAGGCGTTATAGCTGGGTAGGACTATTGGTTGCTTCCTTCCTTTAAAAGCGTGCATGGTGCCCTCTGGTACCATGGAAATTGGTACTCAGGGAGGAGGCATTCAGGTAGGTTCCAGCTCAGGGTCCTCTGGGCCCTGTGTATGAAGTACCTGGTGTCTTCAGCAAAAGCAACTTACCTTGCACCTCTTGGAGGCAACCATGCCTGGTGTTGGGTGTTTTGTTAGATGGTTTGGAGGGAACATTGTCAGCCCAGATGAGAAGATTTCATTTAAAGTATATATGTATATTTATACACAGACTAACACATATTATGAGTTTTTTTTAGGTAGACAGCTAAGAGTATGATTTATTATGATTTTTTTCAGATGTTTACCCTCATTCTTCTGTATGTATTTTCCTCCATCTTTCTAATTAGAGGCCCCTGACAATTCCTTGACTAATCACATGTACCCTGCCATTCCCCTGTCTGCTGCTCCCTCACCCACCCCTTAACCACACTGGATGCATTTGTCTTCTCTGCTTTCCAATGGTACTTTCTGTCTCTCTTTATTTGTTCTTGTTTTCCTCCTATAACTGGAAATGACTATGTGCTTATTTTTGTTTATTCACGTAGCTTGGGAGGAAATGCCAACATGTCGTGAGTTCTGTCTAAATGAAAGTTGTAAGCATCGACAGTGGTTTTAAATGAGACATTCGATCACACAATTGACTCAGCTACAGTGAGTAAGAAAGTGGGGCTGTGCAGATTTCAGGGGGATTCTAGTAGCGGCCTTTTGTGGCTTTCAGGATTTCAGAGCTCACAGAAGATGCCTGGGTGGGCCCTGTTAGCTCTGCTGTAAGGAATGCCACTTGCTCTCTGTGTTCTAGGAGGCAGAACAATAGGGTGCTCTCCCCGGGAGTAGCTGCCTGCCCACTCCTCCAAAGTTCACGCAGAGCCCACATATTTTCCTCTCTGAATAACGTATGAGCTTGACTCACCCATGTGCTGCTAATCTAGCATGAAGGAAACTTCCAGCAGTTTCTGCCTTCTTGCCTGATGTCACTGAAAAACCTCACCCATTCAAACAGGAAGACTGTGTGATCACATTTTTGGCAGAGAATTGTGATGAAAAGGCGGGTGTGGGAGAAGCCCAGAGGGGCCTGTGTGGGTATGCAAGCAGCTCCTAGCTTGAAAATCCTACTGCAGGGGCTGCTGATAGAGAGAAAGGTAAACCTGTCTGGTTGTGTACCATAGTGAGCAAGCATTTTGTCAAGGATAATGTTACCTTGTCCCCTTTTATAATTTAGGGCCCAAACAGATATCAGCTCTCACGCCTTATTGTTACAAGATGATGTAATAATAATAACTCTGTGTTGCTCCTGAGACCACAGTAAGAAATGTTCTTTCACATTTCTGAAGGTCAAGTCCAAAATAAAAGGCATGGCAGAGCCATGCTCCTCCAGCAGCTTCGGGGCTTGACACCCTTTTTACCTGTTTGAGCTGCTTGTGGCTTAATTCTATTCTTGTCTTCATGAGGCTTTCTTTCCTATATGTCTTTATGTCTTTTCTTAATGTCATCAGTCCCTGGATTCGTGGCCCACTTGGAGTCCTGCATGACTTCATCTTGATTAATACATATGTCTAATTCTGAGACTCCAAGATGACTTAAATTTGGAGAACGTTATTCAATCCAGAACAACCTAAAAGAGTGGAAAATGATCCATAATTTACAGATGTCTAGGCTTATTTCTAGATCTGAGAAGTATGCTTGATGCCTAAGCATTCATGAGAAGAAAGCAGAAGCCTCTGAGGGCCACCTTCCACTCCCTCACGTGGAGGTCAAGGTTACCATGGCTGCACAGTTGCTGACATCTTCCTCCAGACCCACTCTCTTCAACACCCTCCACTTACCTTTTTCTCAGAAACTATATTTCTCAGAGGATAAGGCCCATCATTAAATGTAGGTTTTTATAGATTTGGCCCATTTGAAATTCCATAAGGCCATTGTCTCCGGATCTGTAGTTCAGGAAGACAGAATTAGACATTGGAGAATCATGAAGTCTCAAGTATTGGAAGGATTGGAAGGAAATTGAGGGACATATTAGGCACTACTAAATGAAAATGGTGCTTTAAGTTCAGTTGTTAGCTTCTCAACTCTGTAAGCAAGAATGACCCAGAACAAAACCCCAAATATTTGCCTAGTGTATTTCTGCAAGGTAGAGAAGTATAGTATCGGGCTGGAGAGATGGCTCAGTTAGTTAGGAGTGCTTGCTGTCCTTCCAGGGGACCAGGGGATCCCACACCTTCTTCTGGCCTCTATGGATACATGTATATGCACGACCACACATGCGCGCGCACGCGCGCACACACACACACACACACACACACACACACACACACACAGAAAAAGAGAACACAGAGAGAGACAGACAGAGGCAGAGAGAGAAGAGAGAGATACACACACCCATAAACTAAAATGAATTGGATTTCTAAAAAGCATAGCATTGGGGAAGCCCCACACAAGCCTCACCCATCTTAGTCTCCTTGTGCTGCTCTACCAGAATACAGATTCAGTCTTTTGGATGCAATAGAAGTTTATTTAGGGACTTTGAAGCCCAAGACTAAGGGTCTACAGCTGATGAGTCTTCTTGATGAGCCCTAACATGGTAGGAAGCAACACACGGCGAAAGAGGAAGAGAGAAAGCGATTTCACCCTTTTGGGGCGCCAGAAATCAATCCAGTTCTTTGCACATGCTAGGCAAGGGCTCTACAATTGTCTTACACCTCAACCCAAACTCATCCACTTTTCAGGCATTTATTTCTGAGATAACTAACAAGCATAGTCTAATGATATAAGCAATTAATTCATTGTCCAGGATTAGGCCCTCCATTTCATAATTTTACGTCTCAACACTGATGCATTAGAAAGATTGAATTTCCAACACATGAACTTTGGAAATACCTTCAAACTATGGCATCACCATTGTAAAAGTTTGCCTCAAGCTCTCCATGCAGCTCTAAGTGACCTCTTTTCACAGTCTCAAGTTGTGGGCAGTATCTCGGCTGTGGGTTGTCGTTTGCTAGTTTTTTACCCTGCTTCAGTTTGGTAAGCCATCCGAGGGTGGAAGAATGTGAGTGGGTGGAATGTGATGGCATTGCCTTGTGTTGTTCCAAAGAACACAGTGGCTCTCTCACAGCCAGCGGTGTCCAGAGAGAAGCAGTGACCACATCCTCTGTGACTCACCACAGATTTGCTTCTAAGAGCAAAACTCCTCCAGCTTTCTTTCTTTCTCTGTCTAGAGTCTTTGTAGACTTGCCATCAGTATGATTTCTATTAATTAGAATGTTTTCAGTTATGACTAATAAAACACACAGGACAAAGTGGCTTTTAAAACAAGGATTCTATTCCTTTCCACAACAAGACCATTTACAAGGTTGGTTAATTCAGAAGCTTAATAAAGTCATAGACACAAGTGATTTTTCCCCCTTTATTTTTTGAAGTTGCTATGTGCCTCTGTGGTTTCAAGACTGGCTGGAGCCAATTCATGTATAACATATGTAGACATGGAGGCTGGGGTCATGTACATGTTTATATGTACACCTCCACAGGCCCACCAGCTCAGAACAGCCCCGTGATCAGGTTGTAATTCTCTATGGTCAAAATCTTGGGATTCTTAATAATTTGTCAATGAATTTGGGCTTTGTAAGTAAAGTTCAAAGGGACAAAGAAGATTGAGACAAGAGCATGGAGCCTCAACTCACAGGCAGTCCTGCTTAGTCTCCTTGACAAGATAGGTTCTCCACCATCTGCCCCCCAGAATGCCAGGCAGCTGGGGTCACCTTTTGCTTTTAGCAGGGTTGAAGGCATTGAGATGCAGGAAGGTTCAGAGTCAGAGCTCAGTGAGCCCTATACTCTTGATTATAGTTTCCAGCTGCTGTTAAAGTGCCCAGCACACAACTAGACACGGGAACTACCATGGCAAGTTGAGAAGAAGAGGAGATTGACAGAAAGGAAAACACTCTTGTTCTACCTTTGTAATAAGGCTCTTTTCCTTTTAAGTTTTCCCGTGGCTGTACAAATTGCTTACTGGCCCTATGCAGAATTCCTGCAGAGAAAATGAACTTTGCAGTGTTGCTTTTCTCTGTCGAATGAGTCTTCCAGATACCCAGGATGATTCCAATTCAGCATGCCCTGCAGTTAGGGGACACATTTATTCCCACACCATTGACTCCCTAGTGACTGAGCCTACAAGTTGTCCTAGGCAAGTCAGAGCAGTTCCCTTTGGTCAAGGTAGTCTCTACCCCTTAATGTAAGGCTGCTTGAGACATTAATACAAAGTCAGGGTTCTACAAGCAAGGTTAAAGGGGTAGGATGGAATGGGGACTTGATCGATTGTTTCTATCACACTATTTTTTCTTTTCCATGCTTTATCATTCTATCATAGTAGACTGAGATAGCTCAAGCCCATCCAAGTAACACACATATTTTAAAAACAAGCTCTGAAAAGATCCACAGAATTATCTAGGCTAAAGCTTTTCTACTTCTCTTGGCCTTGTAAATTCCAGACAAAAGACACAGGGAGCCTCCACATCACACGGCATTAAGGAGACAAAGGGTGAAACAGGCGTATTGTTTGAGTTCTAGCAGATTAATCCACCAGTATGGCTAAATAAATGTTCATAAAACTAATCCAGTGGTGTCGACTGAACTGTTATGCCCCGGAATTCTTTCTGTGCTACTTCTCCTCGCAAGACCTCCAGAACATTCTCAAAATTGATCATGGTTAGAGCAGTTTATTTCATTTTCTCACTCAAGAACAATTTTGCTCTATTGGGCAGTATAAAATGAACTAACTCATTGGAAAATATATTATAACAATTACTGTTCTTTATATATTAATTCTCATTTTTTATCTAAGACTTAGCACCTCATTATACCACCCAGTGTTTGGTTCCTATACATTATTTCTGAAATATCAGAATTACGTTAAGATCCCCAAGTTTTGGGAATTGGATGACTTGATCAGCTACCAGGATGTTACTAGACAAGAAACAAGTAGAAGTTGGTCTTGTTTTCTTTCTACACAACTGCATCAGAAGATTATCATGACAACCACTGCACAGCCCCCCAGGTAGACTCCTACAGAAGAGCTAGCACAGGCAGCTGAGAATGTGGGGGAGGAAATCCAAGCCTGATTGTGCACTTGGGCTTTGGAGAAAACAGTTGCCAAGTTGGAAAGACTTCAGCAGATTGCATACCAACCGCTTCCTGTCCCATTTGCCATTTTAGTCTGCTACACATTCATGCATCCCACTGCCTCATCCCCAAAATATTCTATAGGCTAGCAAACAACACCCCTATGTACACTATCCAAAAGACAGAAGATTCCTTCTGCATGGAAATTTTGCAAATGAAGGCCAGAGTCTGAGGTGTACAACCTAAGGACTCTAATAGAATTGGCATGGCTGCCTGGAAAAGAGAACTCAGATACGTGAGATACACCATGACAACCTAACTGAGCATCACTAGACAGAGAAGGAGCATGCCTGACACATGGCAGCTTCTGCCTGGCCACTTAAGAGTCCTCACAGTCCAACTGTAGTTCCGTGATGCTGGGATTCTAAGGCTTGTGACATTTTGATAAATTCTTCTAGGGCTCCTTGCTTTCTTCAGTCTTAGAGCAATTGTGTGAGCAGCTAAGACTGGCCACAGAGAAAGAACATATAAAGAGAGCTGAGTGAGTGGTGGGCAGAAGTCAGTACTGGAAAACAAAGACAAGCTAAATCT
The DNA here is from genome assembly GCF_004664715.2 of Peromyscus leucopus. NCBI lineage: Eukaryota > Metazoa > Chordata > Mammalia > Rodentia > Cricetidae > Peromyscus > Peromyscus leucopus. The sequence continues at coordinate 28,940,628 of NC_051066.1, read as the reverse complement.
CAGAGTACACTTGCTTGAGTAAAACCTTTGATATTATAGAAACAATGTGTGGAGACACACGCTGCGAGTTGGTTCCAGCATTTGAATGCCATTGGGAGAAAACTCATCTAAAACCACAGACTAACAGCGTAGATTAATATGCTATTTGTAAACGTGCTTAACGAACTAGGACATTGATTTTCTTGTGGTTTAGATCAAACTCCTCATTTGCAGAGTTAAACTAAACCCAAAAAGTTAGTGACTTCCTTGTCACTTTCAGTCTCCTGTCACTAAAGTACAGCAAATCCCTCTCTCTCTCTCTCTCTCTCTCTCTCTCTCTCTCTCTCTCTCTCACACACACACACACACACACACACACACACACACACACACACCTAGAACATATCTTCTTGGACAGACTTAAGTGCTTATGGTTGTGTGTGGTTGTTTCTGGGCTCTCTGTCTTAGTCTAGCGCTCTGTGTGTTTATTTATGTGCCACCACCATATTATATTTGTTACTATAGCTCTGTAGTATAATTTGAGGTAAGGTATAGTGATACCTCCAGCACTATTCTTTCAAGCAGGGAAAAACAAACTAGCCAAGAGACTGCTTTATTCAGAATACTATTAAATTTGGCAAAATTTAAAAAAATAAGATAGATACAAGTCTGATATTATTTGAATATGAATATATTTTTGACTGGCTATTTCTCAGAAATAATGTTTAACTCAGTCAGTCTTCCAGGACACAAAATTGTATTATTCATAATTGGCACATATTTTAGGCAAAGGGCCAGGTGGTAAATATTTGGGGGTTTGGGACCATATGGTCTTTGTCAGCACTATTAAGCGTTCCCCACTGCAGTGGGAAAGCAGCCGTAGACAATTTGTAAAGTAGGCACCGGTGGATTCCAATAAACCCTTATTTACAAAATACTCTAGCTGGCTGGACCCGGCCTATGAAGCCATGGTTTGCTGCTGTCCCTCCACTCTCTGAGCTCATAGTAGAGGTGAGAGGGCTGGTCTCAGTGAGGTCTGGGAAGTGTTTAGCCTAGAAGAGAGACACATCAGGGTTAAAGATGAATGAAGTCTTTGCATCTATCTTTTAAAAATCAGGATGTTCTAGGCATCCCAGGATTCTACAAAATCTCCCTAGGAAAGCATCTTATACCTCTGTATGGGAGAACCCTTTCCAAAAGCATCCTCTTACCATGTTCTTCATGCTTTTCTCACTAACGATAATGGCACCACTGAGTACAGCACCATTTCCTGCATCCTTACCACCGCCATCTGGACAATAACCTGAACCTCATTTGACCTGGTTATTTAAATGGCAAAGAACATTCACTTTGAGTTTATACCTCAATGTGTGATTAAATACAGTTCTGGCCAGTGCAGTGTATCTTCAGCCATAGAGACATATGGCTTGGGCTTCGGAGTGTGTGTGTGTGTAACAGAAAACAATGCCATCTGTCCAAACAGTAGGCATGGTGCCAGATGCCAATCTGACTAAGCCAGACATATGAGTGAATAAAGTGAACTTCAGCCTCCATTTCCTCCTCCCCCAAGAATCTATTAAAAGCCTGAAAGAGCTGTTTAGCACCAGGCAGTGGGACACGGTGCTAAAGTGCACATTCTCTAGCCACAGAAGCAGCAGCTGCCGCCGCCCGAGTAACAGTTGTCCACTATGGCCATGCCCCAGCTCATCCCAGGACTCAGCAGAGGAAGCTTTCCGGACTTCCAGGATGTGGACACTGGGACAGGAAGTGAAACAAAGCAGACATTATAGAACCATGGGCAACAGCTGTGGGGACGTGGAAACTGCCTTTGTCAGTCTAAAGTCAGAGAGAGACAGGGAGATGAGAGAACTTAAGTCCTCCAGCAGTAATCACTTCTCCATTTTGCTCCTTATGTAAAACTTAGGGAAATAAATGAGGTCACGCAGAATTAGCTTCTAATGTGTGATGCAAAACATGAAAACCTCCTAGGGATTCAAGTTTCCTAATTAGCCCTCCTGTTTTTCCCTACAGAAACTAGAATTATCAAAGTGAAAAGCATTTTTGCATTGAATATTATTAGAGTATCTTTCAAACAGAAGAATGTAGTAGAATAACAAACACCCATTGATTAATAGCATACCTGTCATTTTCAAAGAAATAAACAAAATATTAAAAAATGTAATATGACAGAGTGGAAGTCCCCTTCATTTCCCTTCCTCTGCTCCCATAGGAAACTCCTTTAATTGTTGAATTAAGTATGCATTTTTCTAGATAATATTTTATAATTGTGCTACAGAATTCCTCCATGTGCACAAATATATATATGGATATATATATATATATATACATGTATACACATATATTTAAAACTCTTATATGCATAAGTAATATAGACACAGTAAATTTAATATCTAGTTTTCCAGTTTTTGCAAAACTAGTGTCACATTATTTTTTGGTATCTTTCATTCTACACAAGTTAATTTTAATATACTAAAATTTGGCAACATTGTTCCTATGGTTTGTACAATTTTTCTTCAAAAGTTTCTTTCTGTAACACGAGGTCAGATAGCATTTTCTTATATAAGTGATGATGTCCCAATTTACATCTTTCCATTGTCTGGCCCTGGCTTCATTAGCTTCACACTGGTGAAACAAGATTTACATTATTTTGTGACTATCTTTTTTACCATTCATGGCGCCTCTCTCCATCTGCCACTGTCCTACAGAATGGCCCTTCTGAAGCACCAACTCTTCCTCTTGAGAAAGGCCAAGTGGCCTAGAGCACTTGATGATGAGGCTCCTGCTGGGTTGAGGAAGACTGTACTGTGGATTCACCAGTAGTCTAAACACTGGAGGGGATCTTGTCTCTTCTTGGGCGTCTATGGTTTGTGGTGATCAGATATCAGAAAGAACTTTCTGAGTCAAGACCTACTTGAGATTCTAAGTGAATTAGTCATTCCAAACTCACATGCTGCTTTCATGGGCTCCTACCTGTGTAACAGCAGAGCAGATCACAGCCGAGATGCAATACATGCCTGGCAGTTCTCCACACACTAGAGCCTGCCAACAAATAAATGTCATAGACTCCAGGTTTGAGAAATACGCTGAGCTTACCTACAACAGGCACCCTTTATCACATAAGGGTGTTTGGAACTGTTTCCTAAAAAACATGAGGTGCTTGCATTATAAACTTCATACATTATTAAAACAGTTTGTTTTCTTAAAAAAAATAAATAAATAACTTGGCAGAGTAATAATGGAATTAAACCAGTGCAGCTTTTTGCACTTTAAAATGGCACAGATCCAGACTGAGATCAGGGAAAAGTAAATAACTGCCCTCACTATTTTAATTAGCCATAATAACAACAAATCAATTATTTCAAGAAAAATTTCATGAACAATCCGATGATGAAGAGTTCTTCTAATAGAAACAGCCCCGTAACGCTAGCAAATGACAAGGGACGTGGTAGGTCAGAGACTCAGCTCTGGATCTGCATTGTCTGTTCCTTTGCTCATCCATGTCCCAATCTGCTTCTTCGAGCACTTAGAACTGTGGCTCTAAGTAGAGGTTTTTAACTCAACGTAAGTCAGGACTAGAAACACAAAGCATCTCCAAGCTTACCCATATGGCAGACCCTAGAACCACCCTGTCTCTAACATCCACATAACCCCTCCCCAGAACTTTGTCCATCATTATGTAAGCTGAGTGGGCCAGATCCCAGTGGGTTATTGGAGGGTAACCTGCTACAGCACTAACAACAACAGTTATGGGTGGCAACTCAGGATCTTGTAACTCTCATGACCTTGCAAATACTGATCATTCTGCTGACCACGGAATGAGTACTCCTGCTAAATAATGAAAAATGAGATGATAAATTGGCCTAGTTGCTACTTGGGATAAGATTTTGTTGCTAAATCTGTTCAGAAATATTTGACTTTAGAGTTTTGGAAATTTCCAAACTGTAGCTAACGTGCTGAGCTCCCATCAGTGGATGTTTCAGGGATATGATAGCTACTGTGTGAAAATGAGTCAAGTGTAAGCAGACACCATCTCTTGAGTTACTATGCAGCCAGCAGAGCTGTTTTTACCCCTCATTTTATTCCCAGAGCAATTATGTGAGTCTTATATTCGATTTTGTTGCTGAAGATGCTTCAGCTCAAAATACTTGAGAGGGTCATTAAGGGTCCCATGGCCAAGAGACTGCAGAGCCAGAACCACCTGCATCCTCTGTGTTCCATGGGAGATCAGATGGCAGGTCTGTTTCCACATTTGCCCTGTCTACCATGGAAACTACCAAATCTTACCAGGGTTGTTTCCTTGTCTGTGACCTGGGGACAATGCCCCTTTCTATCCATTTAAAAGAACTTCAGTGGGAAACAGACTGTATTATACCCTGTAAACAAAAGATATTGTTATTATGCTACACCTGTATCCGTTTGCCTCAAATCTTGCATGGCCTTAGACAGTGTGGAGGACGTTCTGGTCCTTCACTGTGAGCTCATCAGACTTTCTAGTAAGGTGACTAACCAGAGAGATCCTGTCTTACTGCACTTCCTTTTCTGTAAACTGATCCTGCTTTGTTTTGTTTTTGAATTTTTCATCTGGTCTTTGAGCACATCTACTTTCTCATCTAAAACACAATTTAAGAGACATTTTCCTCCAAGGACATTGGGACAAATTAAATGAACATCATTTTCCATCTTTGGACCTCAGAATATGCAATTCAGTTAGTAAAAGCATACCACATCCCATATTTTATCATACTTCTGTAAAAGAAGCATATTTAGATGGCCAGTTATCTTTCTTTACATTATAGTCTTTTAAGGACTTTACCAAGAGTCAGTAATGCCAAAATAGTCTTCATTGGAAAACTCTTGAGAATTGTGCCTAGAAACATGTACTGAAGGGCACTATTGTGCTAGTAGTTTAGTTAAAATTCATACCAGCTCCAGGTTCCCATCAATAGATTTTGTATTAAAACCAGTCTATAACATTGACAGACAAAGTGAGCATGGCTCTGACTCTCAACACAGCATGACAGAGAGACTACAGAGCACTTGTACTTGCTTTATATTAATTCCTTACAAACATAGTAAATGGAAATACACACACACACACACACACACACACACACACACACACACACACACACAAACACACACACATGACCAGATTTCATGTCTAATATATGTGTGTGTGTGAGAAACAGAGAAAGAGGGTAGTAGTGGTAGATAAAGAAAGGCAATTATAACCTAGATCACAACCTCTAACAGAAAGATTAAAAATTGGAAAATTGAGCAAAAATGGAAAATTATCTGGCTTCATGACTGGGACAAGGCATGCGCTGCCAATAAAGACACAGTCTCCAAAAGCTGGGGTGGGGGTCTGGACAGAGGGCTGCGTGGCCAAGAGCACTGGCTGCTCCTCCAGAGGACTCTGGTTTAACTCTTGGCACCCACATAGGGGTTTACAACCATCTGTAACTCTAGTTCCCCGGGGGTTTGATCCCCTCTTCTTGCATCTGCGGGGCACTGCATATATGTGGTACACAGATATAAATGCATGCAAAGCACCCATACACATAAAAGGAATAAATAAATAAATAATCTTTTAAAAGAAAAGACTGGAGGGAACTCAAGCCAGCAGGAACATATTAAGCTGTATCACTAAGCTACATTAGAGATTTTGAAAACCTCCACTGGTCTTCACCCTGGCTACAGGGTGACTCATTGGTAGAGATCTTGATGAGTTTTTAAGAAACTTCACCTTGGCAGACATCCTCCCCCTGGATTGCTGTGTATGCATACTTAGCCCTTGTAACTAACATTCTTTATTTGGATTTTGAGATTTCAAACTACCAATGTCCTTCCAGTTTGAGTGTTAAGTTTTGAATTATGTGCAGACATTTTCTTTTTTGCTGTCATTTGTAAGGCATTTTATGACAATCTTTGAGATTAAATTTGGGTTCTGAAAATAAAGGTGATTGTAACTTACCTGTGGATTCTAGGGAGACCTGTCTGGATAATTTAAACTTGGCTGTGATGGCTAAAATGAAGGGTACATGTGGGTGGGGTGAGAACGACAAGAATTATCAAAAGTATTAGTGAGTAGCCTAGGCTTTTCTTTTCTTGTCCAGTAGAACTATGTTTAATACAGAGACACAGTTGTCACTATTAATTTCTCTTTATGAGGCATTCCAGAGACATTGTAGTATAAAAATAATAACCAACATTGCTATTCTCAGGTATGTGAGCAGTAAAGCTGACATTTTAACCCTCTGGCCATTTCTCAAGACATTACCTAATACATTACCTCATAATGATGACTAGAGAGGAATATTTTCAAAAGCACAGTCATAAAATGCTTTGATAAAGCCACCCTGGGTTTTGTGGCCAAACTAAGATGCTAAAACCTCCAAACCTGGGTTAGGGGCAGTGGCCGTTTCTGCTCAGTTTCAGTGGGAACATTTTTCCCTTCCAAGAGTCTGTTTCACATGGGACAGAACTGCTGGCACTTAGCCTGTGAGTAGCCATGACATGCAAGACTTTGTCTTCCTCTTCATATTTGTGCTAGGGAAAAAGTATAATTTGATAAAAGTTTGCCTGTTAGAGTTCTTATCCCTTAGGAGGCAGAGAGTTGGGACACAAGCACCTGGAAGCAGTGACTTAATGAGGCAGCACTGGGACACAATGCATTGTTTGCAACCCTACCAGAACCTCATACAAAAGCCCCCCACGCCCCACCCAGGGGAGTGCTAAGTGCCTGTGGCCAGCAATGGCTGCTTGTGGGCTCATTTTCCACCTTTACTCAGAGAGTGGAAACTGTATCTTCCTCATCCCCAAGGTTCCGCAGCAGCATCTCAGTTGGCTCAGTTTTCTGCTTCCTAGTGCATATGTTGCACATCTGTCCCTGCCATTTTCTATCTGTTTTTTCCAGAAACATCATCCAAGATGGTGAATCTCAAGTCCAGTCGCATCCTAGAATTACTTAAGGAGTTTTAAAAGGAGTTCTATCAGACAAATCTCACTGTTTGGCACCTTTAATTCAAATAGCCCAGACTTTGGTACGTTAAAGCGAAAATACTAGCCAGCTAATTCTAATGTGTGTGCAAGGTTAACAGCACTGACATAGGACGTTCGAGCTTTTCTTCAAAAATAATAAGTAACTAGCAATGGTTCTGAGTTGGGGAGTGTTTGTGAAAGATAAAGCTGGTGACATTTTGCAGACTGCAAGGTAAAAGAGAGAGGCTGCGTTCGTGCTTAGCCCAAGGGTTCATCCTCTATCCATATTCAAAGGCTGATCATTCATGGTAACTGGAGGGTCACGGGAGGTCTAATGACTCCATTCACAATCACTGTTTGAACCCTATTAAATATTATGTTTAAATGCCATTTTAAATTGTCTTCTGTGGTAAATTGCAAAACTCACAGGCACTGAGTGCTGAGGAGCATCTTTAAGGGGCACTTATTTACAAACGCAGTGAATTCTGATTAGCTCCCCTGCAGACTGAGGAGACACAAAGAGACCCCCAAGTCCTGTCTTCCTTGTTTGTTTTTCATGTTGGAGATGGGAGAATGTAGAGAGTGATTCCCATCATTCCCATGTGACCAAAGGCTGGGAGGGTCACAGGAATCCACAGCCTGCCAGGGTGCTATTACCAGAAGGGGAAAAGCTGGGGATGTGAGAGCACAGTGATGCCTTGACACAGAAAGGCAGCCAGGCTACAATTTTCTCTCCTCTGCTTAGCAGAAGAAGTGAAAGAGGAAGACAGGATTCCATTTGGCAAACAGAGGCTAGAAATATGTAAGAATTCATTGAATCACTGACTTGTTCTGTGAGAAGATTCTTAGCGAGATGAAATTCAGTAACATAAAATGTTACAAAGGGGGGAACTAGAGTGTTCACAGTATTATGTATTCACCACCTCTACTTAAATCCCAAACATTCTCATCAACCCAAATGTACCCACCACCCTTCTTATATGTTCCGATTGCACCAAATGTAATAAAATACATAAAGAACAATAAAACCTGATAGGTTCTTGAGAAGCAAATATTTAATAGGTGGCTCAATCATTTTATGACTGACAATTAAGCAAATATATGTTTTGAAATACCAACCAAAGAAGGGCAAATTTCTGCCTTATGGCTACCAAACGCCTGGATGTGAAGACGGGCTTGAAGTGAGTACACACTCTTAGCAGCGAAAACATCATGTGAGAAGGGAAGAAAAAGGAGATACAAAGAACACTTGAGGTGCTGTGGGCCTCCTCCAAGGCACAATGGGTACAAAGTTAAAAAATTCAGTCAGTGGCAGAATATCAGAGAGAATGATGACTCACCAAGGAATTCAGATCCTGTTTGGCAAGCGATGTGCAGCTCCCGGACATTTTTAAGCAATAAAGAATGTGGAAAATGCACTATCTGATGGATTGCTTGGGAAGGAGGGACATGACCCTCTTAAAGGCTATTCTAGCAATGTGGAGTGGACTGGCATGTCCGAGTACACATTTGAGAAAATTCCCAAGAAAGGCTTCCAGAAGGCAAGCTGGTGTGGCCTTAAAGGGAGCTGGGCTTTAGGTACCTCACTCTCTCCATCTTCCATCTAATTGCTCCTTCCTCTTCAAGCCACAACTGAAATATCAGGCCAGTGTCATTAGCACACACAGATCCAAACTTGTAGGTAGAGTATAGCCTGGGATTTAGAAATCATCCTCCAGTGGTAGATCCTCAAGGGACTATGGTGCAGTCATGGATGTCTCCTGCCTAGGCTCTGCCTGATGTCACACTACTAATAATAATGGTGACTGTTACACTTAAGTAATAGTCTAACTCATTCGAGGTTTCCACTGTGTAGAGTGAACATCAAGTCGCTTTCACTATTTCCCTATCCTGCTGCTGCTGAGGCATGGTACCTGGGCTTCTACTTCTGCCTCTCAAGCCCATGTGGCCCTGGCATATCATGCCCTTCATGCTGGTCACCATCTTTCTCTGTCATGGACCTACAGTTAGTCTAGACATACATCCTGGGAGCATCGAAGTTACAATTTTAAGTTTTAATTACAATGCCTTAGAGATCCATGAAACAAGAATGCCTCTGATCTGCAAGCCCCTTGCCCAAGGACAGATAGTTCCTAAAATGTTGGGGGCTACAGCTTCTGGAAGATAACAAGCCTCATGTTTTCACTCCCCTAAACAAGTTTGTTTGATCTATCTGCACCAGATGTGCTTGATCAGCTGTGGGCAAGAGGTTCACATGCTGGAGGTACGTCAGGATGTATGCTTGCCCCTGATTGGACCTGATGGGAAATGCAGTGAACTATGGATTTTCCTTCTTAAACCATTGCAAACTGTGATTCTGGGCCATTTCCTGGGAACCTAGGTATGTCCTGGCCAGTATTTAATTAAAGCTTGCTTCAAATTTAAACTGTGATAGTGGTCTTATTCTCGATCGGTAGGATTAATAGTCCCACAGACAGAGCCTGTGTTACTGGTCATTGTCGCCACATGCCTGCCTTAAAAGAAATTTTGTGTTCTTTTTCTTGTTGTTAATATGTAGTATCATTCACCAAAATGGGCACTGTCATTCAAGTTCAAATTTCCCCATTTCAGTGTTCATGGTAGGAAACTTCTAGTACAAAACATAGATATGCCATCTTTTCTTTTGAAAACATCCCAAATAGCCAATGTTACCTTATACCTTCTAGGAGTGGCTCATGTGTGAGGAGTATGCAGAGGGGTCTCATGTGTATGAAAGATAAACTGTCATATCAGTCTTTTAGATGCAATCACTTCCAGTGAGCAATGTCACCTGGCCATTTCCACACCTGTCTGTCTCATGAGCCCTAGCCCTGGCTGAGTCCCTTTCAAGAATCCTTCCCCTGATTAAGACATTTTCTCTGTGCCCTTCCAAATGGAAAATACACAGTTGGTTTGGATAGAAGAGAACCATCAGGAGCTCAGCTCCAGCAGACAGAGTTGGAATATGCATGCAAACAATGTGTAGAGCCGTGTGATTTTCCTATGTGACCTCTCAGGACTGGGGAGGAGAGAGGATGGAGTTTGTTTCTGCTGTGAAGGGCAGAGCTCTCTACTGCAGCTCCCTTGACTTACAGGTGCTTTAAATCAATTTTCAATACCTCACTGGATGTCCACTGGGTGCTTCTTTTGTGTACGACACATGCTGAGATAAAGTTAGATAGGGTTGGTTTTATTAGGGTTATATTCTTACAACAGCTTTTTAAAGAGTTCTTTAATGCTGCTGTTTGGTTTTATTAAAGAATTTTCTCTTCGGGGGTTTTAAATGATGGAGAAGAACTTGTTGATCTCTTTCTCAGTTAGCAAAAGGTCTGTTGGAATCCTAGCAATTCAATTCCAAACGTGTAGAGAGAACCGAAGTAAAATACTCAAGAGTAACACAAGCAGCCTTCCAAGTGGTCGTGAACTTGGAGTCCAACCTGCGACATCACCTGAGATAGCCTACGGAAGACACATTTGGGCTCGGGGTCATAGCTCAGTGTAGAGAGCTTGCCAAGAGTGGGCAAGGCCATGGGTTTGATCTCCAAGAGAAAAATTAAAGGAAAGAAAGAGAGGAGAGAGAAGCAGGGAGAAGAAGAGGAAGAAAAAGTCCTTTTCTTTGTTCCTTTTACCCTGTAAATTTCTTTTTTAGTCCAGGAGATTATTCTAGGATGTCAAACATTCACTAGCCAATCACTCGCCCACTGAGCTATAGCCCTGGCATTGTGTACTTTTTATTCTAAGATAGGGTGCGACTCCATTGTCTGGGCTGAGAGTAAACTTACTCCATAGTCTAGGCTGGCCTGGATTTAACAATCCTCCTGCTTCAGCCTCCTTAGAAGCTGGGATTTAGGACTAACATGTGCCTCTAACTTGGCATCAGACATGCTGAGGTTTCACAGGAGAGTCCCAGAGAAGCATTTGAGTCAAATTTCTTCCTTGTATGTGATGAAGCATGTGAATAGTTCCAATACTGGTGATCATTAGGTTCACAGGCAATTTCTCTCAGGTCTCCTGTGTCCTGGTCCCAAATCTCTGCTACACCTTTCTGCCATGTCCCCCATAGTTCCTGAATGCATATCCTACCATTTTCCAGCTCTCTTTGTTTGGAGGAAAGCATTTCTGGCTTACCTTCTCTACTTTAAGTACTGGATGGAGGGTGGAGAGGCTGTGCAGACCAACTTGAACAGTTGTTTGTGCTGAAATCTGCTCCATCTCATGGGCATGCAACACTGGCCTGGGTGTGGGCTGGCTATAGATGTCCTTCTTCATGTCCAGACTTGTGAGGTTTCAACCTGGGACAAACGGATGAGGTACCTATTTAACACATCAAAGGGACCTGACTGCCAGGATCTCTTTGCATCCTATTACAGGCCCTTCCTGGTTGGTATAGTCCATGCTCCCCCCTCTCCCTCCTGCTCTCCAGCCCAGGGCCTGGGCTGCTCTTTCCTATATAATCCAACCATTTTGGTTTCCTGCTTTCTTCGTACCGTTGGGCCTCCTGGCTGCTGCACCTGCTTCCCGTCTCTCCCTCCTTCTCCTCCCACTCCTCACATGGTCCAGTCTTGTCCACTCTGGACTTTCCCAGAGGCCCCTGCTTCTGGCTTTGCTCTCCCGTATATGTATAGAAAACCATACCTAGGAGCAGTCATGTTTCCTTTCTTTTTATTGCCTTTTTTCACTCAAAATTCTAGTTTTAAAACAGGATAACCTTCCATAGTTGCTATGGTAATTAGCCACACTTCTCCCAGGGGCACACTTTCCCGAGTGTGGCAGAGATTTCTTTCTGTGGGGGGTTTATCTGACCAATGTATGCAAGGTGGCTTTTGTTTGTCTTGTGTTGTTTTCCTGTTCTACGGAAATACACGGATTTCTATCATTGTTACTGGGGAAGTTGTGGGGTGGGCTCAGTGGTCACGATGTTTGGGGAGGGGAATGGAAATTCCCTTTGAATCCTAAGTCTCAACAATAAAAAGAAATTTTAAATGGTGTCAAAAGGAAGCATGAGGACAATATTATTAGAGCCTGAGAGAAGAGCACCAGGGCAGCAACCAGGAAGAGAGAGACGGAAAAGGAAAAAGCCTGCTCTCTTTGCAATGAATTCAACAAACGGTTGCACGGTAAGAAGGTGAGGGCACCGGAGAAGGATGGGGAAAGACATAGAAAAGGGAAGGAGGGGCTTCTCTGAGTAACTCAACAACTTAAACCGACTCCATCCAAGGTGCTTACGTGGTGGAAACGGCCGCAGTAAAGAGGGCTTCCCAGATGGACAAGCACATTATTTGTTAAAGGACAATTAGTTTTACCTTCTGCTTTGCCTAGTCAGTCTTCCAGTGAGTCAGATTTTTATAAGGTGGGAGGGGACAATTCCTGACCAAGTGAATGACAGGTCTAGCTAGAGTGACTGTTAAAGGGAGTACACGATGTTTGGGAGTAGCTTAGAATGTCCCCCCACTCAGGGCCAGAAGTAGAATTCAGAGTCTATTATTTTGACCTGGAGGAAGAAACTTTCCCTTAATGGGTCTCAACAAAGCCCAAATATCTCCACTTTCTTCATATGGTAATTAGATCCTAAGGAGGGGCTCCTTTCAAAGGTTTTGAGGGAAGCAAGAGGTCAGGTACAAAGTGTGTAAAGGAAGAATCCATCCTCCATGGTCTTCAAACTCACTAATATCTGTCTAGCTAGCTAACATTACATTGAACTAATACTTTTTTTAGATTGATTTATCTCCTTGGTTCTTGTTAGGTTCAAAGTGGGCCCCCCAAATGGCACTCTGGTGACAATGTCCTGAACACAAGGACTCTGACCTGACTGGGCAAACAGAAGGATTGTTATTGGGTAAACAGAAGCCTTTACTCTGATTTTTTTCAGGAATCTCATAAGATGGGTTCTGTTTACCAGGAAAACCACCCTTACCTGTCTCCAAGGATCAACTACTTTCAAAAGGGCATCTAGTTCCTGATTAACACAAACTGTCCTCTTAAAACTGACAAGGATTTTCCTGCTGCCTATGGTTCTCTGGCCCCTGAGAGACAGTCTTTTAAGGAAAAAAGGAACAATGATATGTGCTGTGGATATCGCTCTATATAAATAAAACACTGGTGGCAGTGACCAGACAGGAAGTATAGGCGGGACAAGGAGAGAGGAGAATTGGGGAAACAGGAAGAAGGAAAGAGAGACACTGCAGCTACCGCCAGGACAAGCAACATGTAAAGACGCCGGTAAGTGACCAGCCACGTGGCAAGGTATAGATTTATAGAGATAGGTTAATTTAAGATATAAGAACAGTTAGCAAATAGCCTGCCACGACCATACAGTTTATAAGTAATATAAGCGTCTGAGTGATTATTTCATACTTGGATTGTGGGACTGTGGGGCTTGGTGGAACCTGGAGAGAAGCCCTCCAGCTACAGATATGAAGTATTCTAATTGTCCAGTTGGAGCCTCTGGCTCACCCCTGCACAAACTGGAAGCCCCATTCCTGTCTCTCTGTGTGTCCCTCTAAACTCTGCTTGGTCAGAGAGTCTCCAAACAAAGGAAAGGTGCCAAAAAGCCCATTTCTAAATTCTTGGTGGCTACTGAAGCTTCCTCCACTGAAGTCGTGAACCGCCCAAGTCTCCACCTAAGCACTCAGCTTTTGACCATATGTGGGTATAAACCCAGCTTGTGGTGGACACATCATCACCCCTCACCTACAGTCTATAAAACTTCCCTGACCTGGCTTGGGTGGAGGACTTCTTGGGCCTCTATCTCTGGTACCTGAGAACTGGCCTGGTAGTTGCTTTGCTCGATGTATCTTATAGACTTTTTTCAATTCTGCTTCTTGATCTGGCTTACTGCATCAGCAGAGAGACTTATTATGGGGAGAGGGCACAGGAAACCTATTACTAATCTTTGAAGTTGATCAGAGTGCCATGTCTCTCTACTCAGGACCAGAGGTAGATTCCATTTTCATGTGTGTATGCCAGGAGGAAAAGGCTTTTCCTTAATGGGCCTCCACAGAGCCCTGATATCCATCCTCAGTGTGCCTCAAGTCTATGGTAACAGTTCTAAACATGCGCCTATAGGATAATAATCTATATCCACATGTGTGTTTGTGCTAACAAAATTTCAGCTCAAAACGTCTAAGATGAGTAACAATTAACTCATACTAACAGTATTTGTCGGCTACTAGCTAGACATATTATTTAATGATAGAATGTTGCTCATGGTTTGTCTTTGTAAAACTTTAGTCTCTCTTTATTTAATAATCACCAGTTGGGAAAAACCTTCAAAGTTGTCAAGTTTGTACATGGAGCTTGAATTTTAAATGCCAAACCTTGAGGACCCTACTGTGGAATGGCAAGTGTGTGGACTGTGGGGCAGTCATGTTTAGGCTCAAATCCTGGTTACTGCCATTTACTAGCTCTCAGTACATAATGCCTCTATTTATAAAATTAGAGCAAAACTCATTGTACGGGACTGTTGTTAAGCAATACTAGTACTTTAAAAGTTTGTGGAATGGAAAAATACCACAAATATGGTGGTCATTTTTAGTTTATTATTGGTTTTCTTGAGAATGTTTGCCTTACTCAGGTGTTCTGACCCACAAGATTAATTATTGCTCTCAAATTTCATAAGGCACATTTGGCTTTCCTGGAAAGATAGGTATGTCCATCTGGAAAGTAAATTTAAGAAAATAAATATATCTCTCTGGAATGACTAATAGCCCCTTGGGAGGAGCAAAGAACTTGGCTGACTGAGGATTTTTACGTAGGTCATAGAAATTTTGTCTGGGTCTAAAGAATCAGTGCCTCCCCCCTTCATTAAAAAAAAGCCAGAAAAAAAAACAATCCATTTAGAGATTATATTTCCAAAAGTCTATTTCTGCCCTCTACCATAGTCAAAACCATTATACCCAATCTGTCTCCCTGGGTGACCAATCTAGTTCTGGGATGTGACAGGTAATTGTCCAACTCAATCTTCAAAAGTTTTCCTAAAATATGTCCTAAGTCAATTTCAAAGAATTTGCTTCATTTCGAAGAAACAGATCTTATCACAGGAAACATCATAGTTTTTTTTTTTTAATTGGCAATAAAGCAAAAAAGAAGCATAAATTAGGTAGAACTTTTCCATATTTAAGTCAATTCACAATGAAGCAAGACTTTACAGAACTTGTCCTCTTAGGAGTCTCCCTGGGACACACAGCTTCGTAAGAGGTTTGGTCTAATTGCAGTGACCAGAAAACAAATTGAAAATGAGAATTCTACTAAAAGAAAACAAATAAAATCTATGCTCTATTACAGTGAAAATATGTATACTTATAATTGTTCACCTTTTGAATTAAGAACACACACACACACACACACACACACACACACACACACACACACACATTCATTGCACTTTACAATGAAATCCAAAGCATGCTAAAAGAAAATTAAAAGACACCTGAATCAGTAAGTCTAGGTAATTATCACAAGATGTTTTTGCATGGTTAAAGTCATTTTTAAACCACTCTTTCATAGTCTTGTATGCGTTAGTCTATTGTAGAAGATTATTTGAGCCATCAGCATTCATTCATAATCAATCCCTTGCTATTACCTCCCTTTCCCTCTCTTTCTCTCTTTCGATTTTTCTCTCTCTTCCTTTTGACATAGGCCAAGTTGGCCTAGAACTTGTGCTCCTCATGTGACCACAAGCAGGAACTCATGCCCGGCTTTTTTTTATTGTCCTTACATCTTCCCTATTACGTCTAAGTACTTTCAATTACTTCACCAACATTTTAATGTCAAATCATACTTAAATCATTTGACAATTTTTAGCATGAACTGTACCCCAGTTATCTTTGCTGGGCTACAGTTCATGCTAAAAATTGTCAAACTGATTTGCTACACTAAGATTTCCAATGAAAGGTAGCATTCTTTCAACTAACAGGATTAATTGTTTTATTTATTTCTGTGTTTTGCTTGAGGTGATGAGTAGATGCCCACTGTTAGGATAAAGGCAAAGTTGATGTTTATGGAGTATAAGTCAGACTAAACCGGAAGTAAAGGAGAGCATCACTCTGCACCCCCCACCCATCACATCAAAGCACGGCTGTAGCAGGGATCAACTGTTGACACTTACTTCACATTTTCTCCAGAAGGTGGTGCCTGTCAGCCACTCCCAGCTGGTTTTGAGGCGCACCTAGCTCCCCATTCCTCCTAGGTCCCTATTCTTTAAGGGTTCTCCTCACTACACGAGGTGAAGGAAGAAACATGTCTTTGCATATCCATAACTCTCACATAACAGTCACACAAAGGTTTGACCTGAAAGAATGGTTGGGGTTGTACACATCCATAAACACTATAAGAGAATGGTTCATGGAATTACGAAATCACAAAAATTTGCACAAGACTTTCAAGGTCATCTGTCCTATGAGTTCTTAAGATCCTGGAAGGTAAGTAGATTGTTAGGAAGACAGGAAACCCTTTGAAGTTGTTGCAAATATCGTGTGTGCATTTATCTATGGGGAGGGTATCTAATGTGCATTATTCTCCCAAACATACCATATCTCCAGGTAACTATTAAACTATAGTCACTTTCTAGAGGATGAGGCTTAGTCACAGCATGGTTAAGGAATGTTCATGTCCCTTCCTGATGCTTGGCAGCGGAGTTAGAGATGGAACCTTATTTTCCGGAGGAGGGATGTTGTTAACCACACAGAATTCAAACAAGGGTTTTCTATTTTTAAGAAATAGAAGTATTTACCAGGTATTGTGCTAAGTTCATTTCTGAATCACACCAAAGTGGTTGTTTGGCTGAGTACTCTAAGCTATCAGCATTGTGCTAATCATTTAGAAAATACTTACTTGACCAAATGTTTCCGTTCTCACTGATTATGGTGGCATTCTCCAGACATAGCTTAAATAGCAGCACGCTCCCATCATCCAAATCCTGTAAATATTCTGGCATCTCCCCCACTGCCAATAAAATGATTAGGCACAAGTATGCAGCATAAAAGGGAGAAAAACAAGAAACACATGTGGCGCTCTCCACGTGAAATCGACAGCCATCAGGAGGCTGATTTGCATGTGTGCCCTAAGCGTGCCCTCAGCAGCCATCCATGGACTCAGCAAAGTGAGGAGGAGGACCTGGAGAGAGTGACTCAGGGGACAGCATAATCACAGTCTTTCTTCCTAAACCCGCACAACCAAAGGTTAACCCAGTGAGAAAGCATTTATATAGAAGACAAAACCCAAATCTGTATTCACTGTGATGTGATATGGTTCCTAAAGAATCTGAGAAATCCTGCAAAGACTCATTACATGGCAGCTTGAATAATGAACCAGATAGCATCAGCAACCTAGATCCAAAGTGAGCGTGAGCATCGTAGGCTAGGGAGCACGTTATCCTGAAGAGGGTTCACACCCGCCCCTACCTTTGAGTGAGCCTTTCATTTTCCCACCAGCAATGAAGGTCAGAAGTTAGTTTTGCATAAGAAAACAGTATAATAAAAACCAGTTTCCCTATAGTGGCTGTCTGGGTCAGGAACCCAGGGGCATGGGCTTCCAAGCTGCCCAGGTTTCCTCCAGTGAAGGAGCTCCAGATGTCAGGAATAAGACTATTCTGTGCAGTAGACGATGGGTAGACTATGGTAGATGAAGATGATATTGGAGCACAGAAGACCACAGAAACTACCAGGAATGAGATAGTAAGGCTTGACAATGGCTGTTTGGAAGATGATTTCCCAACCACTGAGGAAGAGAACAGGGCTGAAGTGATCAAGACTCCATGAAAAGCTTGTACTAGCAAAAAGAAAGCAACAACAACCAAAAAAAAAAAAAAATCAATGTCTTCAAAGTATGCCTGGTAGCATTTCTGTTTTCAAATTTACATTCTATAAGATGGGTACATCTACTGCAGTACTTAGCACAAAAGAGGTGTTTGACCCCATGGAGACACATCATATTGCAGGTGATAAAAAGCGGAGGCTGGAAGAAGAAGACAGCCAAGAAGACAGGGCTGGATAGACAGGCCCCTAAAGATCACACGAAGGTCAGTTTTAGAGCTTGGTAACATGAGGAAGTGAGTTGGCTTAGTGATCCCTGCCATATTTGGAGTGGCTGCTGTCTACATTAGTCAACCTGGAAAACAATCTAGCCTTATTCTTTGTTTGTGAAGGACTGAAACACTCACTGGGTGAGCATCCACAGTCATGAAGCAACAATCTCAATCCTACCTTACAGGGGCAATGTGTGTGTGGACTATTTCCTGTCTCTCAGATCCTCAACAACTTTGCTTCAGCAACCTACTTGCTAGAGAAGGCATTGAATCAGAAGCTACCATGTGAAATGTTTACATTTTCGCTCTTTGGAGATGAGTGGGCAGGGTACCTTTATTATGGAGTAAATATATTGATTTTTTTGTTCAGCAAAAGGAGTCTCCAGCTTTCCGTGGCCAGCTATTCATATATATATCTCCATCCTTCCTCTGAGACATTTATACGAATCGTGGGCTGGGTTTTAATTGCTTGCCACTTTACCATGGCACTATACAGTGCTACTGAATGCTAGGAAGTAGATCTCATTTAGACCCTGATTGCAGGCAGAAGCAGAATAGCTTAGCTTACATCCCACCCGGGTTATACGTGAAGATGCTATCATGATCAGTATTCTGCTGTCTCTGCCAAATCACAAAGCCATTTCATTGCTTGACTATTGAGTTAGTAAGCACATTTCCTGTGCATCAGATGTTCTTTCTCTTGCAAGTTTCCCAGGAAGGTGTCTTGATGTAGGGCATTTAAAAAAAAGTTGTTTGTTCTTATTTTATGTGTATGGGTATTTTTCCTGCATATTTGTCTTTGTATACCTGTATATTTACATATTTGTATATGCACATGCTATGCCAGAATAGGCAAGAAAATAGAGTCAGATCCCCTGGAGCTGGAGTTATAGACAGTTGTGAGCCACCATGTAGGTACTAGGATTGGAACCCTGGTCTTCTGGAAGAGCAGCCAGTGCTCTAAACTGCTGAGACTATCTCTCCTGCCCCAACATGGAACTTTTTTATTTCCTTTTAAATATGTCAATATAAATAATGTGCCTGGAGTAACGGTATTTCAAAATGTGGTCCATGAATACCAGCCCTGTCCTAAATCCCTCAGAAACTCCGAGTTGCAATTATTAGAAAATGATCTCCATCCTCTAAAACTATACCACCCTTAGTTTCTTTTCTAATGCTGTAATAAAACACCATGACTAAGGCAACTTAGAAAAGAAATCATTTAATTGTGCTTGTGATTTCAGAGGGTCAGAGTCCATGACAGCAGAGCAAAGGCATGGTGGAAGGAGCAGCTGGAAGCTCCAATCTTGATTGCCAAGTAGGAGACAGACAGGGAATGTCTCCAGTCTTTTGAGACCTCAAAGCCTACTCCCAGTGACACACTTCCTTTAACAAGGGATTAAGGTCACACCTCTTAATCCTTCCCAAACAGTTCTACCTACTGAGGACCAAGTATTCAAACATGAGCCTATGGGGGACATTCTCATTCAAACCATCACAACCCTGCAGTATTTCCAAATGATCCTCTTGAGTCGGAAACTCAAATTTTAGTCACTTCTACCAGTAAAGTCTTGCTCAGCCCCAGAGACTCCAAGAGATTCCAATAGTCCCTTTCCCCAAAGCTTCTACATTCACAGAACCATTTTGACATATATGAATAAGACTGGGTCAGGTTCTTGTGTTCAGGTACTCAGTGTAGGGGCCATAATTCTGGGTCCATTTTGCTTTCTTTTGGAGGTAATTTGATCTCTGAACCTTTTGTTGCTCTTACCAGACATTGAGCATTCTTGAAGATGCTCCTGAAGGCTACAACAGCTTTGGGAATTGAGCAAAAAAAATTATACTCCAGCAGTTTGGTGGGGTTTTTTTTTTCTATTTTTTTTAAAAAAAATTCCTTCCACTAGATACTGCCCTGCCCTAAGAGCTGAACAGAGGCAAGGCTCATTAGAGTCAGGAAGTGCCGAATGTGAGTACCACCCTACATCTGGGTCCTTGAGATAGCAAATGAGCCCAAGTGATGAGTTTCTTTAAACCCTGAAAACAGTAAAAGGAATAGTAATCTTAAGGAGTTGTTAATGAGACTCAATTAAGTAATGATGTAAGGAGTTTAGGGCAGAATTTGGCACACAGTACATATACAACCAAGTGCATCTCTTATGCATATCACTTGTCACCCATGATAAATGTCTGCTCTTCATGGAAGGCATGATCCACCCAGTCTCATGCGGGGAGCAGATTCATCTGTCCTGGCCCTCTTGAGCAAGAGCATTGCAACCACAATTGGCAGGTGGGGTCCTCTCATCTCAGATATCTATCTATAATAATGGCTGCCATGCTTCTTAAATGAGGGCTTTGTGAAGATAACAAGTTATTAGGTGAAAATGACAGGACCCACCCAAGGGAATGAAAATTACTTAGAGGTCACTACACAGTTAACTCAAACATGTAAGATACGAGCACACAGGGGTTGTTCTTGACTCTTCTCATTAGAAAATTACAGAAGCCATTCTCCGTTTCATATGGCAATCATTTTATTATCCTTTTCATTTTCCTTACATTTTTAATTATTTCACAATTTTTCATAGTATATGACAAAAATCTCATTAAGGAAATTCACAGGGCCATCAAGATGGCTCAGTGGGTAAAGGCACTTGCTGCCAAGGCTGAGTTAGTTCCCTTGGTCCCATATGGTAAGTAGAAAGAGAGAACTGATTCCAGAAAGATGTCTTCTAACCTCTACACATAGTCCATGAAATAATTTTAAAAAGAAAATTCACTGAACACATAATTATCTCAAAACAATTAAAAGTTAAAATTTTAAAGTCAAAAGTATCAAATTTTATAAAGAAAAGTTTCCCATCAGACTTTTTTCATTATTCATTACTGTCTCTCTTCTGATCACACACATTGTAATTAGTTTGGTGTGTGAATCTACATGCTCTCTATCCATGTCCATGTATGCATGCATGTATGTATGTATGCATGTATGCATGTGTATATATATACATATGTACATATATGTATATATATAATGTATATGTTGATATGTATGCTTTCAAATAAAATAATCCCATACTACAATGCCTTCCTTTTTCTATTAGAAGATCTTGGGTACTTTTTCCTATTTAGATCTTCCTAACTGTTTTTTTAAGTGTTTGTGTACCTGCTTATCTATGTGTACCACGTGTGTAGTGCCCATGGAGACCAGAAGAGGACATCAGAACCACTGAAACTGAAGTTACATGTGATTATGAATCAAAATGTGGGTGCTGGGAACTGAACTTGGGTCCTCTGTGAGAGCAGCCAGTGTTCTTAACTGCTGAGCCACTTTCTCCAGCCCAGTGTTAAACAGTGTGCAAGTTTGACTGACCTATAAACCTAGCAAGTTTGTATTATCTCTGTCCAAGGCCTTAAGTAATATATCAGATTCTTTTCATAGTAAGGGGATATGTGAAATTTTAATATTTTAGTGATTTGTATTCCCTTTCAATTGGCCTGAATTCTTAAATTCTTTATTCAACTTCTTAAGAGATAATTAGCCATTAACCTACAAGATCTTTTTGTTTGCTAAATTAAAATTTTAATAATTTATGTGACAGGTATGTTTTTCTATCCTACTTATATTGTTTTCCTTTGTTGATTACAGTTTTTAATGAAGATAAATATTTGAATAACTTAGTTGTGAAACTGATCCCTATTTTCAGTTATTACTTACAGGTTTCTGGCTTTGCTGAGATCTGTCATTTTTAGTTCAAGAATACCAGGACTTCATTTTTGATTTATTTCATTTTACCTTTAAAAATACTCAATTATTTAGTCTGCTTGGAATTTGTTAGAAATAAGGAATATGCATTGAAATGTATTCAAATAGCTGCACAATTGATCAAACAATATTGACTGTGTACTGTATCGCTCCCTAATGTTTGGAAAATCCTTTTAACAGATACTAAAATCCTCATGTATCTATGAAAACATGTTTCTGGGTGCTCCATTGTACCCTTAGAAATTCTTATGCCATTATTCTAATTTCTCTTTTGAAACATTTTAACGTTTTGGATGTTATTCTCCTCGGTAGATTTTGCTTTCTTAGATTTTCTTTGAAGTTAATTTTAAAATAGTTTTAGTGAAAATTATTGCATATATTTTATTGAGTTTGCAAAAATTCACATTATTTTAGATGAATTTACATCTGTATAGAGTTGAGTGTGATTTTTTTTACAAACTTTTTTAACCTTTATGTGAGTGACTCAGTAAGATAAAAATTTACCTTTGGGTAGATCTTGTCCATTTCTTGCTGATTCTTGGGTGTTTTACTATTTCACTGTGCTTTAAGATGAGAGTTTGTGTTTAATTTCAATTCTTATCATCTGCTTTTGCAATAATTTTAGTTTATTATGCTGAAGTTGTAAACAACTACCTTGAGGAATTTCTCATCTTTTCCCTCTAGTGTTTACCCATGTTTCTTTCTTATACAAACTCATCTGGAATATAGGTGGAGACATAGGTGTTTTCCACACGTCTTACACTGTTTCTGTATATTTGAGAATTTTCATAATAAAACGAGGACAAAAACAAAACAAAACATAGTTTCTGGTAATATCAGTCCACAACTTGATATTTCCCTATACCCACTGATGGTTATATGGGTCCATAAGGAATTATTCATCTCAGGCCTCCTTTGCCCAAATACCTATTAATGCTATTGCCTCTGCTATTAGATGTATTTTCTTATTTTTGTCTAATCCTTCCTACCTCACTTTTTTCCTCAGAGAAGTGCTTAAGAGACTAAATAAATGGTGTTTATTTTATTTGATACATTAATGTTTAGAAAGTAATCAATGTATCTCTAAAATACTTTAAAATGATTTCATATTTATATTAATTTCTAATATCATTTATAAGCACATATGACACAAGATCCCCACACTGGGGAGTACACCAAAGCCAATATTTAATTACTGTCTTGACATTTCACGCTATTTTAGATAACAACAAAATCTGTGAGAGCCTGGAGATAATTAAAGTATATCATTAACATTACCAGTTTAAGGTTATTATACACAATCTCCAATTGGTCAAATAAATAATTATTTTAAAATCTTCAAGATTATTAAAACTAACATCTGTTGGGACAGCTTGGCAAAAACCTCAAGTCATGATGATTCCTCATTCATATGCAGTTAATTTATTACTTTGTTGCATCATTGCTCAAACAGAATGAAGGAGTTAGCTCTGGGTATGGTTTTTATATGAGGGGGTACATGAATGCCTCATTTAGGGACTCATGCTGGGTATTTTGTGCTAGCTGTCTGCATCAGAGCAGGCTCTTTGCTTGTGTATAGTTTACACACAGACCTATCTGATGGACCGTTTAAGGAATCACATACATGCACCCATGCTGGCATGTGGACCATCACTAGAGATATGACTTCAGGGTTGATAAAGAAACTCAGTTGACAGAGTGCCCAGCCAGCATGCATGAGACATTGGTTGTGTTTCCAGCACTGTTAAACTGGACATGGTGGCACTCCCCTAAGCTCAGCATTCAGGATGTAGAGGCAGGAGAATAATAATGTGGATATTGCTCTGTATGCTGTGAATGTGTTGCTCTGACTGATTGATAAATAAAATGCTGATGGGCCAGTAGCCAGGCAGGAAGTATAGACCAGATAAGCACCAAGGAGAATTGTGGGAAGGCTGGAAGGCTGAGTCAGGAGATGCCAGCCTGCCATCCAGGGAGCAGCATGTAACAGCACACAGGTAAAGCCACGTAACACGTGGCAACTTATAGATTAACAGAAAGGGGCTGAGTTTAAATGTAAGAGCTGGTCAGTGGTAGGCCTGAGGTAATGGCCAAGCAGTTTTAATTAATATAAGATTCTAAGTGATTATTTTATAAGCGGCTGTGGGGTCCGTGGGGCTGGGCAGGGCCAGAGAAAATTCCAGCTACAGAAAAAGAAGTTCAAGGGCATCCTTGACTACATAAGCGAGTTCAAAGTTAGTCTGGACTCCATGAAATCCTGTCTCAAAAATAAAAGTTCTACATAGCAAGACTATTTCAATAAGACAACTTGCTTGTTTATCTTTGTTGGTGTGCTTCTATGTCATTTTTTAATCTCATAATGAAGAAGTCTTTCCTAGTAGATACAAGGCATAAAAGGGACAAAAATAATTTCTTCCTTTTTCTCTTGTTCTTTTACTAGCCAATGAGGGCACTGCCTTGTACAGGGGATTTTCAGGTGACTCTGTTGCTGACAACCCTTTCAGGATTTTCTTAGTTCTCTCTCTAACTTAGTCCTTGTCAAGAAGATAACAGAGCAGAATTCGAATAAAGCCCTCCCTCCCCCTTTATTTTTTTGCAAATCTATCTGAGGATTTAAGAATATATTAAATGCCAGGTGGCAGTGGTGCGTGCCTTTAATCCCAGCACTCAGGAGACAGAGCCAGGTGGATTTCTATGAGTTCAAGGCCAGCCTTGTCTACAGAGCGAGATCCAAGACAGGCACCAAAACTATACAGAGAAACTCTGTGTTGAAAAACCTTTAAAAAAAAAAAGAAAGAAGAAAGAAGAAAGAAAGAGAGAAAGGAAGGAAGGAAGGAAGGAAGGAAGGAAGGAAGGAAGGAAGGAAGGAAGGAAGGAAGGAAGGAAAAGAATATAGCAAGCAACATGTTAGGCTGTGGAAGGTTTGTTCACCACATTTCTGCTCATGAGAGAAAGGACTTGTATTCTACATATGGTGCTGGCCTCACACCATAGAATAGGACCTAACACAATGTAGATGCTCAGTCTTTATAAGCTAGGTAAAGGAGTGACAGAGATCCCATAAAAAGTTCTTCAGAAGTATCAATAAACACAGTAAAAAATGTGGTTCAACCTGCCCCCATTGCTGTGTGCTCTCTTGTAAAATGACCCGAACCCTCTTGTGCTAATAGATGGTGACTTTAAGATACACTGTTGCTCATAGAAGGAAAGCCAGGACCCTGCCTTTACCAAAGCTATGGATGAGAGGAGCAAGGTCCATTTCATTTTCAAAGTCCCAGGCTTGCTTCCTACTGTATACTTGATGCATTCTAAGCTTTTTGTTTGGCTATCTGTTCTTTTACTTGTGGTATCTGTCCATTTTGGTGTCCCCTCCTCCTAACAATAGAGGCCTTTAGGAAATTTCACCACTTTTGTTGATTTCCTCTCTGACGTCCACCTGTTCTATGGAAAGGTGTCTGACCTGGCAGCTTCAGCTGCGTTTCGACAGCCAGCTGATCTGGTTATGGTGGCACCATGGTACCAGGCCTACAGCTGGTGTATCAGAGTAAGAAAATTATGGTAAATCTCAAAGACTGTCAATTACCTAAGAGTCCTAGGATTTGGTAATATACATCATCTTCTGGTCCAATAATAACATGATAAAAACAGATTCCTAACATGTTTCAGAACTTTTCACACACTATTGATGATTCTAATTCTCCTTTTTTAATTACCACAAATCCATTATACATTGTTAAAGTGTTGGTGTTGTGAAAATTTCCTCTGAGATGGAAATAGTCTATCTGGCAGAGAAGTTCCGTAAGTAGGAAGATAAACAACTCAAAACAGCTTCAGGAAGTCCCTGAAACTGACCAGATTCACTAGGCCTCTCCTTGTCAGAGTAAGTAATAAAGGCTGGGGTTCTCGGTCAGAATAGACAAAGCTGACCTGCAAAGAAGAATCAGAAAGGTCAAGCTACAAAGGGGACTCTTAGCCAAGCCAAACAGCAAAGAAGGCTCTGAGATCAGAGAGATCAGATCAGCTGCCTGGGAGAAGCAAAAACCAGCCATGCTGCCTGGAAGAGGTTTAGACAAAAGTTATTTAGAAAGGGCACTCTCCAGCCTGCAGAGCTGACTGAAGACTGTGCACTGTGTTTCAAGATTCTCAGCATCTGTGAGCTGTCACCCATGCTGGGATGGGCTTTGGTGATGCAGCTGTCTTGGAGTCATTTCTGCTCCTATAAGTAACCCCTCACCCATACTTCTTTAAGTAACCCCAATGAAATTCCTTGTTTCACCAAGTCAGACTTTGGTGGTATCTGTACTTTGGTTTGTCATGGGTTCCCAGTCTGGGGTGAGTAGCCATGAGTATTGCATTTCCCCAGGAAAAGTTTTTATCACATATCATCTGACTAGGGAGGTTCATTTGCTGGTGTAGGCACCACACATGAAGTAACTCTATGGGAGATGTTCAGTGTTTGCTGATGATAACTAGCATTCTGCTGATCTGCTTGGCTTTGATTGGGCAGGGCACATGTATCTCCAGCCAACAGTCTTGGAAATCCTGCTCCTGGACAGCCAGTAGTAGCAATACCACATTCTCTTCATCCAGACATTTTAGAGCATTTCTTTCTGTTGTACTGTCTTTTGTCAATTCATGGACTATACAAGCTGCTGTAGTTCTTTTTAAGGAAGAATTCTGTTATGTCTATTAGGAAAGTGCAACACATGGAATGGCCAACAGTTCCATGTGTAACCTGCTAGATTTGCCTGAAGAAGCATGAGCAAACACTGCTCTCTCTCTCTCTCTCTCTCTCTCTCTCTCTCTCTCTCTCTCTCTCTCTCTCTCTCTCTGTGTGTGTGTGTGTGTGTGTGTGTGTGTGTGTGTGTGTAGATATCTTCCCAAACAAACATTACCATATTCTTCTCTATGTTCCTTTTTTTTTTAAACCTACCATGAATTGATTTCAAAATAGGGTTGATCTTTCTGGTAGTTTTGTTCATTTTATAATAGTTAAAGTAGAATTCTGAGTCAAATACTTAACCATCATAGTCTACGTGGGACATTCATTGAAAGATGCAGGGTCATTTATGCAGGGTTAATGATGATACGATTGTGGATCTCCTTGTCTTCCTTGGTGAAATGTCATTGTTTTGTTTTGTTTGTTTTGCTCTGTTTTGTTTCCCAGTGATTATGTGCCTAGGTCCCAGAGCAATATTGTAATTGATCTTTGCCAGATGGGGTGATCTTTGTCCAAAAAGGATATATGATTCAGTTTAGGCCAATGCAAAGGAAACCCAGGTTTATAGCAGGCTTTGGGGAAGCATTCCCCTTCCTGATAAACAGAGAGAACTTTATGAAGGCAGGCCTGTTATGTTCTCTTTCTTCCTGTTTGGAACACTATCCCAAGAGAATGTGGTGCTTCGAGCCTGGTAATATGAATGACAGCCTGACCGTAATTAGAAACCTTGAATTGAGTCTTTAGTTATGAAGGTACTCAGTTACGGAGCCACATATCTCGAGACATCTGTGAGGATAAAATATCTTTATTACTTAAACAGCATGAGCTGTAGTTTCTGTTTCTCTCTAAGTACATCTGGTCCAAAATGTAGGTAACAATGAATTTTTGCTCATCTCTCAATAGATCTAATAAAATATTTCCTGCATTTCCTTTCAAACATTTCACTACATATACTAACAAATATGTCTAATATGTTTCATAAAACTAAGAGCATACTGACGAAAACTTTCATATTATGATTTATGCAGATCATTATTACATTTTATCTTAGGATATCATTGAATAATCTCTAAAAGCATGATTTATGATAGAATCAATATGCTATGATTAATTTGCATAAGAGTAGACAGAACTTCCCTTTGCTGACTTAATATTTGAGACAGAATTTTTGTGGCCTTGAAGTTGTTCTATCACTTTCAGAGCAAAGAATAGGCAAAAGTTGCTAAGGAGAATAAAAATCTACCTTTTATTCAGAAGACTGGGGATTACTTGGGATGTGAGACATCACATACTTGGGAGGTGTGTGACATTCCTAAATGTTGCTGTGAGTAACGTTAAGGGGAAGGAAGTGAACACTAAGTTTTGAGACGAGACGATGGTTTCAAAAGTCATTTCCTCTGAAGGGTGATGAGTGTGGACACCCACCCCACCTCACCCACTGCACCCCCGTTGAGAGTCATCTCAACAGTGTTTACAAAGGACAAAGTGCTAGTCAGCAGCTGGGATCTTGTGGGTCCACTGAGTTCTTTACCTTTTCGGTGATTTTTATCTACTCAATAGCACTCGAGACTTCTTAGGAACGAGGGAAAATCCTCTGCCGTGTTTCCCCCTCTACCCAGCCGTGGGGAGAAAGCAGAGAAGAAAGCCCTCCACTTCATGGGGTGTGTGTGCCCGGCCTTCACAAGTTTGCCAATCTGGTTTTGACTATGGCAACAGTGGGTATACTCTGCATCCAGGCTGTCTGGTAAAGGTATGTCATTCATGCTTGCAGAGAAATGGTAATCCTGTGGCTGGTTCCTTCTACTGAGCTCAACTGTGCTAACCTATGCTAGCCTGTTAATCCACACAACAGTTCTTATGGAGACACATATATAATCCTCACGCTATGCATGAAGAAATGGAGGCGCAGCTGGCAAGAAATAAAGGCAGGACTCTGGTTCTGAAATTCGCATTCTTGACATCACAGAACCCATCCCCAAATTTTCTTGGTTTGGCATGCTCTTAGTGTTTTAGAAATATTTCTTCACACTTTCAAGGCCAAAGACTTTCATTTATTAATTATTATTTAATTCTTTAAAACAAGACAGTTTAGTTATATGGTATCACAATTATCCAATGGACATACTGTATTAAGAGGATTTTCTAGAAGAACAGTACCAATATAATACACACACACACACACACACACACACACACACACACACACACACACGGCCTGCGAGTCTGACAATGGCTGTCTTTACACTGGAGAAGCTGAGAACCTGATACGTTTTCAGCAATACCAGTGCAGTGCTGGAAGCCTGGTGCTCCCTGGGAAGCTCCTAGTGTTAAGTCTGCATTTGAAAGCCAAAAAAAATGTGGAGTGGGCTGTCCAAAGAGTATGGCTGCAGCACTGAAATGCTTGCTCATAGAGCAGAAACAAAGGCAAACAGGCCCTCACTATACTGTTTTACCAGTGACCTAACAACAACTTAATATCTGGGCCACCACTGGGAGTGATGACCTGCACAGTACCCCCAGTTAATTCTGTATGGAGGCACCCTCAAGTATATGTTGCTTAGCTCATTCCAAGTCTAGTGAGTTGACAGTCAAGACCACAACCATCACACGTACTTTGAAGAACAGTGCTGCAGTTTGAAATGAGATCATTGAATCTCATGTGCAATGCTCATACAATGCTTCTATATTAAAGTCTTGGTCACCAGCTGTGGACTTACCAGTCAGTGATGGAACCTTCAGGAGGCAGAACCTATTGGAAAGAAGTTGGGTCATTGGAGTAAGACATTGAAGATAATACTGGACAATGACCATATAATCTCTCTCTCTCTCTCTCTCTCTCTCTCTCTCTCTCTCTCTCTCTCTCTCTCTCTCTCTCTCTCTCTCTCCCCTCCCCCTTCCTCTTTCTCTATCTCTCTTCCTCCTCCTCCTCCTTGTCCTCTTCCTAATCTTCTTCCTCCTCTCCTAGTCACCACAAATTGGGTAAGGATCCTTTGATACACTTTTTACCAAAATATACTGTATATGCTGCCACAGGTCAAAACAAAGGGGACAAATTGCCAGGGACTGAAACCTGTGATACTGTGACCAAAATAAAAATTTTCTCCCTGCAATATAATGTCCTAATTTGCTTTCCATTGCTGTGGGCAGACCAGAACCAACTTAGTGGAGGAAAGAGTTTATTTAATCTTTCAGCTCCCGAGTCATAGTCCATCACTGAGGAAACTCAGGGCCGAACAAGATGGGAGCCTGGAGGCTGGAACTGAAACATCGACTGTGGAGGACTGCTGCTAACCTACTTGTTCTTCATGATTTGCTCATCCTGCTTTCTTACACAACACAGGACCTCCTACCTGCTTAGGGGTGGCACCACTCAGAATGGACTGGACTCCCTTACAACAATTATTTATCAAGACTTGTCTACAGGCCACTATTGTGGAGGCATTTTCTTAGTCGAGACTCCCTTCCCAGATGACTGTAGCTTGTGTCAAGTCAGTTATGAGATAGAAAATGGATAGTAGAGGAAGCATATTTTAGTTCATTCATAAGTAGCTACAAAATTATGAATGCTCTATAATGGCCTGTGGAGCACTAGGTAACAAATCTTGAACTCAGATTGTGCATACAATCTGTGTTTCCTAATTCTTTTTGATTATTATGTGTCATTTATTTTTATTATAGCAACTGCCAACATTTTAGTTTTATAATAATAATCTTTCTGTCAGGAAAGAATATGTAGCATGATCTAGTGCTTAGATTTCAATCATCTCTCTTCATTGTTCTCAAATTGCTGATGTATGTCAACTAATACTGTGTTCCCCTCTAACATTTAAATGCTCTGAGTGGCTGATGTAAGCTCTCTGTACTACTTCTGCGCCACACCAGCCCAGTGTGGGCAGGATCTTCAGAACCCAGAAGAGAGATGAGCTGTGACTGTGTTACCCTGCTGGAAGATTATATTCCAGTTGTCAGGTTCATTACAGTGTAAAGTTTTATTTGTTATTGCATGGCTGGATTAGAAGGCACTGCATGGCACACACTGGGCAAGAGCTCTATCACTGAGCTATGTCCCCAGTCCTCCACAATGTACATGTAATTGAGGGACTTGTTTGCTTGGCTTAGTACTCATATGACTAAAATGGTGAAAACCAAGGGGCATGAAAAGGATGGCTATTTGGGCTTTATCCATTCTAGGTTTCCATAGATGAGAAACCTGGGATTGGAGTAATCAGTTTCTAGAATCCTTTCTAATCTTTTTTAAAGTTAAATAATTTATTAATTTGTGGTGGTAATCTAATTGTACTGAAATATTATTTTGATTGTATGTTAATAAATAAAGTTGTCTGGGGGTCAGAGCTATTAGAGCCATAGCAAGAGTGTGGCGGTGGTGGCACACGCCTTTAATCCCACAAGATCTCTGTGTGTTCAGGGTCAGAGCTATTAGAGCCATAGCAAGAGTGTGGCGGTGGTGGCACACGCCTTTAATCCCATAAGATCTCTGTGTGTTCAGGGATACAGTCAGCATTGGAGACATATACCTTTAAGACCTAGGGGGCTGTACATTCAGACGGTGACGAGGCAGTCATGTGTTTGGGTTTACAACCAATGAGAAGGCAGAACAACATACTTTAAAAAAAACTAACCGACAGGAAGTAGGTCTCTTTTTGCGAAGCTGGGACAGCAGAAGGAAGGGTGAGATTTAGCTCTGAGCTCTGACCTCTTGGCTTTCTCTTTTACATTGTTTCTGTGTTTCTTATTTAATAAGACGGTTGGTTACATCAATATTAATTCTTCTCTCATATATTACATCCTAACTGGTTTCCCCCTCCCTCCTCTTATTCCAATCCCTCCCCCCAACCTCCCCTCTCCCCTAGATCCACTACTGCTCCATTTCCCTTCAGAGAAGAACAGGCCTCCCAGGGATATCAACCAACCATGGCATAACAAGTTACAATAAGACTGGGCACCTACCCTCATAGCAGGGCTGGACAAGGCAACCTAATAGGAGAAAAAGGGTCCCTAAAACAGGTAAAAGAGTCAAAGACAGCCCCTGTTCCCACTGTTAGGAATCTCACAAGAACACCAAGCTAACAGCCATAATGTACATGTAGAGGACCTAGCTCAGACCTATACAGGCTCCCTGATTATCGTTCCAGTCTCCATGAGCCCCTATGAGCCCTGGTGAGTTGATCACTACATTGGTACTTGGGTCTTTTCATGTGTGTGTATAACACTGCTTTTTCTCTAATCTGTAAAATGAGCACTGTAGTGTCTGCCATACTAAATTACAAAGGCTTAAACAGTTTTCAGCTGTAACACATCACTCCGTCCCCACTGTGAAGAGGGTGAGTATGGACTCATAATCTAGAAGTGTAAACTGATATTAGGACCCACCAGTGGGGTATGATAACACCTGTAAAAATTTAAAGGAAAATAATTTAAAGGATTTTTGGTTTGCAATCTATATTCGGTCCCACCTCATCACTCTGCCCATTCACGATTGTTTTAATACTGGGTAGATTACAAAGCACTCACCGCCCTGCATAGCTTCAATCTAGTGTTGTTCATCTCATTTCCTATTCGTGATGGCAAGGGTCAACATGTTTTTTAATCTATTAAGTTTGTGTATTTACATAATTTATTGTTTAACAGTCTCATACATGGATATAATGTATTTTCACTAAATCCACCCCCACTCTCTCCCTTCCAATTCTCTCAATACCAGTCCATCACTTTTCCCTCCCAACCTTATGTGCTCTTTTTTAAACCCAGTAAGTCTTCTTATTTTTGCCAGTATGTGCATGGGTATAGAGGCAGCCACTAGAACACGGGCAGCTTACCTGAAGCCACCTCTGAAGAAAATTGATTCTCCTTCTGGTAGCAGCCATCAGCTGATAGTAGTTCCTCAGTTAGGGCTGGGTCTTCATGAGCCCCTCCCCCATACACACTAGGATGTGGGGCGGCTTGATTTGTGGAATTCTGTGTGTTGTTACAGGTGCTGTGAGTTCATGTGGGCACTTTCCCTGTTACGTCTGGAACAGCATTTCCCAGCAGTCCCTCACTATCCCCGGCTCTTTCAGCCTTTCCTCCCTATTGTGATGGCCTCTGAGTCTTGTAGGGAGCGGAGTGCACACAGATGTCCCATTTCCGGCTGAGCACTCCACAATCTCTGATTCTCTGCACGCTGACCAGTTGTGAGTCTCTGTGCTCATCACTGCCTACACAAAGAAATTTCTCTTATGAGTGCTGAGTGCTGAACTAATTGGTAGGAATTCCGGTATTTAAAGGGTGGTTTAATACTATCTCCATTTAAAGCATATTTTTGAAGAAATACATCAGAATGTTACACACTCCCCACAATAGCTCATATAAAGTTCGAGCCCACTAAAAGCTAGATTCGTTGCTATCCACCTAAACCCTGAAAATGAAAAAGATGAGTTTGCTTGTAGACCATGTGGATCCCTTTAGCACAAATCATACGAGTCAGGGAGTAACCGCTGATGCTCTGGGGAAGACATTTTCATCTGCTTCAGTGAGTTATTGAAAAGATAGTTGAAGATGTCATTCATTGTATTACAGGCTCCTCTTTACCATAACAAAATTTTCTGTTTGGATGTAAAGAAATTCTTTTCTCAGGTAACATGTTTCTTTCTAAATGGTTTCTCCCTTTGTGTATGGCTCTTTGTTCAAAGGCCAACTGGTTTCCATTTTATATGCTAATTAGACCTTGCTCATTATTTTTCCCTTTGGTCATTTTTTCCTTCAATATTCTCTTCACTTTGTATACTTTATTCATTATGTTTAAAGTCATCCAGTTATGGGCAAATAAAGATTTTTGGTCACACAGAAAATATTCAAAGGAATGGTAGATACAGTCTGAATGAACATTGTAAGAAACATATTTAAGGAGATTTATACTAAAAGCGATTTACAAAGACCTGAATAGGGCTTAAGGAGCGCCAGGATGAGAGGCAGTGCCCAGAGGCAGTGACAGCAGCAGCAGGCTCTCCACCTCCCAGCCATGAGGTGATAAAGGAAAGGAGCCTTGACTGTGATCCGGAAAGAGCAGTTATGTATAAAGGGCCATCTGGCAGCAGCTGGGGCCTTCAGCAGCAGCTCTGCCAATGTAAAGAGACCTCCCAGGGAGGAAAACAGATGTAACAAACACCCCAACTCTGTTCTTTTCCTACCTTCTGATCTCCTGCGGGATGTCGGCCCCAACAGGAAGACTGAGGGCAAGGAACACAGTGATTCAGAGAGGCCACTATCTCAGCAACAGATGCTGGTAGTGAGGGGTATTTCTGGATGTGTGAACCTGAACTCTCCAGCACGTGCAGCAATGGATAGAGTCACAGTTTAGGTGCTCAGTGTCCACCAAAGGCCTGAATGTTAAAGGTTGTATCCTCCGTGTGGTGTTGTGAGATCTTAGAACTAACATGTGGGACACAGGGAGAAGGTGGTAGAGCACTGGGAAGGTGCCCTGGGGGCTTTGGGTGGGGCCCAGCTTCCTCTTCTCTTTTGCTCACTCAGCCTGTTGAGAGTGGCTTTGCCCTGCTCCATGCCCTGCCTCCAACCAGAAACTCCAAAACCATCCACAGAATGGAAGCTCTGAAAGTTTCTCTCTTTGTGAGTTGATTTTCTCATATATTTATTTTAGCGAGGTAAATTCCACTAATATGACCAGCAATGGTACTAAATGATCCATGAAAGAAGGAATCTATAGGCTAGAGGACTACAATATGGCATTGACTGCCTTTGTACTTCACAAAGAATATTCAAGAATCTCACAGTCATCTAATAATATAAACTCTTAATACATAAAAATACAACCCCGAGTACACATAACTTTACAATATAAAATAAAAATTGAATCATATTTTTATCATCACACATAGTGTAAAAATATGACTCATCTACATATTTTGTTCCTGTCGTGCTGTGCACAAATTAAACTGAAATTTTGATGTAAAAGACAACTTGGATATCTGCACCAAACTTTCTACTTGATTTATGTGCAATTTGGGGTGGGCTTTGGATCATGTGTAGAGCAAACAAACCAGAGGGAAATTTTAATAAGAAAGAATTGATCAAGGGGCCAAAGACCAATAGAAATAGAAGACATTCTATATGGTTCTAGATGTTTCTGCCTTTATTTGAGGGCCACTTCTTTGTGATGAGACTTAAAATAAAATAAAACAAACAAACAACAACAACAAAAAGCATCTTCCTGGTCTAAATGCTGTCTTCCAAAGTTTTTAAATGAGTCAGTCTCCTAATGTTTTACCTGCGGGGTCTCACTAATCTGAGTGCCGTTTGTCTGGGTCTCATTGTTTCTGTAATTAACGTGTTGGCATTTTATGTGACATTTAACAGAGATGCATGAAGTTTCTGCATCAGCAACCCCGTTCTGTAGACAGGAATTATTTACAGGCTGGGTCCACCCCCTAAGTGCACACTTGAGGAGGAAAGGAGAGCCGGAAGGAAAGGAATGCTTCTTACCTGGATGAATCTAAATGGCTGACATGAACGAGCTGTATTCAGCATGGCAGCCTCTCGTGACACTGAAATATTTACTAGCCTCAATAGTTGCAGTGGGGTCTTTTTTTGTACATTTTAAATGGATTTTTGCCACTTTGACTTCTCTGTGTTCTCTGGCTTATTTTGATTTAAAGACTTACCAGTGAGCTAAAGAATATACTTTGCTCAATTTGGAAAAAAAAAAAAAAAGGTACTGTTTTTCTTTCATTCAATCAGTTTGCAAAGCAAATCAGATTTTGAATGCTGTTTAGTAGCAGCTAAATCTACTGAGCATTGACTTTAATTAATTTTCTCTCTCTGATTCTGCAAAGCAATCAACAACTAAACCAAATCCAGTTGCCTTTGGGGTGTCGGCTGATTGAAATACAATTTCTTTCATGGCAGATCTCAAAATTTGGTTACTATAATGGCGTAAGCCCATTCCTTGGTCTTAGAGTGATGAATCTGTGTCGATGTCCTTTGTGGCCACCAAGATTTCCATCATTAATGTATCAAGTGGCTGAGACTCTCGACCTTTGACCCCAGCACTTGAAAAACTTGTCATTCCTATCTCCTGACTAAACAATACTTTTAATTTTCTAATAGGCTCCAACTCATTCCTGGGAAGGTTCAGTTTCTGAGACGAGATTTCACATCTTCCTGATAAAATAACAGCTTTGTTGGACA
This sequence comes from Peromyscus leucopus, assembly GCF_004664715.2. Taxonomy (NCBI): domain Eukaryota; kingdom Metazoa; phylum Chordata; class Mammalia; order Rodentia; family Cricetidae; genus Peromyscus; species Peromyscus leucopus. Next base: position 28,904,922 of record NC_051066.1, on the reverse strand, counting down.
TGCCACTGGATACTTGCACGTTAGCCTTCAACCAGATTGTTTTACATCCTGAAGAAGTGTGTATGGGAATAAATAAAGGAGGTGACTTGAAGGGTCATGGGAATTACTTTGGCAAAAAAAAGCCGTGTGAGATATGTCTAAGGAAAATATTTAGTTCTGTAATTTGGGACCAGGATGCCATTTAGTACTTTGGGAATACGTGTTCCCAAAAGTGAGCAGAGTTGGCCAACAGTTCTGATGTGTCTGGGCTTTCTGTCTCTTCATCGTTGTCTCTGATGGCCATTAGGATCATGGGAAATAAGAGAACCCTGATAGCACCAGGACAACTGGAACATGACCTTCCATATCCTCACTGTGGTATCAACAAGTATCCTACAACCAGAGCTTTTGTTTCCTCAATAATCTGGTAATAATAAGCACAAATAAATTGCTATAGACAGTCGGTGACTTTGGATAGTCCAAGTGAGCATGGGCTGCTGCTGCTATTTGCTTTTGAATAATCTGTGATGAAAAGGCCATCCTTAACCAGTGCCTAGCAGATGTGATATATGGGGTCCTGGCTGTACACAGTGGATGCTGCAGGTACCCCAGAATTGTCACTCTTGCTTTCTTCACTCCTTACTACACTTTCCTCTCAGAAATTAACAACAGGACATTATATCTCAAATGACACCCCGGGAGAAGAGCCACACTTCCTCCAATGACAAGCAGGGGAATCTTACTCACATCTTTTATATTGAGTTTTAACCAATGTCCTATTCAGTATCTACCAAAGAGGACAGATCGCTGCTTCCTGGATTCTAGAAATGCTGAGTGGGTGGGGAAATGTGGACAGATGACAAGAGAAAAAAGCAACCAGCTTGTGTTAGATCCTGCTGGGGGTTTGTTCCAACCATCAGGGTGAGCCTGGGCATAGCTTTGGGGACTTTGCTTCTGGATCTTTCTGGTTTCTTTCACCTCTACCATGCTGTGATTCTTACCAGCATCTGTAAATTCCTTCCTAGAGCTAATTCTAGTGAGTTGTCTGGTCTGATGTCTGGCAGACCACAGGGATGCCATGCAATTTTGTTCCATCCCTCCCCTACTCCATTCATTCCTCTTAATATTTCCTGTGATAGCAACTTATGGTGATATTGTGATTACTCACATATTGTGACTTAATTGTGAGCTCTTTACCAAGAGATACTGTACATGGTTTATGCACAGACCAGAATGGACAAAGAAAGTTGAGAATAGTGCAAATTGTACTTTCCTCCTGCTTCCTCACTGGGTGGACAGTGTCTCTCTCTTTGGGTAAATGGAGCTGTCTGTGTTGTTAAAATCTTGTTCCTAACTGCACTGTGGCTGATGCTGGGTCTCTGCTCAAAGTGGTTTTCCATATTTTTCCGGGAGAATGTAAACACACAAACAAGTGAAGCAGTTTGATTTCAGAATGGATCTGAACCTGGTGCCATCTCACACAGTCGAGGGCTTCATGCCACTTCACGCTCACCGCACTGAACTTCTCAACCATTGAAGTAAGTCACCTTCCTCAGCATTATGCTGATCCCAGGCGTGTGTGCATGCGTGTATGTGTGTTGAAGATAAAGTAGGAATGGAGTTTCCTTTTAATGAGCTCAATCAATTTTCAGCAATTTGAGATACCAAAATATTGATCTAGTTAGGTTTTGCTGACTGGCCTAAATTGTATTGCTCAATTTTTGCACCGCAAAGATGATTATTCCCAGAAGAGGAAACAGAATACTTGGCTGAATAACATCTCTCATACAAGGCATAGAGTGAGCTGTCCCTTAACAAGGCATGCAAGAACAATGAAGGTGTACTTGCAAAAAGAATTGGGAGGGGAATGTTTAGAGTTCCCAAAAAAGATTTAGAAAATACTAATCCCTTATCCAATGCCCAAAGCCCCTCTTAAAAGTCTGAGGTGTGCAGAATCACAAAAGCACTCTAAGTGACTCTATGGAAACAGCCTGAAGTATAGATTCCTCAGCAGCAAGCCAGTTGATTCTAAAATACAGACATCCATGTTTCCCTCATTAGGGAACCCAGTCTCCCACACTAGAGAACAGCAGGAGAGATTGAGTACAAGCTTCTAAAATACAGACATCCATGTCTCCTTCATTAGGGAACCCAGTCCCCCACACTAGAGAACAGCAGAAGAGATTGAGTACAAGCTTCTAAAATACAGACATCCATGTTTCCCTCATTAGGGAACCCATTCTCCCACACTAGAGAACACCGGAGAAGATTGAGGATATGGTGGGGAAATTTTCTTCCTTAGAATACCCAGGTAATAGTGAAGGAGCTAGAAGTCTACGCTGCTCTTATGTTACACACCTAGACGTGTGCAGACCCATCGAAGGGACACTAGCCCACTCAAGCAAATGGCTCTGGCACGCCTTGCCCTCCTGCCTCATTCCTTCTGCCTTGCTAGAAACCCTTCGATTATATTCCTAAAGCTAGCCACCAGTTCTATTCCCATATTTGGCTACTTCCTCCTGAGGTTGACTACCAATGTCCAACCATCAGAGGCCCCCTTTGACTCACCTACCTAACATGTTCAATTAAAATTAAACACCTCATTGTAACATGGGGCTTCCCCCTTTACCAACTGCCATTTGCCTATATGCCACATCTGTCTCCCCTCTATCCAGAGGCAGTCCGTTATCCCTCTGGGACAAATATCTCTTTCCCTTTTCCTTTTTCCCCGCCCCCTTCCCCTTCTCCCTCTTCTACTATCTCATTTACTACAGCATCTTAGTCCATTCTAACACAGACCTGCCCTTTTCTTCCTCTTAAAAATTACACCTTAAAAGGTCATTTGCTGCTGTTTTCTGCCTGGTCAGAAAGCAGCCACTTTAACCATTCTTCCCCGATTATAAAAGATCTCTGTGTGGAAACAGGTGTTTGGGTGTGGTTTGTGCCTAATCTGGGTCTGAGAGGAAGCCCCCACTGTTTGGGGGTCTCCTTCACCCATGGCTATGGATCTTCTGACCATATGGACCCTCTCTCCTTTGGTCTTGTTTTTGTCCATCTTTAATAATGTGCTTTCTCCTGATCAGGTTTTAGTCATCACAGTATAAAAGCAAAGCAGAATCGTATAAAGCTGTACAATTTGCTTCCATGACATACCTTTAGCTAAGCGAATCTCCACTGGGAGTGTTTGTGCTCTCATCAATATTTGACAATGTCTCCAAGTATTTTCCTTGTAACAATATGTTGGGATAAAATGTGGCACAGTGGGGTTCTCTGGGAGTCTAGTGCACAGAGGCCAGAGATGCTGTTCAACATCCCAAAGTGTACAAGGCAGCCCCATGACTGAAGATCATTCTAAGATGCCAGTAGAAGTGATGCTGAGGACCCCTGCAAAGCTTAGGGACAAACTGTTTGTGTGGTCAAAACGACCAGAAATGAAAGTGGGAAGTTGTAGCCTATAATCTGAGAGGCCAGATACCTATTTGAAAATTAAGACTTTATTACTAGAAATTGTGGAGTGGACATATATGAGGTCAGCTTATTGTGCCATAGTGTTCTATATATTCTAACCTTCAACTCTAGCCAAAGAGCTTGTGAAAGCTGAAGTTCATCCACTCATTCCAGATCTGTTGTTTCATAACCTTGATGAAAATCTTAGACCCAGAACCAGCTGCCCAGTTTTATTTTACTTTTTAAAGCAAAAGCATCCAGTTGTATAAACATAAGTGCAATTCTTTTTGTCCATGCTGAGGTTGAACCCAGGGTCTTAGAATGCTAAGCCAGAACTCATCTACCACTGAGCTACTTCCCCAGCTCTTGGTATTTTGGAATAGGGTATGAATATATAGCACAGGTTGGCCTTGAACTTATTCTGCCTCATACTTCTCTGAGTGTCTGACTTAGTATGCACCCCCATACCTAGCTAGAAACAGAATTTTCATGAGTTTCTTCTGTGTATGGTTCCAAGGGAGTTGTGATTACATTTTAATGACTTAATTTCTAACAGATGTTTAGGGAGAAACTGCTAGACATTGTCTACTCCATAGTGGGCTTCAAGAGTCTTCAGATTAGAATGTGAATTCTTCATTCCCTGACCCTTATCCAACTCCTATCCTTCGCCCAGACCTTTTCCAGTGCTTAATGTCCTGTAGATGAAGACAATATAACAGAATATGATAGTCTAGGTGCTGCCAATACAACTTCTAGGCCAAGAACTTTTTCAGTAGTGACAATGGCCCTGAACAAACTCTTTATCATCTCTCAGCTGCTATTTATATCTAAATGAAGGGATCAAAGAGGAGCCATCATAAATCATCAAATTATTTGTGTCATGAAACTGACTCTAAGAGTTCTGTGTAGAAATACAGAATGAAGAGGAGTGTAGCTGGACCTAGACTCTTCTCATTTTGAGCTTACATGTGAACTACACTTTTTGAGTTATTCTTAAATTTTGTGTAGTTATCAATGAGCACAGTGGACATGCAAACATCCTGAGATTGCAAGCCTCCTTGAAAACATAATCTTTCTTGACAATGTTAAAAATGTAACACCCCTAGCCTTTCTCAGTTCTGTTTCAGACAGATCCAATTTTAATTCTAAGAGAGTAACAGTTCATAGATAATGAATGAAGTTGTCTGAACTCTGGAAGAGAAATCAATGCAGTTCTGTCTGTGAAGCAATTCTTCTTAATGCCATGTCTTTTATAATGATGTTATATATAATTCACAAAGTTTTCTATTTTTTTAATATCAAGACAAAAATGTAATATCTACCCTGGGTTTATTATCAGGTTTAAAAAATAAAAGATAACTCAAGAGAGCACATAGAAGCCTACTGTGGAAGCTTTCATGGTGAGGGCTTTGTCTTTCATCGATTCCTCCATCTGATCAGCATTTGTGCTCAGCAGCCTTCCACAGGGCCTTCTCACAAAATACTTCTCACTAGAAATCTATAGAGATATGTTTTCCTGATGTGGAGTTCAGGGTCTTGGTATCTTGTTGACAGTAAACAAAGCCACACTGGGGTAACAACAACACTCTACACCTGTGTGTGTCTCTTCAGAACTACAGTTTCCTTTGAAGCTGTAACATGGGCAACCTTGCAATGGAGGCTGCCACTGAAATGTGACAGTGTGCAGGAGATGGAGTGTCCCCTTTGACCTGTGCCTGTCCCCACTTTCTATGCTTTCTAAAAGAAAAACAAAATAAAACTCCACGGGGTCAACACTTAATTTTCTTTATAACTAGAAACACTTAAAACACTTAACTATCTAAAAGCACTTAATATAAAACTCTGTCAGTAAATATTGGGCATAATTCGGATGTAAACTAGCATGAGGCTGGACTCACTGTATCACTGTCACAGCAATGTGTAATATTTTTAAAAGTTTGTGTTTTACTTTCCAGAGTACTAATGTGCTTGTTTTTTTTTTAATTTATTCTTTGAGAATTTCATACAGTGTGTTTTGATCATATTCACCACGTCTCCCCTAACTCTTCTCTGACACACTCTCTTACTCCTTATCCCCCAGCGTCATGTTCTCTCTTTTATAAAATAACTCACCAACCTCCATGTGCACTGCCCATGTACTCCTGGGTGTGTGGACCATCCAGCGGAGTATGGTCTACCCACCATGGGCTACACCCCTAAAGAAAACTGACTTTCCCCGTCCCCAGAAGCCATGGACTGTTCATAGCTACTCAGTTAAGTATGGGGGCTCATGAACTTTCCCTGTCTATGCTGGATTAACGTTGACTGGCTTGATCTTGTGTGGATCTCGTACAGGCAACCACAGCTGCTGAGTTCATGAGTGCCACATTCTGTCATGTACTGAAGACACTGTTTCATTCCAGCACTCCCCAGCCTCTGGCTCTTACAATCTCTTTATACCTCCTCTAGCTCCAAAGTCTCTGAGTTTGGGGGATATATATGTAAAATTTATGGCTAATATATATCCATCCCACTCATGGCTGAGCACTCGACTGACACTCTCTGCACTCTGACAGGTTGTGAGTTTCTGTGTTAACCACCATCCACTGTACAAAGAAACTTCTCTAGTGATGATCTACCTGTTTTATTATCTCCTAAGATTCAAATTCTAAAACTAGTTAGCAAAGACTACAGTACACAGAAATCACTTAATAGGTATATAAAAATTGACTTCAGTTCAAATTAGAGAATTTGTGAAAGTTGGTAATTTTTTACAGTCTTAGCAGTATACCCAAATATTTTGAAAAGTGAGTTCTTCAAAGTTGCCATAGCAGCAGGTATTTGGGGCTAGAAATAACTTTGAGATTACATGTTATGTTGGTTTCAAAAATGTGTTATTCTAGAAAATGTCACAGATTTTCGTTTCAACATTACTTGGTAGCAGTCGTGACAGGTAAGAAAAGTCTAAGGAAAGCACTGGGGAAAGGTGGCTGATACCAAAACTTTCCCATTTAACTTTGCTTTCCTAGCCAATTTATAAAGAATGAAATGCATTACCTGGGGCAGATTTCTTTCATTCAGAGGAACTGTACTTCCGTGAGGATGTTATTCAGCACACATCAATAACCAGGTGTAGACATCTGCCAGAGATGCAGATTCTGCCTCACATAATAGATCCAATTTTGCAGGCTAGTTTTGTAAACAGAGGATGATTACTCCTTCAACAGAGATCAGATGAAATGAAATAGCAGAAACGTTAGCTGTTACCTCTATGGTGACATGCAGGGAGTCCCCTTCAGGGTTGATTAACTTTACATAGGAATCTAAAATAATTATGACTACACATGCTGGAGAGTGAAATGCTCCCATCAGGCAGTGATTATCACCAGTATCAAGAAGAGAATTTCAGCGAGGCAATCAGAATTCACCAATTATGCAGAGTATCTGCAAGAAATGATGTTAGTGCAAAAAATGAGAAACTAGGGAAGATTTTTAAAGGAAGCAGATGGGCTCATTTAGGCTCCTGACAGTCAACTTACATGAACTGTATATGCAGACATTCAAACAGACTTTGACCCGTGGAGACAGCAGACTTGTAAAGTCACATCCATTGTCACTCTTTCTGCATACAGACGAGTGTGCATATATACTCCTCTGTCACAGGTACAGAAAAGAAAGCAGAGCATTTCCTGCTCAAGCTGACTTTATTTCTTCTGTGATTTGGCCGCCCCAAGCATTAGTTTATAATTTGCATATCAATTAGGTGTAAGACAAATACTTGGCTGCCCTGCTTTGGAGCTGTATTCCTAGAGTCTGTGGCAGTCTTATTTGACAATTTCATTGGCTGTGGGATCAACTAACAAATATGACTCTGGACTCTCATGAATACTTCCTGTAAAGTGGGGTGGACCCTTTATCAGAGAGGGGTAGGGAGGACTGTCCCTCGGGGTGGGGCCTCCTTGCAGCAGCATCCCCAAGAGAAAGACATCTATGGAAAAAAATAGTGCTGCTTTTGCTTATCCACCTTCACCCCTTGCTAGTTAATGCATCTACTCAGATGCAGCCATTACTCTTCAGCTGGACCCAACTTCTCCAGCCTCCCAGTGTGGAGTAATAGTTCTAAAGGAATCCTCTGGGTTTTAGTTTTATATTGGAGTTTGTGAGGCAATTAGCCTCCTGGACTGAGCAGCTAACAGATTCTCAGCCTCTCTGGCATGCAGATAGCCATTGTTAGACTACTCAGCCCATATCATGTAAGCCAATCTGATAGGTTTCTTTGGTAATTTATATTCATTCTATCTGTTCCATTCCTGTAAGGGCCCTAAATCAGGGTTCATCTTCAGGATGTACTCAAAAAGTCACCCATTCTGAAACTGTATAGATTTCTGCCTGCTCACAAACGGACTCAAGTCAAGAGAAGTTCCTCCAAAAAGGAACTTTTGTTCATACATATTTTGTGTTTCTACATCACAAAGGGAGAAATGCTTAAAGTAGACAAAATTAAACATTTTGTCTACATAACACAGCTATTAAGTTTCAACACAGGTGTTTCCATAATCTGCTGCTGATAGATAAAGCACGCCCAAATTTATGGACTCTGGGTGACGTTGGTGTGTTTCTCATGGTTACACAAGTTGCCTTGAAGGTTTTCTGCTGTTCTCACCATTCTTTTCATGCATGTCAATATCACCTAGTCCAGAAAGCACAAGATGGCTTCAATGGACTGTTGTATTGGGGCCGTTAGGTTCTCTTCTAAGTGGTCTCTCTTTGTCAAGACAACTGGACCAGCATCCTCTCATGGGCATCTTCTACAGTGTTCCAAAACAGCAACATCAAAAGTTTCATGCATCTTAAACCTGAACCCAGAACCAGTGCTGTAGCTCCAAACTCATTCTGTTGGGCCAATTAGCTGCATGGAGTGGTTAGGTTCTGTGGTTTTAATTTCCATGGTTTTGGTTGTCTGCAGGCAACCATGTTCTGAAAATAGTAAGTATGAAATTACAGAATAAGCAATGAGTTTTAACTTGTAGTCTGTTCTAAGAGCATGAAGAAATACGGCATTACCCTGCTCTGTCCTGCCAAGGATGTGAATCTTTTCTTCTCAGAGGACCCATGCAGCATGCCCTATGTACTCCTTACTCTCCTGAGTAGCTGTCTTGGCTTTCAGACAGCGTTGTGTTCAAGTGACCCCGAATTGCCAGAGGAATGATACTGGCTACGTAGGTGCTGCGTATAAGTGAAACAGTGAACATTCTTAACCTAATAAGAAAGAAAGAAGAAAAAAAAAACCTGCCTGCTGCGATTGTATGGTTCCTGGTAAGAACAGAAACCTTCCCTCTGTGACATTATCATGAAGGAAAAAGGAAATCCAGGCTAGTTTGCCTGCCGTTGGCTCACACTGCCACATTGATGGAGAAGGTAGTAAGCACTCTGTGACTATGGAAAGGGCATTAGATCTGTGGCGAAGACGTTTCCATGGAAGGCAATGTGCAGCCCCTTTTGGCATTGAACTTACGTGAAAAATTCAGCAAGAGAGCTCCCAGAACAAGTAGCTCCAAGACATTTACTTTCTACCAGGAGCTACGCTTTCCATATCACATTGCCAAGCCAAGACTGCCTTTGAACTGGAGTCCCACACTTCAGCAAGTTGCTTACTTTCTTTGGGCCCTAGTTTTGCCATCTGTAATGTAGAGGATAAAAGAAAAATCAGCCTGTAAATTTTTTGAAAGGTTTAATGAGATGAAGTTTACCATAGGTATATATGCATTTTAAAAAGCATTGTCTACATAGGGCTCGGTCTATAGGCAGCTGCTTGCTAAAATGGACTTTGCTTCTGAAGGAGCATCCATGGAACACAGTGAGCATGAAGGAACTACCAGAGCTACTTGGGCAATGTTCTCCTCATCAGTCCTCGGTTTTAACAAGCCAGGGCAGCATTCCAAGCAAGCCCAGCCCCTCACTGTTTGCAGCAAACTGACTCATTCTGTACCTTCTGCAAATACTTGACCAACCAGCAGCCTATAGGAGAGCGCCCTGATCCTGCCTGTTAGACTTCATCATCAGTGAAAACTTGGAATTCATCCAGGGAAATTACTAGGTACTCTCTAAAAAATTAACTTGATTTGTAACCTAATAAATTTCACAAAGCAATAAAAAAAACCTCGAGGAAGCCTCTTTTTCTGCTCCTAAGAAGAATCTGCAGAGTTTGATGTGTTTCCAATTGAAAGCTGTTAAGTTGAGCAAAAGCCGGTGCTCACAGTTTATGAGGGTGCCATTTGGTAACCTAAAGGTGGCAGATGTGAAGGCCAAAAGTGGATGATGGTGGCGGGGCCAGCACGGGGGACCTCCAGCTGCTTTCCTGATGGGCTCTTCATCAAAGTCTCTCTTCTGAGGAACGTGACTCTGTACAAGGGGCTATAGGTCTTTGAATAAATATTTCATTAGTCATGATGGTTCTGAAAACCTAAAGCTGTGAAGGACACATTGGAATCTCTGTGATTTATGACAATGCTCTGAAGGAAACTTGATCATTTCAGCCCTGCCATATGTAGCCCGGTGGAATGTGCAAATGAATTGAACTAGCAAACCCCACAGATTTTGTTTCTTGATTAAAAAAAAAAAGTCTTAAGTCAGATCAGCTAACAGGCGATTTGAAACGGGGATTTAGCAGGGCAGCTGTTTCGGATGAAGCCCCTTCCAGATTCCCTTGCCCTTCCCCCGTTCCATATTTTTCTTGTAAGGCTTCAGAGTAGTTTAGCCATACTGGGATACCCATACAACCTTATGCCTATATATGATAATTTTTGTATGAAACACATAAGAACATTTAGCTCAGAAGATCTATATAATGCGCAAGTATAAATTTTAGTATATTATTAGATTATTCTCTATGTATCTAGAGAGAAAATCCGAGAAGTCTGATGCCTCTCTAAACTGCACACAAGCCATGAGGTGGCCAAATCAGTTCAAATACAAGTCTCTACATTTGCAGCTTAATGTTAGCATAGTAAGTACACAATAAATATTTATTGAAGGAAAGGATGGACCGTTGAGGCCATTGTCTGCCTCACTGGGCATTGCAGATGAATGAACAGAGCACTTAGAGATTTCAGAATCTACAATTCACTTAGGCACGTCTTTTCCAGAAGCCATGATTCTATGACCCCTGAGGAAAACAAACTGGCCAAAATGGAAGAGAGTAATTCTTAGGCAAAGACCAAGTCATCCAGCCAGTCTGTCCACACTTTCCCACAGTGATGGGGGCTGCATTGGGGTCAGCCTCCTTGAGTTCAATGTTCTCTTCCATGGCATGGATCCACAGTCCCTTGGGCAAAAATCCAAAGTATCTTAGAGTTTGTGAAGGAAGTACTGTGTCTGTTCTGAGCATTGTGCATGTGTAGGCCCAAGGCAGCAATCATAGACAGAGATTACTGCAGCCAAATGAACATTCTTTCTTCCTTCGCAGCAGACGTGGTCTGTGGGTAACCTCTTGTCAGACTACAGAAGGCCCTGTGACCCAATGAGCTTTGGAGGCAAACTTACAAAAACATTTGCAAGATTGGAATTTTCAATTTTAGAATTGTAGGTAGTGGATTATGAACTTGAATCCCAGTGAGAGGCCAATCATGTGTAAACATACAGGAGATGTTCAGAGTGACTTTCAACCTTTTGAAAAGCAAACAAACTCAGACCACTTTGTCTGCCTTGTGGAAACAGAAATGAGATTCGGTCCCTCTTTTCTGGACACAGAAAGCATCTCTCAGGGAATGTGTTTCTTCACTCAGTCTCAATGACAAATCTTACTTTTGTGGCGGAAAGCCACCATTCTAGCGCTTATAAGCTCATTTGCCTGGACTCTGTGAGTAACAAACATTTCCTGGGAAATCTACTTTTTATTTTGACTGCAGGACACATATCAATTTCACATAACCTTTTCTTTACTTTGTTCCTAAGTAAACAAGAGTCTAACATGTACTTTGTCGATGTTTGTCCCAGCAATGTTACAGTTCCCTAAAAACAGGTACAGTGCAAAAAATAAATCAGTGTAAAATCAGGACAAATGCCAGAGGTCTTGGGGTGTCTCAGAGCTCAGGTTTGAAGAGTCGGGGTTAGGGGTGGTGGGGTTGGGTGGGTGATGGGGATGATTTGAAGTAACTACTCCTATTCTTCCCCTCTTGAAATCTCTGCATCATCTTCAAAGGTTTTTGGAAATTGTATTTTCTAAACCAGAATCACCTGTCCTGCTGGCTTGATCTTGGGTGTGAATAGCAACTGTTTTGTAAGGAATGGTATCTAAGAGCCTCTTGAGAAAATACAGAGAAAACTGGACACCCTACCAATACGGGAGTGCTACACCACTTTTGCTCAGCCAAAAATGCTAGAAAATGGATATTCCCTTGATATGATCTCCACCAGTCAAAATGTCTCTTCCTAAACCACACACACAACGATGTTCAGCTTTGGATAAAAGAAGGCACTGGACACTCAGGGTTTCCCCAAGGATTGAGGCTGTGACTGCAAAGTGTGTGGAGTAATGATAGTCACAAGAAAACAGCAGCAGAGGAAGGACAAACCGCTATGGAGTGAGTCCAGGCAGATGGGAGAAGTTATGCGGGGAAGGAAGAGCGAGTAGCCAGTCACATACACATCTTTGGTTTAGATTCCTGACTGATTTTCAGCTGCTAGCCTTTCAGTAAGCAGCAGTCAAGGGGGTAGTTGGTCCTTCCATTTTAGCCTCCAGAATGCAGGGATGGCATCTAAGCATGTGCCCTGTGTCCGCCATTGAGGCTTCTACGAAATCCCACATCTTCAAGTGAATTTTCCCTAATTCATGGACTACACGAAATCTGCTGTCCTTTAAAATGACTCCTCCTACTTTTCATTATATGTTTTTTGATGTGACTATGAAATTCCTAGAAGGCCCCGAGTTCTTTTAAGCCTGGAACTCACAGCCTACTGGCTCCCTCTATAACTCCTTCACTTTCTGAATACCCACCAGAGCTCCTGGAACACAAGCATTCAATGGCTCTTTCTATAAATGAGGCCAATGTGGTTTTTGTCATCTCCCTCTCTCCATACTGAAGAGCCGTGCACGTGTTGAGTGAGTCTCTTGCTGTCTGCCTCCCGAGTCTGTCCTGTTTTCCTCCAAAGTGGAAAGAGCAGCTAACCTCTCCAGCTGTTGCAGTAAGGTGCAAACACAGGTAGTCATGACGTCTGGACTTATCCAACCAATCCAATGTCTGCCAATTTGTTTCAGTGTCTGTCACAAGTCTTTGTAAAGTGTCTTTGTTTTGTTTTTAAAGGAATAGTTCCCTCATTCCCGGTATCATTAAAGGTAAGATAAAGAAAACGAAGGTTGCCTGTGTAAGATCCTGCGTAACTTAGCTGTGTAGTATCTTTAGTGTCATGCTCCCACACCATCTCTAGTCCAAGTTAAGTTGTACAGAGAGAAAGAGCATCTAGTTTTCCAAAGAAACCTCAAAATTAGCAAGAGCCTTTTAATAACTAAGAGAAAGTCCTGGAATTTCTCCTGTGAAGTGGGAAGCAGCTCCATGAGAATAATGATATGGTGAAGCCAACTGTGCCATGCGTTACCACTGTCTCCCTCATAACTCACTGCTCAGGCCAAGGCAGCCCCCACTGACAGAAAGCAAAGCTACCAAAGCACAGTGGTGGGCATCGGACGGGAAGTCAGCATCATACCCTTTCACAGTCAAGAAAAATCGTCAAGTAAGAGAATCCGTTAATGGCAAAGGGAGAGGAAGGAGGTGGAAACAATCATTCTTTGTTGTTTAGATACCTGGTATATTTACCTTAGAGTAAGGGGAGGCTGGGAGGCAAGGCATTTCTGATTGGACATTTTCCTCATTATCTACTCAACCAACCATAATTCAGTGTTTCTCTCTCTCTCTCTCTCTCTCTCTCTCTCTCTCTCTCTCTCTCTCTCTGTGTGTGTGTGTGTGTGTGTGTGTGTGTGTGTATGTATGCATGAAAGCTTGCTTTCAGCAGAGTAGAATGGTACTTCAAACAAATAACCTCGCAGCTGCCAACAGCTGTTCCTGGTTTCTTTTAATAATCCGTGACAAAAATATTGAGTGTACAGTAATGCAAACAGCCAAACAATGAAATGAAAACAGGCAGAGGCAATCACTTTCTTTAACTCAGTCCACTTTATTTGAATATGCAGCATGGGTTGAGATGTTGAGCTAGCTGGTGGTGCCAATGTTTTGTGTCATGGGTTTTTGTTTTTAATCCACTCTTGGGCTCAAGAACTGGAGGTCAATTGAGTTGTAAAGGAAATCTTTCTGCCTTATTAATTCATTCTAATTTCTTTTTTTCCCTTGTGTCATTCTCTGATTTTTTTCCTTACTAACTTGGGTACAACTTGGGACCCCATCAGATAAACACTACACAGAAAAGGTGAACTATAAATTATCTTAATGGGGGCAACAGACTTTGTCCTAGGTTGGGGACTGTCCTGGATGATGAGGAAGGGACACCAGCTGCCCTCCCCATACTGCTTACCACTTCTTGCACAGATCTTGCCTCAGGGCCTTTGCACATGCTGTTATTCATCTAGAGGGCAAGACTATGAGGGTAGGAGTTAGCACAGGGAGGGCAAAGCTGGCCATAGTACACATGCTTTGAAATCGAGAGAATTGCCTTCTTAAGAGACACACATTTCATTCTCCATGTGTTAATTTCCTGGGCTGTAGCAACAAATTGACAGAATTTCAGCGGAGTACATTACAAATATGTTTTCTAACAGTTCTGGAGGTCAGGGGGTCTGAATTCATGCTGTGAGCCTGGTCATGGCTTCCCCTGGAGGCTCTGGGGAGAAGACAATCCTGCCCTCTTCCAGCTGCTGGCTGTTGTGACAACATCTCTCCAATCTCTGCCTCTGGGGTGGCAATGACTTCTTCTCCTGGTCCTCTTCTTGTATGAGGACACTGCCAGAGGACTGAGGACCATCCCTATAACTGGGGTAACGTTTTCATATCAAAATTGTTAGCTTGTTCCCCTTGTTCTACATCCTCTCCAGCATAAGCTGTCTTCAGTGTTTTTGATCTTGGCCATTCTGACAGGTGTAAGGTGGTATCTCAGAGTCGTTTTGATTTGCATTTCCCTGATGATTAGGGATGAACCAGTAGCTGAGGAGCCCCCCAACTGGATCAGGCCCTCTGGATAAGTGAGACAGTTGATTAGCTTGAACTGTTTGGGAGGCACCCAGGCAGTGGGACCAGAACTTGTCCTTATTGTATAAGCTGGCTGTTTGGAACCTGGGGCTTATGCAGGGACACTTTGCTCAGCCTGGGAGGAGGGGACTGGACCTGCCTGGACTGAATCTACCAGGTTGAGCTGAATCCCCAGGGGAGTCTTTGCCCTGGAGGAGATGGGAATGGGGGCTGGCCTGGGGGAAGGCGGGGGGCAGGGGGAAGAAGGGGGGAACAGGGAAATACATGGCTGATATGTAAAATTAAATTAAATTATAAAAAAATTGTTAGCTTGTTTAAGATGCCAAGATGCTTGTTCCAAATAGTATTAGTGACCATTAGTTCTGTTTTCCACAAATTTATTTGCAAATCATTGACTTAAGTAAATTATGTTTATTTTATAAGTATCCTTTCTGGTTATTCCCCTACTGTATTTTGGGTTTTGAGCAGGTTACACACACACACACACACACACACACACACATATATATATATACACATATGTATATACACATATATACACATATATTACACATACATAATTTTAAAGATTGACTTTGGTTTTTCTTTATGTGTATGTGTGTATATCTCTCTGTGTGTGCCACATGAATGGAGGCCTTAGGAGGCTGCTGGAGTCCCTGGAGTTAGAGTTACAGGTGCTGTGAGCCTTCTGGGTGCTGGGAACTAAGCCCAGAGTCTCTGCAAACACAGAAGGACTCTTGCCTGTAGATCCGTATCTGCAGCTCCTGCTCACCTACTTTTATGTTCTTTATTTGTTTCATAATTAGCCAAACAAAGGAACTGAGTGTTGTAGACTTCTCAAAGAAATAGCTAGTAAGTGAGTTTAGCTAGTAATTTTGCCAATTATTATTTCTACTTTATTAGATATGCTTCAGATTCTTCCAATGTTTTCATTTAGATGTTTAGTCCATCTGTTTGTATTATTTCTTGTTCATTAATATTTTAGTATTGTATTAATTTTTTCAGGAGTCTCCTTAACTAATTTCATACTTTGAAATATATTTGTCCTTTTAAGACAGACTCCTCTGACTCCAAGGTACCATGAAAGTTTTGTTTCCTAATCTGTATATACATACTTACCTGAGTGTTACCTCTATCATTATTATGTCATGAATAAATCATATTTTCTCTCTGGTTGAGTTTAATAACTGTTCCATGGGTCCATGAAAACTTTTTCCCCCTTAGTTCAAAATCAAATAAAACTAGATTTTGCACTGTTAATTATGTTATTTAGGTCTCTTCTGTCCCTTAATTGCTTTTTATACCGGACCAAGTTTAAAATAATAGCATATAGCTATACTTGACATCTCTTTTTTGTTTCCTGTGTAGGCTTTCCAGCCATTAGTGCTGGACCGATTACTGTATGACAATCGTAACTGATACCCGTGATTGCAAAGTTCATCCTTTCTTCATCTAAGTTGCTGACAATTCTGTCACTGCATTCTTCCCTCAATTCATTCTTTCTAGAGGTGGGACTATGACCCCCACTTTTCTTCTGTTTATTTCTTCTATTGTTTGAGAATTTTATACATTCATAGAATGTTTTGTTCTAACCCAACCCTCCACCCTTTCCTTTCCTACTCCCTCCCCAAACTTCATGTGCTCTCTATCTTTAAACCCACCGCATAAACCTAATACTTGCAGCCTGTATGAGCAAGGGTGTAGGGCCATCCGCTGGTACTTGTGGAGCCTCTCAGGGGTGTGGTGATATTTTATTTGTGCTTTAATAAAGTTTGCCTGGAGATCAGGGGGAAAGGCCAGCCATTTTAAGTAAACAAGAAGTCAGGCAGCACATGCCCTTAATCTCATCACTTATCAGGCAGGGTCTCTGTGTTCAAGGCCACACTAGGGAACAGAGCCAAGTGTGGTGATACCTGCCTTTAATCCCAGTACCAGCCATAGAAACCTGGAGGTCTGTACAGACAGACAGCAACAAGGAAGCGAGGTAGGTGGGCTAAGATAGCCAATGAGAGGGCAGAGCAGTAAGGCAATGAAGGTGTGGGTAAGACAGGAAGTATCTCGCATTTGAAAGCTGCACAGTTGGTGAAGTGAGGTTGGCTGGTGGCTTTTCCTATTTCCCCGATCTCTCTAAGGCTTTCACCCCTATATTGGGCTCCATGTTTTTATTTAATACAACCCTTTAGAAATTTGTCTACACAGGGGATTCATCCCTGAAGAAAACTGACTCTTCCTCCCCCAGCAGCCATCAATTGCAGAACCTCTTCAGCTGGGGTGGGCTCCCTAAATCCCTCCTCCATCCACAAAGGGCTTTTGACTGGCTTGATCTTGTACAGATATGACTCTTGATTTTCTATGTGTTTGCTTGTACTTTTCTCATATCTGTTTTCCATATTTTGAGTTTCAACTTTTCTGAATTGTTTTGTGTCAAAGTACTTGTTATGTAACAAACCCATACAATTAGGTTTGTCTTTACAATTCTAAAACCTATCTTTTCCTTTTTAACAGACCAATGTCACCTATTCACCAGTATGCACACGTCTGCTCTTGGGTGAACGCAACATTTGAGAACATCATCTCTGCCTTTGTTCTTACTTGCACGACTTCATAAAACCTGCATTTTATTTCTCTGTGTGCTTCTTGCTTTTTATAAGTGAAAACATTTTCATGTCTGTTCTGTAGAAGTGTCACTAAGGCTGCCCTTATTTCTCTTTATTTTGAAAGACTGTTTGAATTCTTTATCAGCAACGACACACCGAGTCTTGTTCTGTTTCCTACCTCTTTTCCTGGCCCCATTGAAGTTTGTGTGCTCGTCTTAATATTTGTCTCTTTGCCTTCATCTTCTGTGGCTCAGCTTCACTACTTCAGTAACAGTCTGCACCTAACCCTCACAGGCGGAGCTCTGCTTCCATAGTCTAGCCTTCACTGTGAAGCCCCTTCACCCCCTTTTAAGCTGAGTGGGCTCCCTTGATTTTGAGAAATCCCTGAGGCAGAAGAGCCAACACCCACCAGCACAGCCTGAAGAAGTAGGTCCAGGGATGTAGTATGAGAGGCAGAAAAGCACGTGCTCCTGCAGGCGTATTCATGGTTCGGCTTCACTGGCTGTTCTATCTTGCCAGAGCCTCAGGGTGAGTCACCTCTGTGGCATCAGTCAGCATGGGGGAAAAGCTGTGGCAATGGCTGGATGGTTCACGTAGTTGTGGTTGACATATTGTGCATCCTAGTAAACTTATCTGGGGTCAGAGGACAGAACAGCCACTAGACAGACAAAGAGGCCAGAAAATGGTGGCATACACACCTTTAATCCTATCACTTGGGAGGCAGAGATCCATCGGGATCTCTGTGAGTTCAAAGCCACACTGGAAGCAGCCAGGCATGACTGAACTCTATGTGACTCATGTCTTTAATCCCAGAAAGTGATGGTAGAAAGCAGAAGGTATTTAAGGCATGAGGACCAGGAACTAGAGCTGGTTAAGCTTTCAGGCTTTCAAGAAGCAGTTCAGCTGAGATCCATTTGGATGAAGACGCAGAGGCTTCCAGTCTGAGGAAACAGGATCAGCTGAGGAAGTGGCGAAGTGAGGTGGCTGTAGCTTGTTCTGCTTCTCTGATCTTCCAGCATTGACCCCAGTACCTGGCTCCAGGTTTGTTTTTCTTAATAAGAACTTTGAAGATTCCTGCTACACGTAGTGGCCCCTCTTTTGAGCTCTTCTGGGCAGCAGCCATATTGCTGTTCTTTTGTTTCCCATGAGAACAAGCAAGGCCACGTGACATGTGCAGATGCATGCTAGTCAGCAGCGGGCCAGGTTTCCCAGGGACAGAGCCCCAAACTGGATCTAATCAACAAAAGTAAGTATTTTTGCTTGTCAATGTAGTCAAAAATAAATGTCATGATCTGAAAATGACTGCAAATAATTGCATAGATCTATAAAAAATGTTTCTGAAGATTTAAAAACATCCACAGAACCCCAATCTTGCCTTCATCCAAGCTGACAGTGTGACTGATCACAGGAAGGTTAAGGAAACAACTTCTTCAGTTACTCAGTGGCGGGGATACTCCTGTCTCCTTCATAAGGCTGAAGTACTTTAGAACTTACCCGTCCATACTAAATGTTGTACAAGTGTTCTATCATACATTGTCCTTGGTGTTGTGACTCCATTGTTTACTTTGTGTTTATCTTGATTCACATTAGATGTTATGAACTATTGACAATGTCTTTATAGAACTTAAGTACCTCTAATTACTTATAAAATATCTATCACACCTAATAGACTATATATCCTACGAAAACAAAGACACACACACCCCACCCCACCCCACCCCACATTCATCCAAACTACAGCCTTTTCCAGCTAAACAGCATGAGCATAGACTGGCTCCATAAACCTTTGTTCTGTGAATGGATCAATGAATTGGTTAGTCACTTAGTCATCACTGCTAAGTTAGCTTGCTTCCTTTGTGATCTAGTTCTGGAAGTCAAGCATGACCTTTGAACTCACCCACTCATTTCAGAGAGGCACTCATGTACTCTGCAAGCTTCAGTACACCTTTTAAAGCTGTACTGACCTCTTCGGTAGAAAATAGAGGTCAGATGGACAGCTCAACCTAACCCATCACTCTCGCAACACATACATTGACTTAAGTTATTTGTGCAAATATTTTTTCCATAATTGTTATCCATATTGTGTGATCATTTAAGGAAAAAAAATAGAAGGAATATCAGCTATATCTCCAACCTTTACCTTCTCCTATTACCCCAGAAAACAGTTATCAGTATTTCTCCCGTGTGGGTAAAGAAGGGCTAAATTTGAACTCTCTGATGTAGATAATCACTCTTTTGGCCGTCTGCCATGCTTTTTAAATGGTGCACTCCCAAAGCTAGAATTAAGCCTCAAACCTAACAGGGAAACATTGACACACAAACATTGCTGATTTTCAGGCAATCTGAGGTGACTCAGGAACACAGACTCTCTGCTGAGGTGACACTGGGTGAGATGAAATTGTCTTTTCTCTGGAGACAGGTTTCCCACTGACACACCAAAGGTAACACTCATCGGCATGTCTGATGGGAAACTGTGAAGAGGGCTTCTGTGAAAGGGAACTAGCATTTAGGGTGCCCCAGTCTGCGAGGCGCAACATCTCATTTAATCCTCGTAACTACCTCTTGGATCCTGTAATTACACCTCTTTTGGGTGGGAAGCAGCAGAGCTTCAGGGTCTAGCAAGGAGGAAACGGCTGATGTTTGACCATTCCTCACTGCTGACAGCATCAGCTCACCCCAGGCCTCAATTATGCAACTTTGGCTACATCCCTGTACTTGCCGTCCACTGTGTCTGACCTCACCTCCCAGGGATCCCTTCCTCTACTGTGTTCATACATCATCAGCCCTACCTGCCTGCAGATGTAAGTCTCCTATCAAAACCTCCCATTCACATAGGGATGCCACATCTTTGTCCCAGTCTGGGATGTGGTTATGGAGAAAGCAATTTGGAGAAATTATTAGTGGCTTCTTTGGACATTGAGCTTTCATGGGTATGTAGGCTCCATTTTATGAAATGTACTCTCTTTACTTGGCCATCTTCTTCCTGAGTTCTCCTTCCAATTTTTTTTAATTTTTATTATTTCATGTATATGGGTGTTTTGCCTGCCTGTATGTCTATATAATAGGCACAAAAGAGGGTATCACATTTCATGGAAGGGGAGTTATAGACAACTGTGAGCCACCATATGGGTGGTGGGAATTGAACCTGGGTCCTCTGCAAAAGCAGCCAGTGCTCTTAACCACTGAGCTACCTCTCCAACCCCCCTCCCTCAAGTTCTGTTTTCACTTCCCAGTGTCCCCTGCTCTTATCCTCTGTGAGCCACATAGTTCTCTGGCACCAGTCACACTTGGCGGACTTTCCTGTCATTTCTGTTCAGGTGAACCATGACTGCTTCTGACCTGTATGTTGAGCTAAAGTGTTGTATTTCCACCACTCCATGGGGCATCCAATAACCCTTTACTTGAGTTCAGCTGTGCTAATTTGGAGATGTGTTCATACCCATCTAAGAACTGTCAAGTCATCTCAGTGTGGCTCACACTTCCTGTGCTGAGCTATAGCTTCAAAGCAACAAGCCCAGGCTGGTCTTTGTTCTCTAGTCTAGAGGACGGTTACCACTTAGTCACCCAGGCTTAAGGCCTAATGTTATGTTTCTCCTTGAACACTGTCCTGGTTAGGGTTACTGTTTCTAAGATGAAATACCATGACCAAAAGCAACTTGAGGAGGAAAGGGTTTCTTTGGCTTATACTTCCACATCACTGTTCATCACTGAAGGAAAATGGGACCGAAACTCAAACAGGGCTGGAACCTGGAGACAGGAGCTGATGCAGAGGCCATGGAGGAGGACTGCATACTGGCTTGCTCAGTCTGGTTTCTTACTTTCTTACAGAACCCAGGACCACCAGCCCCCCAACAATGGCCTGGGATCTTCCTCATTGATCTCTAATTAAGAGACTGCCCAACAGGCTTATAGCATATATATATATATATATATATATATATATATATATATATATATATACACATGATCTTAGGGAGACATTTTCTTAATTGAGGCTCCCTCCTCTAAGATGACTCTAGCTTGCTTTAAGTTGACATATAAGCCAGCTGACACAAACACCACATCTGTCAGATTGGCAAAGTTCATGGGCTCTTTTTATTCAGCCCCTTTTGTTCTGAATTTCAGCTCATTTTGTTTGATCCCTTTGTTATATCCCAAAAATGTTCTTTATCCCTCCATGTCTTTACCTTCAAGTTCATAGCTACTATGACATCATGTTTGTTTTCCTAAATCCCAGTTCTTGTTTCTCACTTACCCCAAACCTCTCGTTTCTCACCATGCTTCTGGAACACAGTTCCGCAGTGAGCCATGTTAGACTCCTCTGAGAACAAGTTCCACCTGGTTTTCTCCAGACCTAGTCAACAGTACACTACCTTGAGCTTCCTCACACTAATGGGCTTCTCCAAGGTGTCCTTGTCACCTCTGCACTGTGACAGAGGTGTGCTTCCTTGCTTGGCATGATCTACCCTCCTTGCTCCACCACACTCTTCTTAAACCAGCTTCATCTTTCAGTTCCTTCAACCATCCTCTTTTTTTCCTTCATTTGTTTTCTTATTGCTCAAAGTCATTGTGTTAGTTACATTTTGGTTGCTGTGATAAAACACCATGATCAAGAAGGAGGAGCTTGTGGTCTCAGTCCCTATGCCTGAGAGGCATGGCAACAAGGCGGAGCTTGTTTGTGGCTTCAGTCCCTATGGCTGGGAGGCATGGCAAGAAGAAGGAGCTTGCAGCTTCAGTACCTGTGGCTGGGAGGCATGGCAACAAGAAGCAAGCATATTAACCAAAGGAGAAAGCTGGAAGACCACATCTTTAACCCTAAGCCTGACTCGAGAGCAAACTGGAAGTACAGTGAAGATATGAACTCTCAGTGTCCACTTGCAGTGATGTGCTCCCTCCAGAAAGCCTGTACCTCCCCATACCCTCCCCAGACAGTACCACCAACTGGTGACCAACTGTTCAAATTCATGAGCCTATGGGGGCCAATCTCATTCAAACCATCATATTTCACTGGCTATCCCTATATACTTATAGCTATGTCATAAGGCAAAATGTAGTGAGTCCAACTTAAAAGTTCCCTGTAACATGAAATCTAAATGGTCTTTTAATAAAAACCCCAGAGCCAGAACTGGGGTAAATGCTGAAAGATCAGAGAGACAAAGGAACAAGTCACTGCCACATCTCACCTCGCCAACTCCACCAATCCTCTGACTGAATGTCTCTGAGTTCATAGCTGAAAGCTCTCCAGGCAAAAAAGGGCTTCAGCAAAAGGGGCTTCCTCAGCTGAAAGCACCTCCAGTCAAAAAAGCTCTAGTTCCTGTCTCCTCGTGCCTTATATACCTTTCTCTGCCCAGCCATCACTTCCTCTGAGTGCTGGGATTAATGGTGTGTGTGCTTCCCAAATACTGGGATTAAAGGTGTGTACCACCACTGCCTGGCTCTGTTTCTCTCACAGACTGAGACAATCTCATGTAGTCCAGGGTGGCTTTGAACTCACAGAGATCCAAATGGATCTCTGTCTCCCAAGTGCTAGGATTAAAGGTGTGTGCCACCACTGCCTGGCATCTGTGTTTAATCTAGTGGCTTGTTCTTTTTTCTGATCATCAGACAAATTTTTTTAGGGTACACAATATATCACCATATTTTTCCTTTTTTGTCTAAAATAAAAAGAAGGTTATAACTAATATAAAAAAAAACTGCTGGGTGGTGGTGGCGCATGCCTTTAATCCCAGCACTCGGGAGGCAGAGCCAGGCGGATCTCTGTGAGTTCTAGGCCAGTCTGGACTACCAAGTGAGTTCCAGGAAAGGCACAAAGCTACACAGAGAAACCCTGTCTCGAAAAACAAAAAAAAAAAAAAAAAAAAAAAAAAAAAAAAGAAAGAAAGAAAAAAAATATATAAAATAAGTATATACAATATATACAGTCAAGAATTATATTAACAATGTCCAGTCCATAAACATTTGACAAATTTGGAGAAAATACTCCATTATCTATCCTATTTTGGTGAGTCCAAGGTGTACCTAGTTCACTTTCTATCCTAACTTGTAATACCAACCAGAAACTATCTTTTTTATATCTTTCAAACTTATACATTTTACATCTCTTTAGTGAGTTTCTTTTCTGAATTTGTTAATAAGGAAAACTATAACTTTCTAGTCTTCAACTCCCTCAGAGATCCAAGAAGGAAATAATATTTACTGAGTAAGCAGGAAGTGAAAATAAGCCACTTCCAAAAAAATGTGAGAAATGACAGAAACAGCTGGCTGCCTGGACAGTCACCCAAGATTCATCTGCAATGTTAGGGCATCCATCTTTGGCCTACATGCCTAGCAACCTGACAGACTTATCTATGAAGCAGGATTTTCTGAAGGACTGTCCTTCTTTGTCTTGGCAAAGTTCAGCAGTTCTTTCTTTTATGCTCTGTTTGTTCCATTTGGAGAGTATACTGTCAGCAGTTGAGGCAAGGGTACTTTCTTGCCCAGCGGCTAACTTGCCACAAAGAAACTAAACTTCATATGGAGTTTCCTCAATGCCCATCACTTTTTTTCTGAAGTAGATTGGTGCTGCCAGGAGCAGACATACCTCATTGTCATAAAAGAAAATAAGAATCTATGTTATTAAAACATCTTAAATGCCATATTCTGTAGATCTCTGAAGTGTTTGAAGATGACCTGTCCATCTAAAATATGTGTTTGACCTTGAAAACATACCTAATATGACTCACAAGTTTGATTATAATGACTAACTACTAACTTTCATTTCTTCATAGCTGGCAATAATAACTTTTGAGGACTAGCAATTCACATTACATTGTTAAATGAACTGTATAGGTACAATACCTTGAACAAGATTAGAAGTGTATGTACAGTATGTGCTAACAAAATTCATCTCAAATTTGTATCGATATACAAGATTTGTATATAATAAACAAAAATCCAATCCAATGTAAAATATTTAAAACTAGTAGTTGCTTTTTAAAAGTAGATTCAACAATCTACCTTTTATCTTATCATCTCCATAGTTTTGTTAACATTTTAAACACTGTTTACAAGTCCAAATCCAAAGCCTCTTTTAATAGTAATAGCTAGCTGTAGCCCTCTACAAAATCAAAAAGCAAATTAGTAACTTCCAATACACAGAGGCACAGAGTATACATTATCATTCCAAAAGGGAAGAATTGGGGCACAGTGAAGAAATACTGGGCCAAAGAAAGACCAAAACCCAATAGAACAAACATCAAATCAGGTAGCTCCATGTCCAGTGCCTGAGACTTTAGTTTTAAAAGCTTAGACACCTCTTCCCATAGCATTGCTGTGATATACATCTCTCTCTTGACTGCTACCCCTCTTTGTATGCAGCTCTCCATAGCAGATGCCTCTCCAGTATCACTGAGTCTCCAGTGAAGCCCAGTCTTACTGCAATTTCTTCCCAGGAGGAGGAGAATACACATTTCTACCCCTCTTCCTAAGGTCCCAATGACAAACCAAAGAATGATCCTGCAACATTTCATTCTGAGGAACCAACACATTTATTGCTTTTCCTTATGAAGCATAGTCGAGGGGTTATTTACAGAGGCCTGTGTGCTTCTCCTGCCACAGGCTGACTTGAAAAGCCTTACCCAGCAGGGATGAGGGCTTCCTTATGGCTGCATAGGTGATGCCCCTCCCCTAGTCTTTCCTTGTTTAGCCGCTTCCTGAGGCAGAATTGAGTACAACAGGTGGTGGAGCGCAGTTGGATACTCAGATGGGTGTTTCACAACTCTCTCCACCCCTCTGTGAGGGGGTGTAAACAGTCATCAAGCCCAGCTGGGATGGTCTTTTTGCAAAGGGGTGCAGCCAAATTGCCCAAGATGTCGGGTTTTTGGCTGGTACATGACATCCAGATTTCACTTTAACAGCTTGACACAATGTCCTTTCAGAGCCTCCTTCTTGCTCAGGATCTTCATGCAGATACACTGCATGCATACATACCTCCCTTTAGATACACTGCTTGCCCTCAGAGGCTCTCTCAAACCACAGAGGAGGAATCCAAGACGCCGGCAGAGAGCCACTTTTGTGTCTTTCACGCTTCTGAAGCCAACATCTCGTGAATGACACTGCTAAGTTTGCTTGTGAGCTTGGGATGGATCCTGATCCTCTTGAATTGCATTTGTAAGAGCTTTCCTTTACTATTTGCTTTTGGGGGGCAGAAAATCCCCTGTTCTCAAAGTTGGAGGTTTAGCTGGGTGGGGTCCTGCCCTCCAGGCACCTTTCTTACTCAACACAGGGCAGGCCTCTCCTAGTGGCCCTAATCGTCATCACCATGACAGCCTCTCCTAGCACAGGCATTGGCTGGAAGACTGAGTGAGCTTCTTACTACTCTCTTCTCTCCAAACTGTGTCTTTTGTATTTTTTTTCTGCCCTGCTTGCCCATTTTCATTTTAGACTACCATATGCATTATGAATAATAGCCACTCCACAGAATCGATGTTATGTTGGCTTGAAATTTACTCTGCCAAAGAAGTTACTCATTGTTAATTTAACCTCAGTCAAGTTCTCAGGATATGGGCAAAAAGCAGATGTTTTCTTTGCCAAAATATCACAAGAATGTTCTCTAGCTTAGTTGCTGATATTTTCCCCTTGAACCTGGCCTTAACACTGCATTGCCCTGAGCACTACTGCCTTCCAGCCTCATACTAGACTGGCCCTTAAAGCTCTGCTTACAGCATCCAAATGCTTTTCTGATCCAAAGTTTCCCACATTCCTAAAAGCAAGGATGACAGATAGATAGATAAATGATAGATAAATAGATAGATAGATAGATAGATAGATAGAGAGACAGACAGACAGATAGATGACAGATAGGCAGACAGGCAGACATAAATTATGTTTAGGTTCTTCACAGCAGCAGCCTCCTCTCTGATTCTAATTTCTGTATTAGTTACTTTTCCGACGCCATTACTATGGCAAAGGCAAGTTACAGAAAGAAGGATTTACTAGGTCTTATGGATTCAGGGGGGGATGGTCCATAATGGCTAGGAGGCATGGCAATAAGCAGCAGGCATGGTGGCCACAGAAGGAAGCTAAGAGATCCCATCTTCAATTGTAAGCATCAAGCAGAGAGGGCACACTGGAAGGAGGGCAAGGCTGTGAAATCCCAAAGCCCACCTGCAGTGATGGACTTCCTTCAGGGGGCATCTCCCCATAGTCTCATCCAAGCATCATCATCAGCTGGGTACCAAATGCTCAAATGCGTGAGAAGATAGGGGGGCATTTCTTACTCAAACAACCAAATTATATGAAACATTTGTCTTGCTATTGTCTTCCAGGCTTTTGAACAGGGATCTTATCATAACCATTTTTATAATTGAGCTACACAAAACAATTCTATACAAATTCTAAATAGGGTTTTTTTGTTTTGTTTTGTTTTGTTTTTTAGTTCAGAAGTCTGTCAATAGGCCTCTGTACTTAAGGATATAATATTTAAATTGTATCATGTCATTTTAAGGGCTTAAGAAATTCTAGTGTCATTTTATAGAAAAAAATGAAACAAAAAAACAACAAACAAACAGCCCAGGAGGCAGCATTGGGAGATGGCTCAGTATTCCAGAACACATACTGCTCTTGAAGAAGACCTGAGTTTGGTGCCCAGCATCCATGTCAGCCACTCACAACTTCCTGTAACTCCAGCTCCATGGTGACCTGATCTCTGGGGTACCTGCATTCATAAGCACATATCCACACACACATACACATATTAAAAATATTAGATATTTTTATATTTAAATTAAAATTAGTTAAATAAAAATTTAAAGTATTTTAATACATTTTATATAATATTAAATATAAAATAAATATTTTTTTAAAAATAGGATACAGAGATGCCATTTTATAACAATCAACATAAAATTAGGGAAAAGTTCAGGGTAAAACTTAGTACTCATCTTTCCAGCTACCTTTGAGACAAATATAACTCTTTAACTATAATTTAATTAAACCCCACAAAACATTAGTTAGTCATTTTGATCCCACTAAAAGATCTCAAGTGTCCGGTGCTACAGTGGCCAGTAGTTGCTGTAGCAGAGACCCCTGATGCAGACGTTCCCATCATGGGAAAGTTCCTCAGCACCATTTCAGTTCTTGCTTTTCTTTTTTTCCGTGGTACCACACAATGGATGCTGCATTCCCCACTCCAGAAGTCCACTTCTCTTCTGGGACTTTGTTCTTTATCTCATTTGCTTCTGTTCTGTCTGTTACAGGGACTGAGCTGTGTCAGAATAAACAGGAGGCATATGGTTTCCCAAATGCCTCTAACCAACTGCCTTACTCGCGTCTTGCCCTTGGGGATTGCTTGCAGTCCTGCTTCATAGCTGAGATCATTCAAAAATGACTCATCTACATGGGACACTTTCCTAAAGGAATTAAACAATACATTATATACTTTTTGTGCAAATCCGTGACATTTTAATCATGAGGCTGTCTGCCTTCTGCTCCATTTATTCTGGTGTAGTTATCAACATAAGCTATAAAAGTCAAATTTTGACCACAAATGGAAGTAATAACAAAGAAACCCAAGGGTAATTTGGTTCACTTTGAAAGGACAGGAGGCAGAAAGAGAAAGAAACCTTTTGGTCTACCACCCTTGTCTATTACATAAACACATCCCAACACCCTGTCACTATTTAGAAATGAGGGCACACATAATCTAATAAAAGCCACAGAGAACACTGATGTGAAGATTTCTTACCACTTTTACATTCTGCTAGGTAAATATTATCATATAATGCATATACATATACGTGTGTGTTATCTAAACCATTTTCAGAACAATAAGCATTTCTGTACTAGCTCTAGACTCTAATATGTGGTTCCACTATTACTGCACCTATTGTATTTGTTTGTTAGTTATCCATTTGCACAGAAATCTCAGTGGTTATACTGGGATTATTTAATACAGATGTGTCTCCTCATCTTTTCAGCCCCAGCATCTGGTACCATGTTTGGCTCATAAAGAACTGATTCCTCAAGTCTTGAAAGGTCCTGCTTTCCACGTCTCCAGCCATGTTCCCAGTCCATCAATACCAGCTCTCCTTGCATCACAGTGTTTCAGGATAAGAAAGTTCCTAAAGACAAAACTAATTTTGGATCTTTTCAGCAACAGACAAGTTTCTGCTGTGCCAAACTCACTTATACACACAAAGACGTTCCCCAACTCAGACCTCCTTTTTAAGCTAGCCCTGAACAATGAATAAATCGGGACTGCTGAGACCTCCCAGGGCCCGCTCCTTGCTAGGCGCCAGCTAGGGTACAGTGAAGTAGACTTTCCCAATTGCTTTGCTTCCAAGAAGGGAATCAGATACTGAGGGTGGATGACCAACTTTCTGTACCTAAGGTGCAAACAGCTCTTTTCCTGAACTGCAAAAGCATGAGTAAGCAGGCCACTACTTCAGACGTAGTGCAAGGCAGAATTACAATTTTATACATTATTTGCCCTTCTTTGCACCCTGTTCCTTATATGCAAGTCATTGATGCAGCTAAGGTTTGAAACTAATCACAGCATTTGAAGACCCAAAAGACTTGAAGACCCACAACATTGTTGATAACGGTGTTTGGATGAATTAGGATTTTTGTAAATCACACTGTCTTCCATGTTCACACTTAGCTCCTCCGAGGACACAGGTTCCCCCCTTCTATGCCTGGTTACAAACTGAGAAAAATTCTAGAGATAAAAGGAGTTCATTCAGCCCTTAGGTCACAGTCTAAACCCTGGGAAAGAAATATTTGCTCAGACCCAATCAAGCCCTTTTAGGACATATGGAAAAACAAAATTCTTTTTCCAGAGACTAGCTTTCATTAACTATGTTTCTAACACTGTACTAGAAAGGCTGACACATAACTTTAAAAAGTAGTTGAAACAAAAATACTGTATAGCTTTTACTTGGTTATTCAAACACTCAATAGATTAAGCTAGATTTTTTTAGGACTACATTTCCTTTCAACCTCTTATCAATAGAATTTCATGTATTATTTGGCCAAACTTACTAAATTATTTGTCACAGTCCCCCAGCACTACATAAACTTGGCATGGTGTCACACACCTGTAATCCCAGCACTTGAGAGGTAGAGGCAGGAGGACCAGACCTTCAAAATCGTCCTTAGCTACACAGTGAGTTCAACACCAGTTTGGGATACCTAAGACCCTTTCCTAGAGAAGGGGAGTCAGAGGAATAATGCAAACCAAGCAAGGAATTTGAAGAGAGAGCAGTGTAAATGCCAGAGTCGAGACAGAGCCTTCCGTGTTTGAAAGCTTTAGAATGGAGAGGTATTTTTCCAAAAGTTTCCTTTTAAAATAACATTTGAGGGCTGGGGAAGGGGCTTTGCTCAGTGGCTTCAGTGCTGGCTGTAAAAGTGTAAGGACCTGCATTTGATTTCTCTGCCCCCAAGTAAAGAGCTGGCCATAAAAAACATGTATCTTTAATCCCAATGAGAGGATGGAGTTAAAGAAAAGACAATCCTGAGGACTTGCTGGGCAGGTGCAAATAAGAGTGATTTTGGGTTCCTAGAGGGGTTCTGTCTCAAAAAATAAAATGAAGACATGACTAAAGACATTCCAGTATCTGCCACTGACCTTCCAAATTGTCCACACGGGCAAATGGGGCTTTGCCTGCTTACATACATGCACACACTCTTATGTACGTGTACACACAGATAGAAAAAAAAAGAAAAAAATATTGTCTCACGGGGAAACCTCACAAACCTAACTCTGAGCACGTGTGAAGGTGGGGACTGGTTGGCTTTCCAAAGTCTTTGTTGATTTCTGCACAGGGAGCATCCACCAGCCCCTAGTGAAAGTTGCCTGTTTCTCCCCTGACCGGACTTTTAAATGGTTGATGAAAACTGAGTGATTGCAAAGTTCCATTCTTGGGCTGGTTTAAAACCCTGTTTTAAACAAAGCGAGTGTATTTTCTCTAGGTCTATCTTGTGTTGTCTGTTTAATTTATATTTAATATTCTTCCCTTGGTCTGCTAATGTGGCTCATCTCTAAAGCTCATAAGTAATATAAGAAACCATATTACAGTGTCTACAGAGACCAGGACAATGCTTCCTTGGCCTAACTTTGTTCTCTTTGCTCTTCCTAGTTTATGACAATGGTCCTTACCCTTTCATGTTTAGAGTTTGATGTAAAAAAAAGTGAAAAAAAATAATGATAGAACTAAAGCCAAAGATTTAAAATGGGGAAGAAGACAGAAATCTTGGTAAAAGGTGTGCAGGTCAAGTGTTTTTATTAAGCCTATATCTAGTATACTATGCATAGTCAATTTAGGGTGCCATTTTTTTTTTATCAAAGAAGACAGTCTGTCTGCAGAGTTTGGACACAGGGCAGCTGGTCACACCGCACTGCTGAAGGAAAGTAAGCATAAAATGACTTTAATTCCACTTTGTCTATTTAATATCCAAATTGACATCCTTGAGGCTCTGGCTGTATTCAGTACAGAGCATAATGGAAGCTGAATGCCTGGTGGAAAGGGCCTTGACACAGGAGTGGCACTTTGGAGCATTAAGCAATTGTGAACAGCAGATAAGCATTCAGATTTTCTCGAGTCCATTTTCCTTTTAAACAGCATAGATGCCAAGAGTGTTGGGTCAAGGTTACACTCCTACACATTTGGCATCCATCTTCAACTACAGGCATAAATTCCTCAGACAATGAATGCCTAAAACTGACAGCTATGTGGAATTTGTAGAGGGAGAGTGGTGATTCTGTAACTAGATTACAGAGGCCAGCTGCATTCCAAAGGCTTTACATTTACTCGGCATCTGGAACAGTTTTAAGGCTTATAGGAAATAGGAATGGATGTTGACAAAGGCAGAATAATGTACATTAAGTTCAAAGATAATACAAACAAACTCTTGTAACCAGTGACATCGCACATGAAGAGATGCCTTTTAATAAGCATGGTCATGGACGCGTCTGCAGCCACCCCCCACCATTTGAATGTCTAGACATTGGGGTCGATGGAAACTAAACTAACCAAGTATTCCAAACCTTTTCCTCTTGCACTGTTGAATCTAGCAGAGATGACTCAGTTCTGTCTTAAACCAAAAAATATTTCTCTTCCTCCTCTTGCTTTAGTGGATTATAAATTTCAGAGTTACTAGTTTGGGTGAAGGAAATAATCAAACACATGGATGGAAACCAAAAGCCTGGTGGTCATGTCATATGCTTTACCTAAATATTTTATATATACCTTTGCTTATAGAGGCTCTGTTTTTCTGGGGGCTGTCTACTTTCTGGTGCTCCAGCCAGCCCACCTATGATAAGAAGTTGATCTCTACCAGCAAACCTCATAGCCCTTACTCTGAGCCTGTGTGAATGTGGGGACTTGACTTTCTAAAGTCTTTGTTGTTTTTTCCATAGGGAGCTTCCACCAGGCCTTAACAAATGTTTCCTCTCCTGACTGGACTTCTAATGGTTGATGAGGGCTGACTCTTGCAAAGTTCCATGCTTGGGCATGCTTAAAGCTCTGTTCCCAAGGTTACCATTTCTAAAGTGCAAGCGTTTGAAAAGGAAATTGCCATACAGGACACACTCCAAAGGAAGCAAACAAAATGGTTATATAACTGAGTTGAAATAAGATGGAAATGTTGAAGCGTTGATTTTTTTTAAAGCTACTTATGGACAAAGGTTGTTATAGAACTCTTCTAGTTAGTGTCCAAGAGTAAAGAGCAAGGTAAACATTTAAGAGAAAAACTACCCCTAGAGTATGACTCTTGGGATTGATTTTGCACTCTCTGCCAATGTGCCAATTTTTAGGAATGTAATTACTCCTAAAGTCAACACCAAAAAGTTAGAGACACTCCAAATAGATACTTTCTATAGTAATCACGATTGATGTTTAATTCTTCAGTATCATTGCTTGGAATTTCATGCACTTATCAGGCCCATTTGAATCATGTGAGTAGTTTAAAAGGTCAGAGAAAACCCATTATGAACCAATTTTATCCATGATTCTGACATCCTAAAGGAAATGAATAAATGATCTGCACAGGATACTTTCACTCTCTATCTGTGGGTTGGGGCTCCCTGGGACCCAATCCTGGCCCTGTTGTTAAGTTAGCACATGCTTGTTTTGGTCTGTATTTGCCAGAGAAATAGAACCAATGGGGATATTCATCTACATATGTGGAGAAAGAGAGCTCTGTTATGGGTTCAGCTCAGATGGCTGTGAAGGGTTGATAAGTTGGAGGTTGATGGAGGAGGCCTTGGAGACTAAAGGAAAGTTACAGTTTGGGTTCAAAGATAGTTTGCTTGCAAGCCCAAAGGCCTTCTACAGTTAGAATTTCCTCTAATTCCTAGAGGTCAAGAATTTCTGTTCTCCAGGCTGACAGCAGATTTGGGGAGGCTCATTCACCTCGATAAGGGCAATTTGTTCTATTCAGAGTTC
Source organism: Peromyscus leucopus (assembly GCF_004664715.2). Taxonomy (NCBI): domain Eukaryota; kingdom Metazoa; phylum Chordata; class Mammalia; order Rodentia; family Cricetidae; genus Peromyscus; species Peromyscus leucopus. The sequence goes on along the minus strand of NC_051066.1, from coordinate 28,872,303 downwards.
ATCCATTTAAATGCTAATTTCATACAAAAGATAAAATAAAATAAAAATAAGAAAACACAAAAATATAGGATGGTTGACTAGCTATCTGAGCACTGTAGTCTATCCAACAATGTGCATCAAAGATACTATTTTTAATAGTCTGGGGCAAGTTATTTAACTTCTTTGTGTCTTAGTATGCTTGTCTATAAAATGGGATTAATTCAAGGGTGATTACAACTCTGTAGGTTGAATGTGCAGGTGAAATGGGTCCATTTATGAATGATGTGCTGAGAACAGTATCTGACATAGTAAGCAGTTTATTACAAGACAGGAAAACAGAGAGGAAACTTGAGATATTAAACCCATTCGGCAGTCCAGAGATATGAACCCACTTGCCCCAGTGGCAGAGTCCATATGGGTTGAGACTCAAATTCTAACTCTTGATCTTGGAGAAGACAGCATTGCTCCTGCCCTTAACCAGGGAGACTCAGTCAATCTCATGAATCTATCAGGAGAAGTTTATTAGTACTGAAATTTAGAATTCATTGGATTTTGGAGATGTTCTTCAAATAAGAACTTAGTAATTATTATTATAGAAATCCATCTGAGGCTATTTCTAACAATGGATGACTGGGAAAATGACCTTGGGACAGAATGAGCTCACACTGGCACCTGGGTTGTCCCCAAACTCTTTGCTCAGGTTCAGTGTGAGTTCAGTGTGATAACTGAAGACTCACTCCTGCTCTGTGCAGAAGGTGTCTGCTTCCCATTCCACACTCGCTGAGGGCTTCTTCTCTCCGTGCTCTTCCCTTCTGTGAGAAGACTCATGATCCAGCTCAGTGCCTCTCAGGGTGGACTCCGGCTAGATCACTTGAATCACAATGACCTGCAGGGCTGGAAAAAGAGACAGATAGGTGAGTGAGTGCTCAACACTGTAATCACTGAGTTTGAATTTCTAAAGTTCACGAAGTGATTTTTTTTTTTTTTTTGTAAATTTCATGGATGTTATGATACAGAGGTTTGAAGGGTCTCTGCAGTATCTTATCTTGATCTTGCTAATAAACACGGAGTGACAGAGTTGTAAAGCTGCGATGCGTCCATTAGAGTTTCTAGATAGCGCCATCTCCACTTGTTTAATTAGGTTGCTTCTCTGCTCATGGTAGCTGGGAACACTTTGCCGCTTCTGCATTAATGAAGTGGAGCTGTGCTTGCAGAGTGTTTCCTGATTGGAGTTTCTGAGCTGCAGACTATCATTAGCTCTGCCTTCTACAAGCTCTAGGAAAGGCGCTGTTTGCTCTCAATGCTGCCGGCTCACACCCGCAGTTGCTTACATTTAGTGCCACATTTTAATCACCCAGTATAAAAGTTTCCGCTTTCAAAGCCCATTAAATCCCAACAGCTTTCATCTTTAAGTCATTCTCCTCTTTAAGAAGTGGTTTAGGGAGTGGGAGCTGGAGAGAGAGCTCAGTTGTTACGAGCCTTCGTTGTTCTTAGAGAGGACCTGGGTTTTATTCCCAGCACCCACATGGCAGCTCACACCTGTCTCTAATTTCAGTTCCAGGAGATCTGACATCCTCGTCTGACTTCTGCAGGCACAAGACATGCATGTGGTGCACATACATACATACAGGCGAAACACTTGTAGAGGAAAATAAGAATGAATCTTTTGAAAGAAAGGGGAAGGGGGGTAGGGGATTTGTAGACTGCTCAATGGTGAAGAGGACTTGTTTGGCTAACACAAGGGCCCACGTTCAGATGTCAGCACCTATGTACAAAGTCAAGCTACTTCTGTGACCCCAGCTGCTGGGGACTTGTCTTCTCTCCTGTCCTTCCTACATGTGGCTGAGCAACCTGTTTCTGGGTTGAACTTCACCCCGCTTCATCTCTGAGAATCACTTCCTTCCATATTTCACCTGTGGCCAGCCAGAATGGACCAGCACAGCACCACCTGGGACTCACTCCCCAGCCTCGGGAGATGAGTTCCACACTTGAAAGTGAGAAGTTCTGGATACCTGAATGTTGCTAAACAGTCATATTAACCCAGTTACTTAGCAAAGAGATGGGGTAGAGTTGTTTGCTATTTCATGTTGTTCATTTAAAGAAATGATTTCAACCATTTGTGTGAAAATTATATCATCTTTTGAGAAATTGAGCCAGACTGTCAAATGGGTAGAATAGAACTGGTGTATCTTAGGAAAAGGAATGATTTCCTCAAGCTTCTCTCTCTTCTATAGTTGGATCCCTTCTTCAGTTCCTCTATCTTGCCTCTCACTGTGGTCTCCTCTGGCCTATGTGGGGTCCTTTTTCCCTCTTTTCATGACATTTCTCACTTTCTAAGAAGTTTTAGATAAATTTCCAAGTAGCCGCAAAAGATCTCTAATGAAGTAGCTCCTGTCTGAAGAAGCTAAAATAAATCCATGCCATCGTTCAGTAATGACCACTACACACCAAGCCTTTCGAACATACTAGCTTAGTTATTTCTCACTGCAAACTCACAAAACAAACATTAGCTTTTTTTTTTTTCAATCAGAGAAACTGGAAGTTCTATGTCGTTAAGCAGCCTGTATGAGCTCACACAGCTAATAAATTGGGCGGCTAGGATTTAACTCCAGCCTCTGGAGGCTCAGCCACCACGAGCTATTGCTGCTGTTCTCCAGAGATGTTATCCAAGGACATAGAGTGAACTGAAGTCTCCTGGCTGGGAGTGCTTACCCTGAGGAGCCAGATCTTTGCATTGGGGATGTCGCCTCATCCCTATCTCTGTGAATAGCTGGTGTGGCTTCTTGGCTGAATCACAGAGAAGAGGTAGAGAAAATCCTGATTTTCATTCAATTTAGACTTTATTTATTCATTGGTGCTTTTCTAGGTCAGTAGGAAGGCGAAGGGAAGAGTATCCCCTCCCCTGCAGCTGGAGGAGGTAACTGTGTGATGGGCCTGTGGGTGGTCATTTCATGTTGCTTTCTGGGTTAAAATGATGTGGTTCCTTAGGTTGTCTGAGGAACTAGCAATTATCATTCCCTCTTTGACTGAAGTAGTTATTTTTGGTGAAAAGCTATTAAGTCTTTTGACTGAGAACATTTTGGGTACCCTGTGGTTGGCTAGCTATGTTTAGATCCCTTACTCACTGACCTTGAATTAATTTCCTGGCCTCTCTATTTCTCTCTTGATAAGCTAAGAATGGTGGAGTGATGTGTCCATACCTAGAAATTAGAATTAAATTCTAATTTTCACAGCACTTGAATATCTTTAATATCATTTCAGTTCTTCAAATCATATTTTAGTCCAGAAAAAAAATCTTATTTATTTACAAGTAATTATTCCAATTATCAATCATTTATTTTGTGGTTTGGGCATTACATCATGGACATGATGCATCTCAAATTGAGTTTCCTGACTGTGTCTATGTTCTAATTAACTGTCTCCATCCCAATTATGGTGTCTTGTCTGAAGTGATCAGCCTTACGAGCTTCCCTCTCCGCTAGACTTGTAGTGTCTTCGCCTTGACATATGAATTTTACCAGCAGATACAATTGGTTAATCATTTCCCGATTTTTGGTACAATTTGACTGTACTTGGCCATGAAGAAGACACTAAAGAAATCTTCAACAGTGCTGTTATCCCTAAGAGCCAGGGAAAACAGTTTACATCCAAAGACAATTATCTTTCCCCAGTGTATAATCAGAGCCAAGGAAAGAGCTGGATGATAAATATAAGTGAGAAGTCTCTCTTTACCATCCACGTAAGTGGTGCTCTGGGGTAATGTCGGCTTTCTAGTCACTCTTAAAATACACTGACTTTCGATCATGGGATGAGTGCTCACGGCTAGCTAGTTACCCTCTATGGTGATTTGAATAAAAATGTCCCCCATAGACCCAAGTTGATGATGCTGTTGGGGATCTTAGGAGGTGTGGCCTTGAGGGGAGTTTATCACCCGGGGTAGAGGAGGGAGGCTTTGAGGTTTCAAAGCAGCTATTCCCAGTGCTTTTTCTCTGCTTCAGGTTTGCGATTCAAGATGTAAATTCTTGGCTTCCAGCTCCTGCTGTCTGTCACCATACTTACTGGCTCCTGCCATGGGGGCTCTATCGTTATGGATTCTAACTCTGGAACACTAAGCCCTCCAAAAGTCCTTCTTTTATAAGTTGACTATGATGTTTTATCACAACAATGGAAAACTAACTAAAACAGCCTCTTATTAACCTATACCTTAAACCTCAGGCATACTCATTAGTCTAAGGCATTTACTCCAAAGAGTCAGTACAATTTGTTATTGAAATAGTATGATACATATTAATGGAATATGGGGGCCATATAGGGAAATACGCATGTTGTGTGGAAATTAAATTGATTTCTTTAAAAAAAAAAACCTATAAGCATGAATTATTAAAAAGTTACTAATGAATTAGTATTGTCTGAAAAAGACCAGTGTGGGAAATACAAGAAAAATGTAGGAATTTTACCCTCTCAATACTTGCAAGGTTCTTAACTCTACTTTAAATAACTCAGTAGTGAGAAACATGGAAGATGATGTACATACATTATACTTGAGAAAGAATCAGTAGACATCCTGTTGGTGGACTCAAAATCTTAGAAAAAATATCTATACCAAAAGCTTGATGCTTTAGTGTGTAGCTTTTTAAGTTTTAAATCGAAATGCCAATGGAAATATGAACCATTTTTATGATTTCTTTTCTAACCATATATTTGTTTAATCGATTGATGACTAAACTACTGGTTTTGCTATCATTAGATTACAAAAAAAATTCTTCATTGACAATATGGAAAAAGAAGACATTAGAGGATTGGCTTAAAATCATGAGTGTGGTTTCGTCACTGTACAGTAACAAGGCAACCTTCTTCCAGAGAAAGCAAAGACACAGATGGCAGGAGGATTCAACATTTAGGTTATAAGAGGCAAAATTCCACGCAGAAGGCTGAAGAGGGGATCAAAAGGACGGGACAGACCTTGGAGGAGATAAGGGATGTGATGACAGGTCCTAGGAGATCTTAAGCCACTGACCACTTTTCAATCCCAATTAAGAAATTAAGAAAGCAACAGTTTAGAGTAGTTTCCTTACAGTGCACAGTGTGTAGTAGCTCACTGAGGCATATAAAGCTTCTCTTGGGTACATACTCAGGAAATGGGACATTTTCACCCAGAACACTCGGATGGGAAAACTGAGGCCAAGTGTGACTTCCAGCAGGAGAGATGCCATAGGCAACGGAAAGGCTGGCACACTGTTTGGCCCTGGCTCAGATCAAAGGTAAAGATGGTATATCATCTGTATCACTCCCATAGAGGGGACGATAGACATTCTTGCAAATAAATGCTAATTCTCTTCCATAGATAGTAAATTAGTAATTTGGCTAAAATCATCTTCCATGTGGAATTTTCACTTCTTTTGGGAGAATCCAGCAAGATGCCTTTATCAACATATGGATATCATTAGAAAACAGTCATAAAGAACACAATATTTAGAGTGAAACAGAATTCTGTTCAAAGTCCAGATGTAATATTTGCCAGCTAAATAACTTGAAACAAATTTCCTGAGCACTGGAAAGATATATAAAGATGCTGTAAAATAGGAACTATATCACCTAACTCATAAAGATCCAATCCTAACTTCACTGTGCACATTTAAAGCATTTACCATACTGCCCATCGTGAGGGTCTAAGAGACTGAACTGTTTGACTCATTAAATATTGTCTTTAATAAACCATAAAATTATAATATTGGAGATTTTTCCAACTTCTTAAATAAAAAAGGAACTGAACTAACTGTAGATTTAAAATAACACACTAACATTCATATTTCCAGGTCTTTGAGATACCAACATTTCTTTTTCCGTAAAAAAAAAACTATGAATTGTAACAATGCTCCATGTGTCTAGTTCACTGTTTGCTCAACATTTATGGGCATAAAGACTCTGTAAATGAGAGATTATCATGGCTTTGAAGCCAGGGTCTGAACGTCGGGACATTGGTATACATTGTCTCTGCCCGGTGGGTAGTGATTTCTTGGAAACACACATAAAAACACTGGGCATCCATTCACAGCATTTCTCAATTGTTTATGAATTGTAATGCTCATTTACAATAGAATTTTGGCAAATCCTTGGCAGAGAACTTCTTTATAAAAAAAAAAGCAAAACACAGTACAGAGCCTTCATTTGGCGCGACTCTTTAATGTGTGGGTTTGTGTTTCCTGCCTTCTAGTTTCCTTAAAAAAATATATCATGTTGTGGAGACACACACATACCCATTCATTAAGCACTTTGAAGCAGCTGTCTGTGATATTTTCAAACACAACATTACTTTACCAACATGGTTGACAGTCTCAAGAGTCTCCTTCCAACTGAATTCTATCAATTGATATCAGAGACAGCAACTCAAAGCTGAAAAAAAGTTTCTGGCTAGTGGTACTTCTGGTACAGACCAATTTTAGTTAAGGAAACTTTTGTGGTTTAGCATCTTATCATATGCAGATCTCTATACAAGGCTTGGAGGGACCTGTTCTCTAGGGTAAGTACCCAGAACTGATTCCTTACAAAGCCTCTTACACCTTTCTTGTATCTTAGCAATTACTTGGCCAACAGCAGATGATTGTTGTGATGTAAAAGTAGTAATGTTATTATTCACAGTGATAATGTAAGCCCTCATGATCATTATTTCTATGACTATTGATTATTTGAGCACAACTAAGTCTAAGTCTGCAAATATATATATCTGTCAGGTCTGATATGTGAAATGCCCTGGGACAAAGCACCGTGTGACTGTCTTTTAAAGAGTGCCTGACCACAAGCCTGTGTTTGCATGCTTGCTCCCTTTCCATTGGGAGGTGAAGGAAACACTAATCGTGGATGTTCCGTCCTCAATGCGCTGCCCCCTGCTTTCAGAGGGCACAGAAATTGCACCCAGCAAAGATGCCCTGTCAAGATGATTTAAAAGGAGGAAAGAGAGTTGCTGGAGGGACATTCTGGAGGGGAATTTGTACTCCAGATCAAAAACCAGTTTAAGTGGTCTTCTCTGGTGGCCTGTGTGGAGACATGCAACAGCCCAGACTGCTGTTTTTCCAAGAGGTTAAATTTCAAAAAGAGGAAACAGCAGCAAACAGGCTGCCAATTTACCCCACAATGTCACAACTGCCTGATGACCTGTTCAAAGCAAAACCGCTCATTTCCAAATTCCTGGATCTGCTTTATGCTTCAACATTAAACCCTTAGGAAATTTTAGAGCTCGCATGTCACATTTATGACTCCTGGGTAAATGGCTGTGTGCAAACACACTGTTCTCGTGACAACTCTTTGTCCTTTAATTGAGCCTGGGGGTGGGGGTGCACTGAGAGCCACTTTCAATTTAGCCTGCCAGGCTAGGAGCCACCAGGAAGGACTCAGGAAGGACTTCAAATTCAGTTCACTTCTCAACAGTGAGGTTGGGAAGGGTACTTCTAAAGCACAATTCCAAAATAAATTTTATAGAGAAAGAGGGTTCCTTTGTCAGGCACGAAGAGCTGGTCTGGGACAGTGAGCTGATCAGAGTTCATTTCCCTCAAGTCCTGTCTGCCAGGGCACACTCTCAAGTCTGGCAGTGGTAATGTGGGGAGCCTGGTTCAGAATGTTGAGGGGATGGCTGGGAGACAAGAACTCCTTCAGAGAAGCTTGCTGGGAGAAGAAGAACACAAAACCAGAGAAATAAGCAAATAAGCAACAAAGGCCACTTGAGTCTAGAGATTTCGAGAGGTGCAGTAGGAATTAACCATCTACACACACAAGCATAGCTTCCTTCTAGAAAGTGGACGCTTTTCCTGATTAACCAGGGGCTGGGATCCAGTCAGAGAATAATTTAAAGTCTGATGAATTTTACAGACTGGACACATGAACGTGCAAATTGTGTTTTCTTAACAACAGAAAGAGAACAATAGCAGTGAAATGTAAATCCTCTGAATTATGGCCATACTTGTACTTCAGTGATAAGTGAAAAATGTATGTGCATAGACTTCAGACATTCCTCTAAAAGCTGCATGCCCAGTGTGTGAGCAACTAGTGGGAAAATAGTTTCGTGTGTGTGTGTGTGTGTGTGTGTGTGTGTGTGTGTGTGCATGTGTGCATGCATAGATGTATGAGCGTGAGTGCATGTGTGTGTGTATATGAGTGTGTGTGTGTGTGTGTGTGTGTGTGTGTGTGTTTGTGTGTGTATCCATATCTATCTGCTAGTCTGTCTGGTTGTCCTCAGAAAAGGAAAAACTATAAAATAATACTTTAAAGTAGGTAATAGCGCTCATCATAGCTATAACCTGACATTTCTATGACATCACTGGGTGGTTATTCGTAAATCTGTTACTCATCCAGAAGAACAAGCATGTGTGGTGATAGAGCACAAATTGAATGCCTAATCACTATCAGTGCTGGGCCCTTTCTTCTGTGAGTTACAGAGCAATAACTAAGATTTACTGAGTGTTCCTCTCCTGCCAGCTTCCACACTAAGCACTTAACATACATCCTGGCATTCGAGTCCTCCAAGAATTCTAACGATCCTATTATCATCTACCTTTCCAGTGACTGGGGCTTAGAGCTAGTCTGCCAACCAATATTAATCACCTAAAATATTTTATGGGATAAATGACTTGACTCTAGGCTTTCTCAAGTTAGTTTAACAATTAGCAGTTTATAATTATATGTGCAATGGGAGATTTGGGAGGAGTTAAAGGGGGGGAAATGCCTAAGAAAGTAACCCAAAGTCCCTGTGCTTTGGAAACTGGTGTTATGGGGTAGTCTCTCTCTGTCTCTGTTTCTGTCTGTCTCTGTCTCTGTCTCTGTCTCTGTCTCTGTCTCTCTCTCTCTCTCTCTCTCTCTCTCTCTCTCTCTCTCTGTGTGTGTCTCTCCACCACTCCTGAAAAGGTATTGCTGTGCAGCCCATGAGAGCTGAAAACTCAGCATCCGGCTTTGGTCATGCCAGGATGACAGCACATACCAGACGAAGCTTCTTTGGTCATTTATGCAGGGAAAGACTACAACTGACTCTAAGAGTAGGCATGGGGTCCAGCAGTACACAAAACCCCGAATCCCAGTTGGGCACCTCCGGTAGTGTTGTAGTCTGGGTGTCTATTGCTATGATGGAACATCATGACCAAAAATAGAATTGAGAAGGAAAGGGTTTATTTGGGTTACACTTCTGTAGCACTGTGAATTGTTGAAGGAAGTCAGGACAAGAAATCACACAGTGCAGGAACCTGGAGGTAGGAGCTGATGCAGATGCTGTGGAGGGGAGCTGCTTACTAGCTTGCTTCTATGGCTTGCTCAGCCTGCTTTCTTATAGAACTCAGGACCACCAGCCCAGGGACAGCACCACCACTATCCAGCATTAGTAGTATCTACTAGTAGATACTAGCTTTCAAGTCCTTTGTTCTTCCTTCACGATACCAAGTATCCACCAGAAATAATTCATTTAGGTCATTGCTTATAGCCAGATAGAATTAATTTGTGTTCTCATAAGAAGGGAAACCTGAAGTTTTAGAAAAATATATTGTCAACATGGCTTAAATTTTAGCTAACATTCACTAAGGATAATCAAGTCAAGGAGACCCTGTAGTCAAGCCCAGCTTGCATATTATCATTTACTCACTTTAATTAAATGTCATTTCAAGAATCATTTTCTATGTAAATATTTCCTATTCCATTTTTCAGAAAGAACTCTTTCTTTTCTTTTCTTTTTCTTTCTTTCTTTCTTTTTTTTTTTTTTTTTTTTTTTTTTTTGGTTTTTCAAGACAGAGTCTCTCTGTGTAACCTTGGCTGCTTGGCTGTTCTAGAACTCACTCTGTAGACCAGGCTGTCCTCGAACTCACAGAGATTCACCTACCTCTCTGCCTCTCAAGGGCTAGGATTAAAGGCACGCACCACCAATGCCCAGCCCTCAGAAAGAACTCTTAAAATACTATTTGAAAATTCTCATCTGTAGGCACTGAAAGGACAAACTTGATATGTTCAGGAATGTAGACCTCACCAACAAGTAAAAACATGGGACACCTGTTTACTTTTCAAGAACATCCTATCCTAAATATTGAACACAGGAAGACATACCCATAAGGGTCCATGACTCTCTTGGATGTAAAAGTGTTGGTATGTACCTGTTTATTTCTTTTCTTCTCTTCTCTCTTTCTCTCTCCCTCTCTCTTCCTTCCTTCCTTTCTCCTAGACAGGGTTTCTTTGTGTAGCAGTGACTGTCCCGGAACTTGCTCTGTAGACCAGGCTGGCCTCGAACTCACAGAGATCCACCTGCCTCTACCTTCCTCATACCGGGATTAAAAACACCTGTATATTTCTTTGTTAGCTTTTCCTCCATTCTCTCACTCTTTCCAAAAAGAAAACCAACACCATCACCAAAATCACCAAATCCTTTTTTTTTTTTTTTTTTTTTTTTTGATCTTTGGTCAATCCATGCACGGATACAATGTGTTTAGGTAGTTTCCACCCTCTGTACCCAACTCCTTCCAGAAACCAATCCCCACATTCTTCTCTCAATTTCTTTTCTCCTTTTCCTTCTCCTTTTCTTCTTCCTCTTCCTCTTCTTGTTTGCTGAAGAAAACTGACTCTACCTCCCATAGTATGCTGGCTAGTTTTATGTCAACTTGACATAAGCTACAGTCATCTGAAAAGAGGGAACCTTAATTAAGAAAATGCCTCTGTAAGATCCAGCTGTAAGGCATTTTCTTAATTAGTGATTGATGGGGAGGGCCTAGCCCATGGTGAGTAGTGGTCCTGACTTCTGTAAGAAAGCAGGCTGAGCAAAGCCATGGGAGCTAGTCAGTAAGCAGCACCCCTCCATGGCCTGTGCATCAGCTCCTGCCTCCAGGTTCCTGCCCTGTTTGAGTTCCTATCTAGATTTCTTTTGATGATGAACAGTGGGAGGAGAATGTGGGGTTCTGCAAGGAGCTGGGTGCAGAGGGTGGAAACTACCTAAACACATTGTATTCGTGGGATCGACCAAAGATCAAAAAAGGGGGCGGGGTTGGTGGTGGTGTTGGTTTTCTTCGTGGAAAGAGTAAGAGAAGGGAGGAAAAGCTAGCAAAGAAACATACAGGTGTTTTTAATCCCAGCACAAGAAAGGTAGAGGCAGGTGGATCTCTGTGATTTCGAGGCCAGCCTGGTCTACAGAGCAACATACAGTGGTATGTTCATCATCAAAAGAAGTCTAGACAGGAACTCAAACTTACTCTTGGTCATGGCATTTCATAGTCACAACAGAAACTCTAAGATGCCCAGCAAGCATCAACTGCCAATAGCTCCTCAGCAAGGAGTAGAATCCCATAAGCCCCTCTCCTCAGCATGCTAGGGGATGGACTGGCTTGATCCTGTGTTTGTCTTACAGCATCATCGGGTGAGAGTTGATGACCACAATGGTATGATATGTCCAGAAGACATCAGCATTCTCCCCACTCTTTAGCAATCATCCTACTCACTCTCCCAGATGTTTCCTGAGCCCCAAGGTCACAGGTGTGTGATATAGATGTTCCATGTAGGGCTGAGAACTTCACAGTCTCTTATTCTCTACAGTTTGACCAGATTTCTCACTGTTATTAAAGAATCTGCCTTATCCCATGCCTGAAGAGTCCAACAAGAAGCTTTTGCTACTTGTCCATAGTAATTAGAATCAGGGTTAACTTTTGAACCAAAATGCACCTGAGAATGACTGGCAAGCTGTCAGCCAGAACCAGAGAGTAGACAGATTTCACTGGGCATTGAGAAGCAAGAGAAAAGAAGAGCATTCATTAGTAGAGATGAATTTTCCATTTCCAAAGTTGAAACTAAAATATGTTGGTATACAGAGAAGAGAGTGATATAAATCTCTTTAGAAAATACACTTACATAGTATAAGTCAAACAAAAAGAAATTCATTATCACTTCCTACATCCCCAAAGTATGCAAAATGAGAAGCATTTATGGCTGAAGAATAAATACCTCCAGCTGCTTTCTTCCTAGACACAGTATATGCTAAACAGTGGTGATTGTTAGATGATCTGGACTGTCACGTTTTCTGCCAACAACAGTCTGGATTCAACTACGTTAGCAGGTATTTGGTGACATAAGGCAGAGAAGCTTTGCTGTGTGGTAGCAGATGGAACAGGAGGGGAATGACTCCCTCACAGGACTCCCAGAGTCCCTGACACACTCAAGGAGAGATGTGGTCATGTCTGCAGGTCTGACAGGTGACATGAAAAGCTCAGAACAGTTTTCATAAAGAATACTCAGACATGGAAGGAGATGCATATTGTCCTCGGGTTGCAAAAGTAACAACTGGTTCTTCCCAGTACATCCCACCCTGCTAATTTTCAGTTCATATAATAAATGTAGTTTATTTTTCTTTTCCCTTCAACAATTCCTGCTCAAGAAGGCTAGAGGGGGCAAGAAAGTAGACCCACTAGAATATGAAGTCACAGGCACTTCGACTGCTCGGATCACTGGTGCTTGAGGTACTACATCAGATTATTACTATTTTCACACTATTTTAAAATTCAAGTTGGTCATCTTATTTTCACTCATTCAAACATAAACATTTCTGATAATAAAACTGATTCCTGAGGGTGCATGCATGAATCATGAATGCTTACAGAGTCAGTCAGATCAGATCTTTTCCCTCAAAGACTTCAATAAGAAGAAGGTGTGCAATGTGGAGCACAGAGCTGTAGCATGCAGGTGTAGTTATGCCAGCCTCCCCCCAGGTTGCTCCTGCTGCCCCCTTCCTCAGAGACAGAATGCTGACAGGATCTCCTCGGTGTGCTCTGCCCAGCCTGAGCCTCAGGTATCTCACTGTGTGGAGCAAGCAGCTCTTCATCACAATCATCACAATTGTTACCAGTGTCCTACAGATGATTGACTGTGACATCAGAGAAGTAAAGAACTTGTTCAGAAAAGGGCAGAGTGACAAAAGTAGAGTCAGAAAGTCCTACATAGCTGGTTTTGAAGAGCAAGGCCACAACTAATGACCATGAGCAGCCACTAGAAGCAGGAAAAGCTAAAGAAGTAGATGTTCTCATAGAGTTTCCAGAAAGGAGGGCGGCCGGTCAAGCCCTTGATTTTTAGCCCCAGGCTACCTGTGTTTGATAGATAATCTATGAAACAGAATGATGAGACATTTGTGATTTTATGTCATGACAAAAGGAAAAAGAGAGAGGAAGGAGCAAGAGAGAGACTCTGAAGGCTGACATTAGAACCCAGGCCTGTCTTCCTCTCTCAATGTCTGTGGTTCTAATGATGGATGTAACAGAAGCAGAGTGAGTCAGTAGAAGATATGGCCAAACAGGAGTGTTTTGAAAGTAGATGCCAACATTTATCCATTACACACTTATCCAAAGGTCTCTTTGGTAGGAAATTATTTCTAACACTTATAACCTAAAACAATATGTACTATATTAACTATGAAAAATCTTAATACTGTTTCATTCATCTCTATGCTCTAGCTCATTTCTAATCCTTTCTCTCTGCCTGTCTCTGTCTCTTTCTCTCTCTCTCTCTCTCTCTCTCTCTCTCTCTCTCTCTCTCTCTCTCTCTCTCTCTCTCTGTGTGTGTGTGTGTGTGTGTGCTTGTATGAATGGATGCACATTTACACAAGTGTACGTGGAGGTCACAGGTCAGTGTCAGGTATCCTAATCAGTCATTTCTCTACCTTTGTTGTTGAGACCTGAAGCCCATCAATTTGGTTAGACTATCTTTTTTGTTGTTGTTTTGTTTTTGTTTATCGAGACAGGGTTTCTCTGTGTAGCTTTGGAGCCTGTCCTGGGACTTACTCTGTAGCTCACAGAGATCCGTCTGCCTCTGCCTCCCAAGTGCTGGCATTAAAGGCGTGAGCCACCACCGCCCATATTGGCTAGACTATCTTAGCCGAAAGGCCCAGGCATCCTCCAGTGTCCACTTTCTTCCCCAAGCAGGGATTGCTGGTGTGACTCTCCATAGCCAGCTCTTTACATTTCTGCTGGGATCCAACTCGGGTTTGCATGCCTTCGCAGCAAGCACTTTATAGAAGGAGACTTCTCCCTAGCCTTTCTAGTTTCTCTTCAAATAATCATAAGAAAATGTAGCTTTGAAGAATGAAAATTTGCTCATAAAGATATTTATGCTAACACTATATAGGTAGATACAAAAATCAACAAGATGGATTCATCAAAAAAGTATTACAACGGATAAAACTTTTTATAAGACTAAGAATATATAAATTGTTATTTTTTAAATTAGCAAATTGTCTAGGTCATATATTTTACTGAGGGTGTTGTCTTTTTAGCCAGGTTGCATAAGGATGCCTACCTAGGGCAAAATCTGTAGCTGGAGACACTTAGCCCTGTACAACAGAACATTTCTCTAATACTACATTTTTAAGAATTCTTTTTCTTACATATAGGATTTATATGGTCTTTTGACTTACCTCTTCTAACACCTTGATTAAAATAAGCTTGTACGTGTTTGATAAATGTTCTGTGAAGTGGCAATCTCATGCATGAAGTACCTTTAAGAATGAAAAGAAAATGAGTTTTCTAACAAAAATATCCGGTAGAGCAAAAAAGTTTCTTTTAACTATATTTTTTAAAATACAGTTGTCAACACAGAATTCGTTGGCATAGCCTGATCTGGTTCTTCCTAAAATGTGAGCACTTGGTGAAGTGTTTTCTAAACTCTAACTAGGAAATCAATAAATTCCTCTAAGAACCAAAAACCCTTTCAACAGTTTGACATCACACGCATATAACTTTATGACTCAATAATAATAATTGCCTATATGGCAGTAATTAGATGGTCTAGGCTACACTGTAGAGTGATGTCATCTCCATTTCACTTGACACCCCCTCAGAATCCAGTTTTTAAACAGGAGAGCAGCTTTCCTAGCTCTTTTTATCTATACCCACCTCGTAGAATGAAATGGAAAATTGTCAATTGCTCAGTTTATGTACAAAATATAGATTTTTCTGAATGGCTAATTCCCAGTTACTGTTGATGGCTGGCATCAATAAAGTGGTTAAACTTTTGTGCTAACACAATCAACCCTGCAATTGCTCACAGCATTAGCATGGGCTGTCTGACACAATTTAGGCAATTTGCCAAAAAAAAAAATGGAGACATAACTATCGATACAGTTTAAAGTAATTTTAAAATGACTATGTACAAACACTCATTTTGAAGACAAGATGGATTAGAACACAGTTATTCACTTTAAAAATGATAAATAGTGCTTGTTTTCTTAAATAGAGCTATTCAACACATTTGAGTATACAACAGATTTGTTACATTCAAAATTGTCTTCTTTGTGCACAAATTAGAAAGAATGGCAAAAGTATTAAAAATACATTTGTAATGGTCCTTATAAAAAGAGTATTTTCCAAACAAGATAGAGATTTTCTTCCAGTAACCTTGGGAGTCTATGATGACTCTGATCCCATCATTGGGTATTGGGTATAGAAGAGTAAACAATATATTGCTATAGGTCTGAGGTAATAAAAGGAATTAAGGAGAAACTCTTACATAAAAGCAGGTAATGTACCTTATGTGTTTATAGAAATAATTCCTGTCAGAGAGAAAACAGCTCCTTTCTTACCTCAAGCTTAAGGGTGGGGCTCTTGGGATGTAACAAAAATTATTATTGCCTTCAGATGGTGCCATCTGTCTGGGTTCACACAGGAGAGACAGGGCCTCTGTGTGCCCAGACTATTTCCTCTGACCCACTGGGGTGTGATAAAATTAAAGCTACTCCTTCTATCTCTTGTTGACTCTGTGTGTTTACAAAAGCAGCATCAAAATATACACAAATGCAGTGCTACAGAGAATGTCCATTATAAAAGAAAATTTTGTCTCTATAATTGAACTTGCCTATTTCATCATTATTACTTCCATGCCAATATGTGTCTTCAGGCATCCTTTTACACAAACAACACCCTTTACATGTTTATGTTGATGCAATTTACTTTACCATTACTTATTATTCATTTCTTTCGAGAAAAAGACCATGTAGCCCAGAGTGACTGTGAGCTTTGTAGTATAGGTTGAGTTTCAACTTGAGATTGACCTGCCTCAGTCTCCTGATGGCTGGGACTGCAGACATGCCCTGCCTTCTTATTTGTGTTGTACCTAAGTAAATAAAAGGAATGCAATCTGGTTAATCACAAAAAAAAAAAAAGATAATTTGTGAGACCTTTTTTAATAATGGAAAAGATAGGGGCTGGAGAGATGGCTCAGAGGTTGAGAGCACTGCTTGTTCTCCAAAGGTCCTGAGTTCAATTCCCAGCAACCACATGGTGGCTCACAACCATCTGTAATGAGATCTGGTGCCCTCTTCTGGCTTGCAGGGATATGTGTGACAGAACACTGTATACATACTAAATAAATAACTCTTTAAAAAAATAATGGAAAAGATATTCCAAAATAATGTTTTTGGAGATGTTATTATTTTGTGCTAAAAATACTTCTAGCATACCACCTATTCCCTTGATCAAATTTAAGACTTCAGCACCTGACAAATGCCAAAAAAAAAATTAGAAAGAAGGGGGGAAAAAGTGAAAATAAAAACTAAATTGAACTGCCCTATATGAAGAAGGAAAACTACAGGAATCAGGAGTTCAAATGCACTTGGAAGACAATAGCTATTTTAAAATTAAGAACAACATGTGTAGTAAAAGTAGGAGCATGAGTTTAGAGCTAAAATCATATTACTGTGGAACAACTCTTGTTACTATTGACTATTTCAATCTTAGCAGAGATTGCCAGAATGCTCTCACCCATTCACCACTCCTCCAGTTTTACAAAAAGAGGAAATGAAATGAAATAAGATGGCAGTGAGAATTCGACAGTAACTTTTCAGACTCAAGGGGGCTATTTTTATTCAACTTGTAGTTATGTTTTCTTGTAAAACATCCAAGAACAGATTGAGCATAACTGAACTTATTTATACCTCCCCCCGCCAGGAGTTTTTTTTTTTTTTTCGAGACAGGGTTTCTCTGTGTCGCTTTGCGCCTTTCCTGGAACTCACTTGGTAGCCCAGACTGGCCTCGAACTCACAGAGATCCGCCTGCCTCTGCCTCCCCAATGCTGGGATTAAAGGCGAGGCTTTTTTTTTTTTTTTTTTTTTTTAATTTCCAGAGTTTCTTAACTGAGCCCTTCCTTTTAATGAATTATTCCATATACAGGGCAAGATTTCAGGTGTGTATCCTATTTTAAAAACGTCATCATATAAAGCTTCAGAATTTCAAAACTAACATGAAAATAAACAAGTATCTGCCCTCTAAAGAAAGAATTCACTTGAAATAAGACTGTGTTCTTACATATTAAATGCATATGTATGCTTTGGTTGTAGTTTTATAAAAATGTCAAGCTGAAACAAGTTTACCAGCCGCCCTTGCTCAGCCTCTTGCTCTTGTCCACTCCAGATTCAACACACGGCCTTGTCCTGTCAGTGTCTAACCTGTTGTCTTTCCAGTCACACCTGTAAAGGAGTCACAATCATCTAAGGAAAATGACTCTTTTGGTGCTGAAGTAGGAAGTAATTCTGGCTATATTGCACCTGCCAGAGAGGGAAAACATGGAGACTTTCTGTGACCGACCCATAAAAGCAATGCATTCCAGCAGAGAAGAAGGGTTGTCCTCCATTACTTACAATGTATGACCAATACGATGGAGAAGAACAGACATGCTCGTGTATAACAAATTAATGTCAGAGGAATCTATAAACACTGGTCTTGCTATGGAAGGGATTACATTAAATTTAGAACTGAAATAGGCAATACTGAAAGTAACCTGTAATCCTATTTTTAGCACAAAATAAAATAAAACGACATCATAATTATCCATTTTTGAAAAATATGGAAAGTGTTCAAATAATGATGCCAAAATTTTATAGTCAAGACAAATAAAATCTGCTTCAATCTTTCTCAAGGAGTTGCTATTCTTTTTTTTCTGCTTTCTTTATAAATAATTTTTATACTTTAAAATTTTCTTGTATATATACATTGTTCAATAATGTGGAGTACCATTATTCAAATTCCTTTTTTAAAAAAATTATTCTGAATTAGCTTACAAACTAGTTGCGTTTCATAAGTCCTTTGTACATCCTTAGTGTTAGTTAACTGTTGGAACACAGTCCAAGAATGGAGTCTTAGATGAGGAGAATTTTGAGTGCTTGTGAGAAAACTCCAAGCAAAGAAGAGTCTTGTGACCTCAGTTTCTTCATAGGCACAGAATTATTCTTGCAATGTGTTTTCATGCCCCTCTCAGATGTAACTGATTAGAGTGAGTTTACTTCAGATTACTCATTATAACTGACTAATGTTAATTATTTTATCATGTATAATGTGTGGCTCGTCTGTCACATGTGGCTTACTGTGTCATTGTACACTTTGCTCATGTGACTCCCCTTTACCCTCAGAGTAAAAATTGCCTGATGCTCTGAATAAAGTTGGCTGTTACCTGAGACTTTAGACCTCCTCATTTATCAGCTCCATTCCCCCAGGTCCCACTGTCTTTACAGGTAAACAGTTAACCCACCTATACCTCTCCCTTTTCCTACCCCACTCCTGTCTCCATCCATGATTCCATTTAAACCTTCAGCTCCTCACTTCTATACTCCAATTCTCACCAGGACCTTCCCTCCCTACATCACTGTGGAATTTTTAACTGGCTTGATCTTATGCAGATCTTGTGCAGGTAAACACAGCTAGTGAGTTCCTATGCCAAATAGCCATGTCCTATCCAGAGGACAGTCTTCCATAGCATCATTTCTCATCCTCCAGCTCTCACGTTTTTTCCTGTCTCCTCTTACCTGATATTCCTTGAGCCTTGTGTTTGTGTGTGTGTGTGTGTGTGTGTGTGTGTGGGTGTTAACATCCCCTCACCAGCTGACCACTCACAGCACTTTGAACAGTAATGTGTATGCATCAACCAGAGACATTTCTGTGACCAGAGCTAGAAATATAACCATAAATATTTAGAAGACATTTAGAAAAACAATATCGGTAGGTTCTCCCTAGTTGTGGATTTTGACTACATTTACAATACTAGGCACAAATTCTTTCCTGTGGAACAGGCTTTAAATTCAATCAATAAAGTGATTGGTTATCCCGTGAACATTTTTGCCGCTATTGTATCAGGGTGTACCTATTGTTTGGTAAGTTGGTATCATCACTTGCAGGGCCCAGCACTGGAGAAGACCACTGATGTCTTTTCTTTTCCATCAGCCTACATAGCACCTTTCAGAACTATGAAAAGTACCCAATGAGGGGTGGGGATGGGGAGGCTCCCTGGTGAATTCTAAGTTGATTTCTCTGTGTCTTGCAACCAAAGTATGTAGTATCTTCAGTAATAGGGTCTTACTATGTAGTTGTGGTGGGCAATCTAAATCAAAACAACCCCTATTATTTTAGGTGGCTCTGGGGTCCTTCAGACCAATTGCTTACATGGGGATAATCTATGCCTGGCACTGAGATGTTCATTTAACAGGTTATGTTTTCTAGAAGCAACATTATTCACTAATGTGGGGCACCTCTCTTCAAACTCTTTTTAAGAATGTATTTTTAAATTAGCTTACAAACTATTGGGGTCTCATAAGGCTCCTTCATGCAGCTTTGATTAGTTAACCTACCTCTGCCCCTCCTTCCCCACCCCTGCATCAACATTAAATCTTTAGTTTCCAGTATCTCCATCCCTCTTTTTTCATACCATATGTGTCTTACTATGCCTTCTTATTATATTTGATATTTAGATTGCAAGATTATCTGTTCCTATGTAGCTTCTTCATGCATACTTCATTTTGATTAAGCCTTCCCCTGGTCCCTTTTCTCCCCATCCCCATCATTTGACTACCTGTTGGAACCCTTCTGTCCCAGTAATCTTCTTCTCTACTTTCATTTTATCCATATCCTCTACCCCTCCCTAAATACATCCACCTACCAATGTCTAGTTTCTAGATCCCTGGCTTCCACATTTAGATGCTAGGCTAAACACACAAAATGAAAGATTTGAAGCTACACTTGATCTTAGCCAAAAGGCCGAGAAGCGATAAGATTTGAAGCTAGTATCCACATATGAGAGAGGACATGCAACACTTGTCTTTGGGCTCTGCATGACATCACTCAGTATAATACTTCCCAGTTCCATTCATTTACCTACATTTTTTTGTGCTTTCATATTTCTTTGTAGCAAAGTAATTTTCCAGTGAGTCTCTGTACCATAGTTTCATTATTCATTCATGCATTGACAGACATCTAGTCTGATTCTACTTCTTATCAGTTTTGAATAGGGCAGCAATGAACATGGAGGGCCAAGTGTCACTATAGTGGGGTACACACACCTTTGTGTCAATTAATTTTTTAATCAAAGTAATTCTTATTCTTGATTTAAGAATACCAGTTTGACTTGCTAGTGTAACTATCCCTCACTCTAACATAAAAACAGACACAATTACTGTATCCTCACTTCTTCTAGTTGAAGCAAAATAATTTCAGTTTGTTCATTTCCATTCTGGAAGATATTCTTGTACTATTTGTTGACAATTTTTCTCTTCTATGTTCTTTTATTCTCTCCTTGGAAAAAAAACCTAACATTGTTCTGAAATCACTTCTATCTTTCTTAACTTTTGTTCCTACGTTTCCTTTTTTATTTTACTCTGATTTGAAAGATTTGTCTTCAACTTTATCAAGTTTCCTGTTAACTTTTCAAGTTATGTTAACAGGTTTTTCATCATAAAAATCTTGTTTTCTTCAGCAAGGTCTTTTTTGTAGTGTGATGCTCTTTTGTGTCTCTGAGAATTTTTCTTTTGTTTGTTTGAGATATGCTCTCATCACGTAGCTTTGGCTGGCCTGGAACTCACTATGCAGACCAGGCTGGCTTTGAACTCCCAAGTGCTGGGATTAAAGGAAGTATACATCATTATACTGAGCTGACAATATTACTTCTTACATATTTTCTTATTTCTTCATTGGCTTTCTTTTTCTATGTTCTTCGTATTTATTGATCATTTCTTTTATGTTTCCTCCATCATATCTATTGATCCTTGGTTGAAAATTGAATGTTAAAGTTGTTAGTTTGAAATTTTGGTTTTTCAATGGGTGAAGGTTAATAGGCTAATGGATTTTACCACTGCAATCTGTTGGAGTCTTGGTCCATGATAAAAAGGTCTCCAACAGTTAGCAACTCCAGCCATTTTCATCCCTGTAGACTTCTATCTGCAGACTTTTGTTCTCTAGTCTCATACCTGTAGTTTGTGAGCCTGATTGCCAGCATCCTGAGATTTCTGTGAGAGAAGAGATCTTGAGTATCTCTATTTAGTATAATTTTCACCTACTTCCCTGTTTTCAGGACAGGCTATCACTGACTGTCGGGATCTCTGGTGTATATACCTGATAGACTGCTTAAACTCTTCTGTCTCCTTCAGGCTTTTGGAGGAGTGGTCCCCTGCTGGGGGTGGTAGTTAATAAGATGCTGTAAGGATCCAATTTCTCTTTTAACAGATTCTCAGCTTTCTTTCCTGTAACTATTCCTTCTGCTTTCCCAGATAACTGAGGTGAAATGCATAAACCTTTTCAGGCTTTCTACACCAAACAACCTTTTCCCCAGTAGTTGGTTGTGGGGCAGGTTGGGGGAACCTTCCTTTGAATGTTTTCTACTGTTTGCTACAGTCAGCTAAGTCAACTACAGCTAGAATATCTGCTTCTTTGCTTCTAGGTGCTGATAGGTCCCATCTGCTGCTCTTACCTCTCCAATTTGCCTCCTCGTGGGCTTATTCATTGATGTACTGGTAAATGGCTCCAAGGAAAAGGAGAACAGAAAGAAAAACTCTGATGTGTAGAATTTGCCAAAATCAGTGGTTAAATGCTCACTCTAGACTGTCTCTAGGCTACCAACAGTTTGATGATGGCTTACAAGGGTCTGGAATTTTAACTATGATATCTTCACAGTGGGTAAAAGCTGGCTGCAGCTCAATCCTGATAATGCAATTTTGCTATCTCTTTAGTGGAGCTTTGGATAAAATTAAGATAGGGTTAGAAATTCCCTCACTGTACTTAACTGAGAGGCTTAATTTCTTATTTACCTAGTTTGTGCAAATGAAGAACATAAGTAAGAAAATTACTCACTTGTGTGGGGAATAAATTGGAAAACAAGGAATCATCTGCCTTAAACCATGATGAATTTGGTTTTTCTTCCTTTGGTGTCCCCCTCAGACTTTGTTTAAATGATCAGTTTATTAGTTACTTTTCTCATTGCTGTGACAGATGCCTGTATTCATTGCTGGTCCAAATAGACCTCTGCTGTCAACTTGAGATGCAGCCCCTCCCACCCCACCCCCACCCTCACACTCATCCCTCCGTCCCCATCCTCACCTCCCCACCAGGCTGCAGACTCTACGAGAGCTTGCTAGGCTGAGCCAGAGAACAAACTGGATCCTGCTGTCCCCACTGGATACGTCTTCATCAGCGCTCTTTCTTCACACGCAAGTCGTCCAAGTGTGTTTGCCTGTGATGGCGGAGGTCTTGCTTCTAAGCCCCTTTTCCTACTGTCTCAGCACAAAGTGCGTGGTTTCTCTTTAGTGCTGCTGAGCTCACTAGCAATCTAGTCATGTGGTCTGTGCTTCCTTTGCTCTGCAGCTTTGACCTCATCCACCCATATCTGCCACATCTTTCTGCTCCACTTTTGACTTCCCATCCTCACTATAGATTTATGTAAAAGCAGCAAGCCATGATCATGCCACAGCCCGGGAATTATGCTGCCGTGAAGTTTCCTATGCAAAGAGGAAAACATCTCTCACGTTTAAAGTTGGTCTCACTCGCACTTTCAGGCTACAGATAGAAGGTAGTCAGATTCTTTCTGGAATACCCAATTTCTTGGTGTAGCCCTTTTTTCCCTCTGAAACCCACAAGCCTGGTCTTCACATTTCTGTCCATATTGTGATTTTCCTTACCCCTAACATAATGACAGTCTTAGTTGGGGTTTCTATTGCTGTGAAGAGACACGTGACCATGGCAACTCCTATAAAGGATAACATGTAATGGTTATGGCTCACTCACGGTTCAGAGGTTCAGTCCGTTATCATCATGGCAGGAAGTAAAGCAGCATGCAGGCAGACATGATGCTCTATAATATGTAGTGGAGAGCTCTACATATTGATTCATAGGCCACAGGAAGTAGTCTGTCGAACTGGGCATGACTTGAGCATTTATGAAATCTCAAAGCCAGCCTCCACCATGATACACTTCCTCCAATAAGAAAATAACTGTTCCAAAAAGGTCACACCTCATAATAGAGACACTCCATTTTCTTTCAAACCACCATATTCCACTCCCTGGCCCCCAAAGGCTTGTAGCCATATCATAATGCAAAAATGCATTCAGTCCAACTTAAAAGTCCCCAGAGTCTATAACAGTCTCAAACTTATTTAAAAGTCTAAAGTTCAAAGTCTCTTCTGAGATTCATACAATCTCTTAAATCCCCCATAAAATCAAAATCAAAAGGCAGATCACATACTGCCAACATATAATGGCACAGAATATACACTACAATTCCAAAATGTAGTGAAGGGAGCATAGTGAGGAAATACTGGACCAAAGCAAGACCGAAAACCAACTGGGACAATTCCAACTCTGCATCTCCATGTCTGATGTCAAAATGCTCTTCAGATCTCCAATTCCTTTCAGCTCTGTTGACTGCAGCACATTTCTTTCTCTTGGGTTGGTTCCACTCCCTGTTAGCAGCTCTCCATGGAAGGTATCTCATGGCTCTGGCATCTCCAACATCTTGGGGTCTCCAAGACGATCCAGGCTTCAACTTCACAACTTCATCCAGTGACCTCTCTAGGCCTCCATTCAGGGACAACGCTGACACAAGCCTGGCCTTAGGAGCTTTCCTTAGTTGTACAGGCAAATTCTATATCCCTTTTTTTCTCTTCTTAACTCCAGAACCACATGGCCAAAACTGCCAAGTTCTGCTGCTTTCTGGGGCTGGAACATGGCCCCCTTGATCAATTACATCTTCACCAACTTTTTGTTCTTTTTGGTTTCCTTCACTACCTAAGCTTGGCTACTCTGGAATTTGCTCTGTGGACCAGGCTGTTCTCAAACTCAGAGGTCTACCAGCCTCTGCCTTTCCCAGTGTTGGGTTTAAAGGTGTGTACCACCAATTCTAAGTTTTTCTTTAATTCCTTTTCACAAGTTGGAAACTTAGCTGGGTGGGATCTTGCCCTGAGGTCATCACTCCCTTTATTCCATTTCTTAATCTGTTTATCTCCTTGAACAAGGACTTAGCTCCATTCCACTACTTTGTGCTGCCTTTCTCCTCAAATTTTACATTTTGTAATTTACCTTGCTTGGCTTGCTCCCCTCCATTATAAATCTTCCTCAGAGTTACCACATGGCAGAGTCTATACTTGGCTGTTTTGAGATTTCCTCTGCCAAAGGTATTGATCCAAAATCTTTCACTTTAGCCTCAGGCAGACTGTTCATACAAGGGCAAAAAGCAGCCACATTCTTCACCAAAATATTACCAGAACTATCTCTAGACAGCATACTAACATTCTTCTGGAGTAGAATATTTTAAGGTGTGTTACTTTTGTTTATGTTGCATTTGTTTAACTCTGTGAAGCTGAGTTACTGTGCCTGTCTAACACCTGATGGTCTAACAAAGAATTGGCCAATAGCAAGGCAGGAGGAAGGATCTGCAGGGCTGGCAGGCAGAGAGACTATATAGAGGGAGAAATCTGGAAAGGGAGGTGGAGGAGGAATCAGAGAAGGAGGACATCAAGGGCCAGCCACCCAGCTACACAACCAGCAATGGAGTAAGATAGAAATAAGAGAATGGGAAAAACCCAGAGGCAAAAGGTACACGGGATAAGTTAAGTTAAGGAAGCTGGCAAGAAACTAAACCCTGCATTCATAAGTAAGAATAGGCCTTCATGTGTGATTTACTTGGGAGCTGGGTGGCGCCCCCATCCCCCCCAAAAAAGAGTAAAAAACCACCACCAACATAACTCTTGTCCTCTGAAATGTTTGACCCAGGCACCCACAGTTCAAATCACGATTGCCCCACTGTCTTCCATGCTCCTTCTAGGATGGTCCATTAAGCAGCACTTAAAGCATTCCACTGCTTTTCTCATCCACTGTCCCAAGGTCCATACACCTTCAGACAAAAGCATGGTCAGATCTGTCACTCACAGCAATACCTCAGTCCTCAGTACCAACTTCTGTCTTAGTTAGGGTATTTATTGCTGTGAAGAGACACCATGACCATGGCAATTCTTATAAAGGAAAACATTTAATTGTGGTGGCATGCTTACAGTTCAGAGGTTTAGTCCATTATCATCATGGTGGGAAGCAAGGCAGGATGCAGGCAGACATAGTGTTCGAGAAGGAGCTAAGAGTCTACATCTTGATCTGCAGGCAACAGGAAGTGAACTGTCTACCACAATGGGTATAGCTTGTGTATATATGAGACCTCAAAGTCCACCTCCATAGCAACACAATTCCTCCAACAAGACCACACCTACTCCAACAAGGCCACACCTCCTAATGGTGCCACTCCCTTTGGGGGCCATTTTCTTTACTACTACGGTAATGGCCATTAAGCTTTTACAGAATTTTACAGACTTCTTCAGCCTATGGCTAGAAACTCTTCTCTAGTCCTCCTGAAAATTTGTTCCAAAGGCCTACAAGGGATACAACCAGGTTTATCAGGGCAGCAACCAGACTCTCGGTACCAGCTCTCCCTATCAGTTACTTTTGTCTTTGGTGTGACGAAATCCTTGACAGAATCAACTTGAAGGCAGAAAGGTTTGTCGGCTCTTGGTGTCAGCCACCAGTGCAGGGAAGGCATGGCAGATTTCATGACACCAGGGATATGTGGTGAGGGATCTTGTCACACTGGCGGATCTGGAACTAGAGACCTCAGTCCAGAACCAGAAACTAATATAGCCTTCAAGTGACTCTCTTCTGCCGGCCGAATGACATGTGATAAAGGTTCCAAGCACCAGTCAGGGACTGAGAGTTCACATAATTGAGCCTGTTGAGGGGCATTTCAGACTCACATCCTAACAGAGAGTTTCTTCCCTTTTATTCTTCCTCCTTTTGTATACATAAGCTCATCTACTGAAATGATGACATGGTTTAAAAGACACATAAAAGTGATTCATTCCCTTTAGAGTTAAGCCTTAAACTGGAACTGTTTACTTATGAGGATGTGGTTTGAAGCAGCGACAAGCTGTTCAGGGCTGTAATATCCCAGCCCTAACTCCCAAGTTATAATGCACATCTTTGAAATGTGGGGAAAACTAAATTGAAGTATTGAAATATTTCCTTTCACATTAGCTACTCTTCACTCAGAGAAATAAATGACAGTGGATATCAGAATAGCCAAAATTATTTTTCTCTTTCTGATTGGACTGAGAAATATCTACCACCAGTTCCTTTTCTAAGGAGTCCTAAGAGACACCTGAGAGGCAGTGAAGGCTGTGGAATGAGGCTGTTATTCAGGGGTGCCACCTGAAGCGGGACATGGATTTTCCTGGGCGACAACACAGAACCAGCTGTCTCCAGTGTGGAAACAGAATTAGAGTTCAGTAGTTACTACGCTTAGCCAATGACATGGTGAACAAATTAAGCTTGTCCTTTTTTCTGGGACACAGTTTGTCACATGTACCTAAAATTTAGGAAGAAGTTCTAAGAGAATAGTGCACTTCTAAGTCCAGAGCAGAGGCAACTATAGGTACCACCTTTTGTACAGTTGGTGTCCAACATGCCAAGGCCATTGTTAGATAAGGGACCAAAAAAGCCTCAGTACTTCTACCTCATATTTGGAAATTTCAGGTCTTAAGACTCCCCCCCCCCCGGGGGTGAAGAGAACAGAAATGTTTACATTCCACATATGGCTCAGATGGAAAGAATGCCGTTCCTTTCAAGTACCATTGTTCACTATGACAACAGCACACACTATTTGGGGTTTTTTGCTAAGTTTCAGTCATGTGAAATTAATAAAATCTGTGGTTTTAAGGGTCATGGACTTGCTTTTGTTTATACTGGGATTTCTGTCCCTGCTCATCACAAGACCTTGCTTGAATAATGTGAGTGAGGAATGTTGCATTCAGTCATCTTACATCCTGTATTTAAAATATAGATAGTATAAGAAAAAAAGGTACCAAAAATCAAGCAAGGCTGAGGCCAAAACAAAGCATTGTTGTTTCAGTAATGGATGTTTCATGTGAACATAGTTTTTTCACTATATTACAGTGCCTTTTCTTCTCCAACTGGATGTTTGGAACAGAATGCAAGTTGGACACTAGCCACATCTTAGGGTTTGCTGTAATACGTAGTATGCCAGAGCAATCTGTTTTAATTTAGTTTGTATGATGTCATACTACATTGAGCAGTCTTCAAATGTAGCTTTGTCCTGAGGGATTTCACAAGTGAGGTGACAAAATGTTCAGATGGCTCTAGTTAACTTAGGAGTGATAACAGCGGCAAAACACTTAGGTAAGAAAGACAAAATTCTGCCATGAAGTTAAAAACTACTTGGAGGGATGGAGAGTCTATATGAGTTTTGGTGACTGTCAGTTCTCTGATCTCTTAGGAGAGGCTGACCTAACCAGACCATCAGCAGCAATTAAATGTCCCAATTCTATCTCTGGGAGGAGCCTTTAAAATAAATGGATGTAGGTATGGCTAGCCAATCAAATCAAAGCAGTCCATCTTCAGTATCTACTTCCCCCAATAGCTGCTGTATATACTCTGGATAGTGCTTCTGAGCTAGTTTGAATGGCCTCCCTGCCAAGGGCTGGGAGGCTGTTCGCTATTCATTTCACTTAAGCATAGGTTGACAGACATGGTCAGCCTTCTGGAGACTGCCCTTCTGACCTGATGAATCATGATATTCTTGGTGACTTAGGACCCTCACAAATAAGTGGAAGAAGTTTCATCATGATAAGGTTCTAATGGAGAAGATGGGGGGTTTCCACAGGCTAAGAGAAAGGGGACAAGATGGTTGGCATGTGGCCTTGTGACCTATCAGGGAACTTTACTTTCCCAGGTGAAAAATGTATACATACTTTTTAAAAATCAATTTCATGGTCTGTTGCATTTAAAATGGTGCCACCAGCAGGGATGAAAAGAAGATGAGGCTGGGGTGGTCAGCTGGTACACAGTGATAGTTTGATAGGAGTCAGAAGCTCTGATGTGCTCTTGTCCAGAAGAGTCACTACAGATAACAGCAATGAACTGCATATTTCAAAGATCTAGAAAAGATAACTTTTGTAATTTTCATCATAAAAAACTTATAACCTTCTGAGGATTTAAACTTCATATGTCATATGCATATATCAAAATATTATATGATATATCATTAGTATGTACAATTCTTATTTTTATGGATCTGTTAAAACTTTAATTTGAATTTTAAATAGAGAGCCAAAGAAATTCAAATAAAGTAGAAATAAAAGATATGTTTAGATCCTTTTGACAATTTTGTGGATTTTTTTAAGACAGTCTCAAGTAGCCATTTTAGCTTCAACGTGATTATGTAGCCACAAATTACCTTGACTTTCTAATCTTCCTGCCTCCACCTCCAGCAAGTTGGGATTACAGGGATGTCCCACCATTCCTGGTTGATGAAGTGCTGTGGATTAAGCCTAGGATTTTGTACATGCTGCTAACTGAGCTACATTCCCAACCTGCCTTTGGTTTTTGTTCTGTCTCATTGTGTCACTCTGAGTAGGTCTTCAGGGATAAGAAGAGAGAGCAAGAGCTGAATAGGCACACACGCACTGCTACCCAGGAGACACTGTCACTAAGGCAGGTGTTCTCCAGCCAGACTGGAAGGGAAATATTGTCAGCAGAGTGCTCCAGGATTGTCTGCTGGCTCCCTGAAGTTGGTCTTAAGTAAACTTGTACATTTTTTTTTCTGGGTGTTGTCTTACTTTAGTTTTTTGCTGCTGTGTAAAGTATTATGACAAAACAACTCTGGGGAGAAGGGTTTTATTTCAGCTCATCGTTCCAGGTACAGTTTGTCACCGTGCAGAAGTCACACGGGCAGGAGTTTGACAGGGCTGTTCACATGGCATCCTCTGTAAAGAGCAGAGAGAGACCAGTTTGCCCTTGGTCATTCTTCTCATTTAATGCAGTCCAGAATCACCTGCCCATGGAACAGTGTCACCCACTGCGGGCAATTCCTTTTGCTTAAACAATCAAGATAATCAATCTCCTATAAGGATACTCACAGGCAATCTTCCAGGTGGTTCTTGGTTCTGTTGACTTGAAAAATTAATAACAATTACTGGTATGTACTTGTGTTAAGATCATTAGACTCCAAACTTAAATTCCGCCCTTGCTTACCTCATTTTCCTAAATCTTACCTCTACTGTTCAGTTCTGGACAACATTCTACTGGAGTCCAGCAGGGGCTCCTGTCCTCTGGCCCACTTGATTGTCATTTGGACCATTCGGCCAGTTACAGATCACATCTTGTATGTGTAGCTGAAAGTTTTTCTGTGTCCCGCCCAGTCTGAAGCTGCTCAGACCCAAGTAAACACACAAACACTTAATATTATATTATTTATAACTGCTCAGCCATTAGCTCAGGCTTCCTACTGACTAGCTCTTACACTTAAACTCAGCCCATTTTTGTTAATCTATCTGTTGCCACATTGTCCATGGCTTTACCTGTGTGTTATTACATTCTGCTCCCTGGATGGCAAGCTGGTGTCTTGACTCAGCTTTTCTTTTCCTAGAATTTTCCTTGTCTGTTTATCCCACCTATACTTCCTGCCTGGCTACTGGCCAATCAGCTTTTTATTTATCACCTAATCAGAGCAACACATTCACAGCATACAGAACATCCCACAGCATATAGGTGTTTAGATCTAAACTGGCCTTTATTATTAGATCTTTCTCCCTCCAAAAAAAAGTCACACAATAGGACAAAAGTTCCCTGGATGCAAGTATATATAATGTTTTTCCTATTTAAAAATAACTACTTTTCTCTTCCTCTTCCTCTTTCTTTTACTTTATTTCCCATATGTGTATTATATAGATAGATATATACATGTCTATGTATAATGTATATTACATATAATGTATTATATATGTATATATAATATATGATGTATATGTGTATATATATCAGAAGCTGAAGAAAATGATTTCCAAATAGTGTTACTTCTTAGTTATATTAACATTGAGAGCACTCAGTTTTATTGATGTTTCACGACCATCTCCAGATTTGCTGATTTTGCTGCCATTGATTGGGAGGAAGAAGCTCCATCAAGCAAGGATCAGGTCATAAGTTAGCATTTAGCTGCAAACCCAGTGTAAATTTTGCCCTATTAATACTGGCCAGTTGAGAAGGCTGTTTCAGGGCATTAAGAATAGGAATAGAGCAGAGAAGTGGTTTATGTCAGGGTGTGTGTGTGTGTGTGTGTGTGTGTGTGTGTGTGTGTGTGTGTGTGTTACAAAGTCCTCAGGGTGTGAATGGATGCTAAGCCTCTGGGATGGGAAAAGCAGTGCATCCACTAGCAACCAGTCTAACACAGAGATGGGGTGATGCTGGGAACCCATGGGACAGCTAGGAGCATCAGTGAAGATGCAGGTTTTCTTTGTGGTCTCACAACTGGCTTTTCTCCCAGGCGTGCTATACTGGCCACAGGGGTAAAATAGCTTTTAAAATCACCATAATTTAATCTTCAGCACTGATGGCACCGTGTAGATTAATTAAAACAGCGCACACAAAACAAAAGCAACAAATTCACTATCTTTGAGTCATTTCCTTTTAAGGGCTGCCTTACCAAATGTCCAGAGACCACTTGATTGCACAGTATGGAATCTCACACACATTTCTTTCACATTTAACTAGAATGTTGTCGGTGTGTTGAACTATGATACAGGGCAGGGTGATGATGGAGCTCAGGGCCCAGGAATTTCCTTACACAGGCTCACACACCCTAGAGCAATTCCAGGTGTCTGTGGTGATTGACAGTTAATATGGCTACTGTGAAGTGCAGTGGTTGTCCTATGGGTTGCTTTGAAGACTTGTCTCCTGAATTGCTGTGGAATCTGGTTGCATCATTTTCCAGGACTAGCTTCTCTGTGGAGGTTCTTTATTGACTGAATTTTTTTTTTTTTTGCTATAAATTTTTTTTTCTAACAGTGCTTTATAATTTATAAAATATTTTGTCTCTTTCTATTCTGATCAGAAAATGTAATTAGGCCTGTTTGTTTGTTTTCTTAATTTTCTTTTTAAGAAAGGACCAGCTACTACAACGTTATTGGAATAGGAAATAGGAAAGTGTAACTTGGTTTCCCACCTGAATATCTTGCAATTCAGAGCCCTGTATCATCAATTCACCCTGAGGAACTTTTTTGGAGAAAGGGAACACTCACTGCAATATTAGAAAGCCTGGGATACCCAACACATCCTATGAAAGAAAGTAGGGCCAAGATGTGAGAAAGCTATGAGCAACACCCCAGGCTCTGTGTGGCAGACAGCATATATTCACATCTCCTTTGATTGGTTCTAAAGGTGCAGGTGTCCACATTTACTTCTCAGGAAAACTAGAGATTTTCTAGAGATTTATCTAGATTGACGAGGTAAAAATGTTGTATTGGATACCATTGCACGTATAAGTAAAATTACTGCAACTGTAGCATAGAAAGTGTTGGGGAATGCATTATTGCCATATAAATTGATGTTTATATACCAACAGCTTGGTAGATGTTTTCCGTGCACATGCACCTATACACACGGGAATGTACAATACTCTACAGAAACCTCCACCACTCATACAGGCTTTTCTAAGTCACGTATTAGAAGTTGTTCTTTATTTGGGGATGTGTATAAAATGGTGCAGTTGGTTCTTTTTGTGGCATTCCAAAAACCCAATACATGATTGAATTTTTCATATAGGTCAGTCATTCCAAGAATGTCTGTGTATTTCTAGAACAGTCTTAGACATTTTTGAAAGGGAAAATCTATTCAAGGTCTTTTCAGAGTCTATATATTAAAAATTTCTAGTACCCACCTTTTGTAATTTTTTAATACTCTTAACTCAAGGAGGCATTTTGCCTGGAATTTCCCTTACAACTTTTCTAAAAGCGTGTCTATTCAGAGGTAATGCAATCCATGTGTTTCTGATACATTCTCTTTCTTCATCAGAATGTGCTTTCCACCAGGTACGTGGTCACCAGTGAGCTATGAAAGCTTTTTAAAGGCCTTTATTTTTTCTCAGAAAAGGGAAACCATATTTGATCAATAGCACAGTTAGTTA
The DNA here is from genome assembly GCF_004664715.2 of Peromyscus leucopus. Classification (NCBI taxonomy): domain Eukaryota; kingdom Metazoa; phylum Chordata; class Mammalia; order Rodentia; family Cricetidae; genus Peromyscus; species Peromyscus leucopus. The sequence continues at coordinate 28,840,068 of NC_051066.1, read as the reverse complement.
TAAAGCCAAAGTACACAAGGACTTATGAAGATATATTGTTTTACTATTTAATTTTAATAACTTGGGCTGCATATATTTGGAAACTCACACATCACTGTCAGAAAAATGCATTTTGCTATTATGTTTTTCTTCACAGGCCAAAAACTCCATTTTTCACTTATTAGATGCACTTTATCTTCTTATTATGTTAACTTTTTGAAACACAATTTACTATCTAGATATTGAGTTAGAATTATAGAATACAACTATGTAATATAATTACCTTATATTTTAATAATTCTGCATATAAATATCAGAGCCTTTCCTATGAACTACTGAACCAGTAAACCTGAATACATAGTCATAATATGCTTGCATGCTACAAGGCAATAGCTCTTTCCAGAACATGATTTCTCTAAAGAGGAATACCCTCTTCATTACGGTACCTGATCAGAGTAGACACTTTACACGTGTGCTGACTATGAGCAAAACTTCTCATAATAACAGTAGTGAAGATAGTTATAGCAAAGAACCTTCTGTTTGAAACCAGGAGGGCTGCCAGTTGAGCAAGGAAGAATGTGTCAACAAGACACAATAGAAAAACAGCCCATGCTCTAATTCTACTCCCCATGGATTAAGGGCACATGGCTGAGGGCTGAGGGGGCTGGGAATGTGCTCACTCAGCTGTTCCAGATGAAGGACTGGAGAACAGAGCTCATAGCAGGCCATCAGAGTAACTTACATTCAAACATGATGTTAACATAATCATTGTGTTTCAGAAACAACCATACTTTAGTCCATGTACGTGGCATTTTGCAGATACACGTGTACATAAATGTACATTGTACACATAGAAATAAAAGCTAAAAGCACATATATTTGTTTAGTCATGTATAATTCTACATATAATTTATATATGTAGCACATAGAATATATATATTATTTAATTTTGCACACACATTGGTTATAAAGGAAAACAGTGAAGGTAATATCATTGTAGTTTATTTATTCCTTTTATGATGTCCTTGACCCCAAGGGTATTCTTTTTTGTGGATTCCAAGGAAGCTGGCAACGTCTTCTGATGTCTCAGGCTTGTTCTCATCCCCAACTGCATGGTAATTATCAAAAAATAAAGCATGAAACTCCCTGGAGACAACAAGGGAACATAAACCTTACCTAATTGACATGATCACGTTTCTAGAATCGTTGACGGATAAAGAGAACTAGTTTGAGGGTGACATTCTCCACCAAAGATTTTCATGGGATTATTTATTTAAGCTGCAAAGGCTGAAATAGAGACCAAAATGGGATTGAAGCAGCGGCTTTTTCCCACATGCTATACATTCCTTACTTCAGAACCAAACTCATCCATCAGCATGTCAGGCACACAACCTTCCTTCCCCCAAAGAACCAGCATTCGCCTTCACACAAACTGTTGCTTTATCCCATGGACATGTGAAGAACTCTTCCTATTCTGAACATGAGATGTAGAATGTAAATGTGAAGAGGGGACCCATGAAAGGCAAGAACTAGTATAATTTGCCATGGGGAAACATTTCCCATTCCAAATAACAGAGGGAATGAAAATGCTATTAATCCTTTAGCTGCAAGCAGGTTAGTACAATCAGAGCGGCTGTCACTCTGACTGAAGTCAGCTTCTTCATGGACCCATTGTCATTACCCACCCATGCAGAATTGTCACAGTGAAGAGAAAAGACAGCAGAGTCACCAAGGAGGTGGAGAGTGGGGGTGGGCAAGAAGCACCCAGCATGATTTGGGGGACAATTGCAAATAAAAATGAAATGTAGGAAACACCTAAAGCGAATCTTAGTTTAGAATTTTGACACAATTCCAACAGGTCCCGGGGAAATTGTCTTGTTTCGTCCCTCCTGCATCATTCCCTGCCACTTACTCCCATGAGGCAATTCAACGTGTTTTTGCTTATGTGCAGCAACAGTCATAGGGTCACATATCTACCACACTCACAGGGTCACAACACAGTGTCTCTACGGCTCCATCTCCACAGACGGTGGATGAGTCTCTGTTTCATCCAAACCCAGAAGTGATTTCTGAAGTAGAACCAATTTATAAGCTATGGACTGTCTATGAAGAACCTGGAGTAGCTTCAAAGTCGCACCAAAGGCAGAATTTGCCAGGCAAAGGCAAAGAAATTCTCTGCATTTGCTCCTTCAGCCATGTGTCTGTCCCATGCTGTGCACGAAGGTGGACCTTTGACAGCACACAATAGTGAGTCAGTCATCCTCCTGGAGGAGGCAAAGCATTGCAAGGAAAGCAAGTGTGTGTAGAAGATGCTTAAGGGTGAGGGTATCCGGGATGTGCTTACAGTTTGGTGTATCTGGTGCCGACAAGTCAGGTGAATTTAAAACCCATTTAGGAGGTAAACTCTGTCTCCAGTATTCAGTGTTCAGAGGCAAAGTGGACTCGTATAGTACAGCCAGTCGCAATAAATGGTAGTGACAGGTGACACGGAAGATAATCAAAATGAGTTAGTAGAAAGAAATGTGTGCAGTCAGCTCATGGCTGTATGTGAGATCCTAGGATGTGGGTCCCACAGCTGAACAGCTCCAGACTATACCTACAAATGTACTGTATGTAGGGAGCAAGAATTAGCAAAAAGAATAACTTAAAAAAAAAAGTCACCCAAGCTGAAGCAAGACAAAGCACAAGCTAAAAGAACAAACCACTCAGTGCAGAAGATTGAAGTCAGCATCGAAAACTCATAGAAGGCCAGAGAGATGGTTCGGCCACAAAGACGCTTGTTGTGTAAAGTGATCTGAGTCCCGTCCCCAGAACCCAAGGAAAGAAAGGTGGAAGGAGATAATGAACCCCACAAATTGCCCTCTGACCTTCACTTCTGCATCACACATACATACCATGCACATTCATACACAATGATAATAAGTTTAAATTTTAATGTAATAATTATTAGAGACGAGACAGTGTGGTGGTACTCTAATTGTACTGAAATATTATTTTGATTGTATGTTAATAAATAAAGTTGTCCGGGGGTCAGAGCTATTAGAGCCATAGCAAGAGTGTGGCGGTGGTGGCACATGCCTTTAATCCCATAAGATCTCTGTGTGTTCAGGGATATAGCCAGCATTGGAGACATATGCCTTTAAGACCTAGGGGGCTGTACATTCAGACAGTGACGAGGCAGTCATGTGTTTGGGTTTACAACCAATGAGAAGGCAGAACAACATACTATAAAAAAACAAACCGACAGGAAGTAGGTCTCTTTTCTCGAAGCTGGGACAGCAGGAGGAAGGGTGAGATTTTAGCTCTGAGCTCTGACCTCTCGGCTTTCTCTTTTACATTGTTTCTGTGTTTCTTATTTAATAAGACGGTTGGTTACATCTATAAGACAGAGTGTGAGCATAGCAAATTAGGAAAACTCAACTTCCTGTGACTCTAAGAATAGTGTGTGCTCAACACACATGGAAGCTGTTGCTGGGTGGGAAAAATGGAGTTAAAGGCACTCACTCTGTCGGTTTAGACAGTGACCATGGCTTTAGATGAACATACCTTTGAATTGTGGTAAAGAAAGCTAGTGAAGGTATGACAGAAACACAGTAATTGGTGAAGGAATTTCATGTCTGTTGTGTATAAAAATACTTGGAAACTGAAGCTTTTGTTGTGTCTACTGGAGTTGTCAGAAACATGATCCAGTTCAGTAATGTCAACAAATACAAGGTGAAGTGTGATGTGGATGCAGCTCTGCACACCAGTGATGCAAGCACAGGAGAGATCACACAGATCTCTGATGAAATGTGCAGATAAGCAAAGAGAGATTAGTTGGCAGGGCGTCTACGCCTATATTCTTCTCAGACTCTCCTAACTTCATGAATAAAATCCACTGAGCTTTCATACTTTCTAGGATGTGTTAATAATCCTTCACATTGATGCTGCTTCCTTTTAAAGGGTAATCCAAAGGAACTATTGCTACAAAATGTTTTTCAAAAAGAGCCATAGACACACCTTGAAATTAAAATTTATCAATGCACATGCATATCGGCATAGCTACTTCAGGAGATGCCAGCTGAAGATTCAAACTCCCCACCAGAACACCTTTGATCAGAATTTATGCCTAGATATTGGAAATTAAAAAAAAAAAATCGTTGACTGTTTTCTCATTTCTATAAATTAGAAATGAAAGTTGAGTTGTTTACAGTATTATTTATACCATACAAGAATATTAATACTATCCTCCTCCAGTTATCTGGATGACAATATCATTTGACTCTCCCTGTGTTACACACACACTCTCAGAGTGACTTTAGAAAAAGTCCACTGTCCTGCTATTTCCCAGGAGTGGTGGCAATTCCCGTAACTGCGCGGATACTGGATTTTCTGGTTTGGGCGACAGAAACCTGTACCCATGGAGCCTATGTCACAATAACGTTTCACTCATTCCTCAGTAGGAGAATTTCCAAGGTTATTCCTTCCCACCAGCTTGGTACATGTTGCTCTCCTGTCCCCATGGTTACCAGAAGAGGAGGGGGAAAAATAAAAAACAATGGACTTTAAATCCTCTCCACCTGGCTGCTGTATTCTAAACACAAAATAACTTTTCGCCGAGCACTGTCACCTAGATGCATTCAGGGCTACATTGCTTAAGTAATCTGTTAGGACTGGCCAGCAGGGACCATCCAGAAACGGTGTCAGGAAAATTAGAAAGCAAAAACACAAGATGGGAAGATGGAGGGGACGGCTTTTTGAGCTGGGTTGGTGAACTCTGTCAATTATCTGAAAGGAGCCAATCAGCTTCCAGCAGAGGGGCTGTCTTTAGCCTTGCCAATTAACAATATTAAAATACAAACAGATATGCCCTCTAGATTCCAAAGCGAACTGGTTCTAGCATCACTTTTCCCCTCAAAGGAGATAACGACAAACAGAACAAAGCAGGATAGGGTTGGAGAGGGGTGTTTCCAGCCAAGCCCTTGACCGTTGCTGCGCATAAGCAAAAACACAAACAGAAACACCAGAACACAGCGCGCTTCTGCATCCTCAGTCTGAGCAAGACACTAAAGAAGGTTTACAGTTCAGGGTGGATAAACTTGGGTGGACTGTGCAGGGAAGAAGCCAAACACCCCAATATAAACCAATATAAACCTTTTCTCTCCTAAGACTGTGCAAGGAAATAAAGGAAACGTTAGACGAAGGAGGAATGAAAAGCTGCCTGGAAATACCACATGTTACTTTGTAGACGCTGACCTGGAAGGGCAGAATTTGAGCAGATGGCAATAGGCGGAAGCCTATGTAAGTAGAGAACACAGCATGACCGGAAGTGCCGCTTTGGCCATGATGTTAGAATTAGCATTATAGGGACAATGTAGACAGCAAGTCAGAAACTACTAAAAGAAAAATGAGTAGGATTCTCTAGAGGACTCACCATGCTTGTTTAGTATGAATACGTTTCAATCTGTAAATAGTTTAAAGGCATTAGATATATTTAATGTAATGACTGTTCTTGCTAAAATGCAATCCTGACCCTGCTGAAACCTCAAACATTATATAGAACGAGTCCTTCTTTGGAAGGACTTTAAAAGAGAGCATATCTGTGTCTCCAAAATATGATGTGTAATATTCCCATGCTCAGAATATCATTTCTATACTCTTTGCCAAGTCTGCCCACATTTCAAAGATGCCTCACCCTTTTCAACACCTCCAGATAGCTCTTGTATCATGATAAGGTTCCTCCAGTATCAATCCTTGTTTACACTGGGAACATTTCCTAAACAATGCACGTATTGTGCAACTCCTCTCTGCCTCTTGGCATTTAGATAAAGAGCCAGGCAAAATCATCCTGTGATGAAGGAAATGTTCTCCATGGTGCTATTAACTCCCCAGGAATGTTTTCCCCAGTTTACTGTTCCCATCACTGTGCAGTCCCACATCTGCCCCTCAGGCCACCCTCTGACCTGAGAATACACAATGACATAAACTATAGCTGAAAAGATGAAGGAAAATGATGTAGGAGGTTTTTCAAGGTAGGCAGCCTTGAGGCTTCAGAAGGACCTTGAGTATGCCAAATTTGGTATCAACCTTACCTCAGAGATACAGAACATCCATGCAGCCTGAATATTAATGAAAGTGCCTTTACCTCTGAGATTGACTCTCTGGGATAACACATATGACACATACACATATGAATATTACATAACCAGATGACATATGAGATAGAGATATGTCGTAAGTATATCCATGGCATCAAATTACCATGGGGTAAATTTTATTAACTCATGTGTTAGGGAAAAATGTCGTCACATGGTCTTAGGAAAAACAATGATGAGAAAGGCTAAGAAATGCTGTCATACAAGTGTTGGGGTGGGGAGCGGCTAAATCTGAGAAAACCCCACTGTGACTGTCCTCTGAGCCCAGGTGGAGCTGACTGCTGCAGATCCGCTCTGCCAAGGCTGAAGGTAACTACTCAGAGACAGAGGCAGAATATGACCTGCCCAGACTTGCCTAGGAGTGGCATGCTAAACTGGAAGATGGGGACTTCCAGGGCTCTCTTTAGAGCTCAGCTTGTAAGTAAAGAGCTGTGGTTCCTCACCTGTTACCCTAAACAAGGCGGAGCTTAGCCTGAGCATGTGTCTCTCCCAACCCTGCAAGTCTTTCCCTTTTCATGCTTACAGTGAGCTTTCTGTAAGCCGGTGAGTTGGTGCGGAAAGACACATCGGCAATCCAATGCTGCTTAAGGTGATGACTTATTCTCCTGTATATGGCTGAGGACAAACAGATGGAGAGTACCAGCAGTGGTCTAGGGCCATCCATGACATCAGACAGAAAGTTTCTATTAGCGTTTCTAAGTAATTGTTTTGTCCACCCACAAACAGCTGGAGTCTTGCCCAGTATCTGAGACTTGGAAGCAGTTGGAGAAACGAATGGGAATAGGGAGCAGGAGGAAGTAGGTTGCCCTGCAGGGAAAGCATGATGTTTGAAGGATCAGAAGAGGAACCAGAGGAGGCAAGTGGGAGACAGCAACCACAGAAAGTGAAAGCGGCCCTATCAAGGGCACTGAGGGCAAGGAGGGAGAAAGATGCTCTGAAGACTAATTGGCTAGATATGTAATTTTCTCTAATTATGTTGTATGAGAAACTTATGCATATTTATATATCCCAAAGACTGCGCATTCCATACAAACATGCAGATGCATGTATCTCGCAACTTTTTATATATGCACATGATGTTTGAGTATGTAATTTTCTAATTTGGAAATTATTTAATGAAGATCTTCTTTCAAGGTACCTTTACTTGAGTTTCAATTTGTGTCCCTATATGTAAAGTCGAAAGTGAGACTAGGCTTCCAAATATAGTCATGCATCAAGGTAAGCTGTGAAAGCTTGATGAGGCTGTCACTCTTTAGATCTTACAGGAATTTCTTGTAAAGGATGAATAATAGTCAATATAATTACTTGCTGAAGGACTGGAATATATTTTTTAATTATAAGTTTACTCCCATAACATTTATGAACATGTACCAACAAGCCTCAAGACAGGTAAGGAAGTGGTAAGTCCTGTGGGAAGAGGTTCACAAAGGAAGTAATGTTATTATCCGAGTCATTTCATGCAAAATCCACTTCGGAATTCATGTTCATGCCTTTTATGGTTAAAACAATGGAGACTTGATTTGCATTTGAAATATGTGCTCAGGTTCAGCGCTAGTTAAATCTAACCAGGCTCACACACCTGTGTCGTTTTGACAAGATTAAGATGCAAAGCTAAGCAAAGATTCCCTAACCCAAGCAGGCCAGCATTATAGCTCTGCCTGCCAAGTATCGAAGGCCAGGGAGCTTTACCTCAGGTCATGAAATGAAACATTTCAGCTTTCTGAATTGCTGGTGACTTTAGCCTTAAGCTAGCCACATAATTATCACAATTCTGTGCTTATTTCAAAAATAATGTAGATACCCCATCACACACACAGAGTTGGTAATTTCATATTCAGTATTATAATAAACCATTCCAATCTTAGTTTCAAGAGGAAAACTATTACAGGAGGATGCTAACACAGCATAAAGAGAAAAAAAAATCAATTCTTAAGTCATAAATCAAGTATGCACCATTGAAACTGTGTACCTTAAAAATAATGATTTCCACCTAAATAAAAACTATGGCACTTGAAAATTATATGCTATTCACCATACTCCCTCTATCCATGCCCCCGAAGAGGGGAAGAGTCACCTGTTGTCAATATCCCAGGAATGCTTTTATCCACAGACCTCCGTGTCTTTTCCAAAGCAATCACCAGAAGCCCCACTAGCTCTAACAATGCCGGGTCCTAGCGTTTGAGGACTGACTCCTCTTTCAAAACTGGTACATACCTAGGGAGGATACTTCAAATTATTGTTTGTACATGAGCTCTGCCTCATAACTTGAGCTTCTAAGTTTGTTTTTGTTTGGTGGATCCGTTGTCATGAGCCCACTAATCTCCATACAATGTTCACAACCACTCAGGTGTCATTGCTAAATTAAGAGTCTGAATGAGGATTAGGCTGAGCAAAACTAAGATACGGAAGACATATGCTTTGTCTGGGCTCAATCAAGCTACACTGTCATTTCTTTTTAGAACCTAAGGAATTCTTTGCAATTAGGGTCTTTTGTTCACAATTCTTCCAGCATATTTTACAAAGGAATAAAAGTTAAAATGTCAGGGTCTGGGGGTGAAGGCTCTGTGTTTTCCTCTTTTTGTTTGAAGAATTAGGCGTAATTCTGTTTCCTGTTTTGAAAAATCCGATTGATAACTTGTTTCTAATTGCAGAATCTGACTTTGGTGTCAGTATCAGCCTTTCCCAAGGAAGGGTCAAGTATAACAACTTGCATAGTTATGCTGCAATTTCTGAACCATCTTTCCACCATGATAAAGTGCTGTACATGTGGGGAACCAGAATAAATGGCCATTCACTCCTCAGAACTGTTGAGTGAAATGTGAATGCCAGAAAAGAAATACACACTTTGGGTTTGAACTTGGAACGTAGAAACAGATGGGCTTCCTTCTAGCCCCCTGCTTGCCCCTTCCTGAGAAGAAATGAGATATAGAAGCTGTGCTTTCTATAGCCTTTTATCCTCATTGGAAGCTGAAGAGAAAAAGATGAAAGTCCAGTTTGAGTTGAGATGGTGAGTGCCCCTCCAAGACTTTGATCATGAGGTCACTGACACCACCACAAATACAGGCACCACAAATGCCACATGCTTTGGACCCATCTGATGAGATGCATGATGGCGAAGTCACTGCTTATAAAGTATACCATATGTTTGAGTGATATGTGAAAGTGTTAATTGTGGGACAATATCACTAAAATGTACAGAAGAATATTTTTCTGTACTGAAAACTAAATAAATGAAAAAAATAGAACAGAAATTAATGAAAGATAAACAGCTATGTCACTTTCTCTAAATAAAACTGACTGGCACTATGATGGTAGAAGATAAAAGAATTTCATTTCCAGCAAGTTGCTTAGAACTGTGACAATCCTGAGACAGATGATGATTTACGGAAAACACTAAGTTGTAAGGTTTGCAACTTCTTGGGCTCGTCCACAACCCAGTTTCAGAATTAACTTCATTTTAAAAATCTAAGAGTTTATAGTAATTCATGCAATAGGAACCTGCTGAGCCAAAGCTAATTGTGTATGCATGTGTGTTTGTTTGTCTGTGTGCTATGTGTGTGCAGGTGTCCAAGCAGGCCAGAAGAGGGCACCAGATCCCTGGAGCTAGAGTTACAGGCCATTGTGAGCTACCAAACATGAGTACTGGAAACCAAACCCCAGTCCTCTGCAATTGCAACAAGTGCTCTTAAAGGCTGAGCCATCCCTTCAGCTCCTTAGTATCTAATTTTATGATGCTACTACTGTTTATGGAATTCAAATTCCAGTGACCATGGTAAGGCATGTATTTGAGAGAGAATTTCCTATTGTATTAACTTATTGGTAATAATAACGGGCCCCTATATTTGACTGATCAGATGAACATTACCTCTATAATATAATCTTTTAAATAAGAACCTTACAAATATTGATACAACCATTAATTAGACTACTTGCAAGGTAAAAGCAAACCCTTTCAACCTTGGTGTCAGGTAACCTGTGTCCTTCCCCACATTTCCTTACTTACACCGTAACTTAGTGTAAATTATGCCTAAAACCATTCTCCTAAATTCCAAGACAGCCTGTATAGTCCATAGAACAAATTGCTCAATCATATGGCCATTTACAGCCGGTAACAGGCCCTAGAAGCTCAATTTTTTCATCTGTAAAATTAGAAGACAGGGTTGATTGATCTTGGAAATCCTTTCCAGGCTCACAGTTCTGGTTCTAACAGCAAAAGAAATACAGAAAAGGCTTCAGCTGAAGTTGAACAGGAAGCTGGTGTTTGTAATGTCACACAGAGAGATTAGCCCAGCAATTTCATTAATGGGAGTCATATGGTGAAATCCCCCAGAGCTATTCAGAAACAAATCTCTGATTGCTTAGACCTGCAGGTAGAGCCAATTTCCTTGAGCTTTTTTTTTCCTACTAGAAAATTCAAGGTATTCTGAGACTATGCATGATCTTTGTTGGAATGGGGAGTACGGGCAAGATATTTGGAGGAGAAATTTGTGTCTTCCTGGTGAATGAGAAAAGCCTGAGCTGAGTAGGTGGCTGAGTAAAGGTCATTTCAACAGAACCTGGCTTTGTTTTGGCACTGACAAGCATTTTAAGCCCCAAGGTTTCCCAGGAGCTGCAGAATAGCATGTCAATTGTACTTAGCACCCTAAAAATGAAAGGGGTGTCAGGAGACTGTAAGTAAGCCTTTGTGCTCATCTTTTTCTTTCAAACTGGTTGAATGTTGACTAATGCAGAACTCAAATGCCAGTCAGTGGCGAGGACGAGTCAGGGGAGGTTGAAAAGAGGAGCTCAGCTAAAAAGCATTTTCTTCCTTTTTCGGTTAAAAGTGGGTGGGTTTGGATGGAGTCTGGGCAAAATGCCGAAAGCAAATCTTATTTGTCATAATCACATGAATGCATGAATTGACCCTGAGAAGCCAAGTATAATAGTTTCTAGAAAGTTGCCGGGTGGCTCACATTTCTGTGAAATGAAGAGCTTCAACCTATAAAAAGGAGAAATAAAAACATTAGGTGGAATAATTAAAGACAAAGGAAATTGACTTCTCAAGTTTCCAAATCCACTCTACAATTGTTCTTTAAAACAAATGATCGGTAAGATGAATAGATTTGGAAGAATTTAAATATCATATATGACATCTGCTAAGTACCTAATAAGTATGCTTCATTGACACTGTATTAATGTCTAATAAGAACTCAATTCAAATCTATGTGTTTAAATAAGGTAAGAATCCAAAGAAATAGCAAATTTTGCTCCTACTTTGTAAGATATTTTCCCATAACACATATGTCCCCAGAGAGCATTTTCTTATAACCTCTTTGTTTAGAGGGCTACCTGCTCCTTGTAGCAGGTCTCTTTGCAGTCAAGGATGGTCTTCCCCACCGGCTTGCTCTGGGATGATTGGACAGTGAGCATTCAATAAGATTTACTCAGTAATTTACTATTGCTCTAATTTATCCTTAATGAAGGTTTAAAAAGGCCAGATAAAAGGTCTACACCCTCATATTGGGATAGTTACAAATTCAAAAACCTCAAAAAAGCAACTAAATGTGGGAAACTTCTTGCATCAGATGTAATAAAAGATATATTCCTAAGAAATGAAGAACAACATAATTAGGAAAAAGACTAATAGCCAAATGGTAAGAGAATAATAATTGAAAGATATGAATAAAACTACAGATGACTAGTAAGCATATGCAAAGAAGAGAGATTTGTCAGAAAAGACTAAATTTAAAACCCAAACCCCAAATCAAAGCAATCCTTGTTGCTTAGCTGCCCTTCTGAGATCACTTTCAACTCTTTTTTTCTGGCTTGAAGATACTATTTACTAGAGGGCTTGCTAATCTCTTTCTTAGTTTATTTCTTCATTTTACTGAGAAACATCCTCTCAAACTTCTTAGAAAGTTTGCCGCCAATGTTAGTTCCTTAAAAACAATTTTATTCTAAAACCATGTGTAATCCTGGGGTTATTGAATGTCCCTCGAAGACTCAGGTCTAAAAGGTCTTAAAACAGGGTTCCCGAGCCGTGGGTCGCAACCCTTTGGGTCAAATGATCTTTTCATTAGGTCACCTAAACCATCAAAGACACAGATATTTACATTACAATTCATAACAGTAGCAAAATTACAGTTATGAAGTAGCAACAAAAATAATTTTATGGTAGGAGATCACCACGACATGTACAAACAAGGCTTGCAAGCATTCTGAGGGTTTTGGGAACCACTGCTTTAAAAACTATAGACTAATTGGAGGAACTTAAGTCCTAAGAGGGTGTCTTTTAAGGGGATAATGGGCTCCTAGCCCTTTCCTATCTTTGTGTGGGGAGGGGGTGAAAGTGGGCAATGGGGGGTGTCTTCTTCCTTGCCATAGGCTAGAAAGCAACAAATCCAGCTGACCACGGACTAAAGCTTTCAAAATGGTGAGCCCAAATACACCAAAATGAAAACGTTCTTTCTAACATTTCTGTTGCTGTGGTGGAAGGCTGCCTCTAACACAATGGTGCTGATGGTCTGGCAACCCACTTCCTGGTTTTGAAGGTGTTAGGTTTGGGAGTTTGCTTGTTTGCTTGTTTGCTTGTTTTGTGTATGTGTGCTTGTGTGTGTTGGTTTTTCATTTCTTCTAGTGTTCAGGTTGATGTTTCCACATCTTCTCCATAAGTTTTATATGCTTCTCTTCTATTAAACGTCCTGACATTTCCAACAGGCATCATTCAGGTATGTGTTACTGAGGCCTCTATCTAAAGGCTCATGTCTTCCCTGCAAAATCTTTGCTGGGTTTTGCTTGTTTGTTTGTTTGCTTGTTTGTTTTTAACATGTCCTCTTGTCTGACCTTGATTCTTTCTTGCTAAATTTTATTACCTGTACTGTGCACACGTTCAGTTGATTATTTTTTTTATTGTTCACATAATTCTTTCCTTTACACATAGTGTTTTTACTCTCTTTTCTAAAAGATGTTCTCTTCTTTCTCTTACACACATTCTAATATTTTTTAACATTTTCTTTTTAGTTTCAGAAGTTCTTTCTTCATATTGTCAAGTTCCTCGAATGTGGCTTTTATGGGTTTAAGATCCTTTCGACTTTGAGAATGCTGCTACAGATTTTTGGCCTTGTCCTCATTGGTTTCTTCAATTGCCCTGTTTTTCTTGGGGCTTATGTCTTATCTGTTTCTTTCTCTGTCACACTGTAAGTTTATCATACTCGTGAGAAAGGCAGCATAAAATCTATGGTAGCTCTAGTACAGAGAAAGGAATTTTCTACCCATAATCTTTCTACAGAGAACTGGCAGGGAATGGACGACACTCTGCAGAGTCCGGTGTCTTTCTCTGTAGAATGGTAACTCCCACGGGCTCTGCCCTAACTTCCCCTGAGGAGTGACTTTGGTTTCCTTAGGAGGAATCCTCTCAGCTGCTGATGTGGTTGTGGCGGTCATGCTTGAGTATTGGGTAGAAACTTGGTGCTGGGCATCTTGTTAGTGAAGATCAACTGAACTGTGCTCTGAGTTTTTTATGTCATCATCCCACGTGTTCCTTTCTTTCCATCACTGCCTGGTACCTCTCCATCTTAATCTTCTTCAGGAACAATAAGTTCCAAGCAGGGCTATACATAAACGTACATCAGTGTTTTTTATTGACCAACTTTATCATCTATCAGTCCACCATCTATTCATGTATGTCTTCCAAATGAGTGTTTAGGTCACTAGTCTGTTGAAGTCTATCCCTTTTTCTTGTAGAATTTTCTCTTCTTCCTTCTCTACTATTTTTAGTGACATTTTATGTAAGATGGGATAGTGGAAGTAGGAAAAGAAATAGGTGTACCACCCACCTCCCCTAGAATTAAAAGTCACAAATAAGGTTCTAAAAACAACTTCTCATCACTGGTTTAGCAACACATCTTCAGACATATTTGCTAATTACAAAGCACCATGTCATGCAGTACTTTAATAAATCTTAATCCCTTTACTTTGACTTCATGACATACAAAAGATTATCTCTAATTTACAAATGTCAAAAAAATCAGATGCAATAAGATTGATTTCCTCTTTAAAAAAAAAAAAACAACATTACATTTATTTGGGAGTGGGCACTCATGTGCCATGGCACACATGTGGAGGCCAGTGGACAGTCATATCAGTTCTCAGGATTGAACTCCACTCATCAGTCTTAGTGGAAAGTATGTCCATCTGATGAGACATCTCATTGGCCCAAGATTGACTTCCTCAAGGGTAAATTCCTAATCAGAACGCATGGTACTGTGATTTCATGATTAGTGTATACAACCAACAACACAAGCATGCTAAGAAGCCATTGCCTTAAAGTTGTGCTTCAATCACGGACAATGGCTAAGAGGGTTGATGGTATCGTGTAAAGAGCTCTTGGCTGGAAGATGAGTGAGGCTTAAAACCTAGTCTTATTTTTTCTAATTACCCATACCTCCTTCATCTGTAAAGTAAAAGTGTTGGATGTAATGGATATGTTGCCAAATGCTATTGTTGGTTTTTATTGGAGAAGTGTGTTCTGGGCATCATGCTTGGGTTTAAGTACATAAAGCCCCACCCTTAGTGGGATGGGCTTCATCAACAGTTTTCTTAGGGCATCAAATTAAATCTAATGACATTTAATGGTGAGGACTCTTGCCTAATTGAGATAGTTATGCCCACTTAGTTGAGATGCCTCTAGGTATCTGTGTGGTATGTCTCTAGAACATGAGGTAACCAGAGTTGGCAGATGTTTTGCACATCTCCAGATAATTTTTCTGGTGCCAGATCAGCAGAGAAAACAGAATAAGTAAACTCATCTTCAGGAAAGTTATCTCTTCTAGGTAAAGAAGAATGAATCTTCCTGGGACGATTACTCTGTGCTTCTTTAGTGAAGATCAATTAGTAAGTGGTGACCTTCCACAGAGACCTTCATTGATAAGCTCTTACAGTGTGTGGCAGCCTCAACATATCACAACAGACAGAGTTCTGTGCTGTCTGCTTTAGAAAGTCTAAAACATAACCCACATAGAGGAAGGAGAAAAGTGCATGCATACACACACACACACACACACACACACACACACACACACACGCACGCACGCACGCACGCACGCACGCAGGCACACGCACACACTGACTAGCTAGCTCAAAGCAAAACAAAGGCTTTTTTTCCCCCTTAAGTCCATAACCTCCGTGGAAGCTGATGAATTTAACACCTATCTGTTTTCATCTCTCTATCTCCTCAGATTGAATGAGGTCTCTGTTTCTTTGACTTATCAAACTGTCACTACCTTGAATTGGTTGTATTATGAAAAATCTAGACTTTTTTCAATGTAGTTTATTCACTCTCTCTCTCATCTGGTCTATATGAAACATTCCCCTTATTTGTTGCATTTATTAAAATTTTGCAATGCACAACTTTATTAAGAACTAAAAGAAATTATACATATTTATTCATATTTAAAAAAATACTATCACTGTGAAATGAGAATTGAATCGTTTCTGGAGGAGATTTTGGCTTTATCTGATATGTATTCACTGCTTATAAGATTGAACCTGTTCTGGAAAAAGCCTGTTTCCTAAGTGGTCTAACACTCTACACATATAGTTTGTTCTTAAATCAACAGATCCTGAGCTACATTTCCCACATAATCACTAGCAGCAGACACATACTGCTTAATTTATTTTTCTAGGAGGGGTGGAGCTTTGTAGATAATTCATTTAACAAAGTTAAAGGTATGAGTTTAATTATTGCTTTTCAGTAGTTAACGTGACATGGGTGCTCAGTAACCCCACTGGCAGTTCATCCACCCAAAGCAGGAATGCCCCATGGCCTTGATTTAACCCCCTTCTGAACCAGGCACTCAACTACATTGTCATTAACCAAAGCATTTTACAACTCACTGTCAAGGTAGAGTTACTTTTCGGAGTTCTCACTGAGGAGCATGAGCTAGTCCAAGAGACCAGGGAGGTCAAGCAAGCTAAGGCACTGCTGTCAGGTGTCTTTTGGTGGAGCAAGAGAGACTCCAAAAGATATGTTAGCTGGGGCGAGCTGTCCTTTAGGGGTGCAGTCCTTTCCCTTCGGCTTCCTCTCAACCTCTGTGTCTGACCTTCACTGAAGACTGACTGGGAGCTGTCCCTGCAAAGCAGCACCACCACTTTAGACAGAGTAAAATAGTCACCAATATGTATAGTTCACAGTATCTCTGATTTTGGTTTTCAAATTTTAATGACTAAGTATGTCTTACATTAGCATAAAATGCTTTGAGAGCCACCAGAATGTTCTCTGTGGCTTAGAAAGCAGAATCACAGTGCCATTTTTTTTAAACACTGTGTTCTCAGAAATCACTTAGTAAATGGCATTTGTTATTTACTATTTGTTCACTGCTATAAATACATTTCATGCAGTAGCTTACACAGGTCTTATCTCTATTCTAATCTACCTGCCAGTTGTTAAATGTGCCAACAATGCTTATCATGTCACCTGCTCTTCTGAGTGAGGTCATCTTATGACCTATCCAGTTCCTAAGAGTCGATTTACTTTGAAATTCAGATTTACTGTGTCCGTGTATAAGGTCAGAGGTATGCTACTGTTCCTCAGCCACCGGACTCTTCTTAGTTACAGACTCCGGGATCATTTTGAACCAGTTCTTGAGGAGGATTTTAAAGTTGACTCTAGACTCTAATGAATCTGCATAGGAGAGTAATGAACTGGGAGGTGTGAAGTGAGAGTCAATGGCTGGGGTTGCGTATGTGTCTGGCTGCTAATTAGTCTGTGGCTTTTCTAGACCTCTGCTCCGTGATTTTCACAGTGGAGCCCTGACCTGTGTCTCACTGACCCTATATTGTAATGTTAATGCTCTCACCCCATATAGTTCTTATGAAGGCTATAGTGATCTTATGAACCCCAAAAATGTATCATAATAAGATAATCTACTACTTCATAAAATGTACTACTTCATAAAATGTTTTGTAAAACTGAATATATGTATGCAAGTATCTTAGTTTGGGTGTCTGTTGCTTGAAGAGACACTATGACCACAGCGACTCTTATAAAGGGAAACATTTAACTGGGACTGGTTTACGGTTTCACAGGTTTAGTCCATTATCATTATGGTGGGAAGCAAAGGAGCATGCAGGCAGACATCCTGAGAGTCTACATCTGTATCCTCGGGCAGCAGGAAGGAAGAGGGAGCCACTGGGCCTAGGTTGAGCTTTTGAGACACCCTTCCTCCAACAAGGCCACACCTCCTAATAGTGCCACCACCTATGAGCTTATGGGGGCCATGTTCATTCAAACCCCAACTGCAAGTATACTGCTTTAAAATCCCTACCCAAGAGCAGCTGGTCATGGTGGTAAGGCAAGCCTGAGATAGGAAGATCATGGCTGAGTCAAGGCTAAGCTAGCTAGAGTTTTCTAAGCAAGACTGGGCTACAATGAGATGCTGTCAAAAAAAAAAAAAAGAAAAAGAAAACCTAGCAAAACCTTACGAAAATCAAGTCACCTTTTTCAGAAAAAAAAATGGATTGAAGTGATTGAATTGCTACCACTGAATTTCCACATTTATTTTGTGCTATGGGTGGACTTTGTTTCCCTGAAACTTTAATACCAAAACTCTAACTCCCAGTGTCTTACATTGGAGGAAGGGTCTTTAGGAAGTAATAATGGTTAAATAAGATTCAAAATCCAGGGCATCTTCTGGATGGTACAGACTTCTAGGAACAGAGATAATCCGTTCTGCATATGTGCAGAGGAGTTGGCATCAGAACACTGTTATTGGGTGGCAACCTGGAAGCCAGCAGGAGAGACTCTACCAGAAACTGAAATGCCCTGGGGTTAATCTTCACCTTCCAGCCCCCAGAACTGAAAAAAATAAATTCTCTTATTTAAACCATGGAGTCTGCAATATTTTGTTATGGCCCTCTGAGCTGATAAAAGTACTTTATATACACAATAAAGTACTAGAAAAGAATAAAATATTGTGCTGTAGGAAGCTATGGCAGTTTTCAGAATAGCTCTAATGCAATGAAACACGTGGCTGCTGAGAACGTGAGGCATAGAACAACAAATTACCCTATGTGGTGTAGAAGGGAAGGGCTGGTCCCAGTACATCCAGGATTATCATGACTTCACATAAGAACGACTCTTGAGGTAACGTATACCACATGTGTAGTTTTGAACTAAATGATGGCAAGTTCTGCACATTTGCATGCAAGAGAAATCTTAAGACGCCTTTTGTCCAGGATAGAGAAAGACGCATATGTCCCCTTCAGGTGGCAGAGCATAGGCTCGGGGGACATCTTACAGGGCAGCAAGTGTCAGTCAGAATTTCCCTCAGCGTGCAGTTCTTCTGTCTGTCCATTGTGAGTTAGCACAAGGGCAAGGGTAAACATTAGAGAGCCAGAGGGGAGCGTGAGCTTCCTGGTCATGCACAGACTCAAGGAAGTGGGAGGCTTCAGGGTGTTCCCACAGTGCTCCTTCACAGAAAATACAGAGAAAGCAAAAATCTGAAACCAGCTCTGCCGACTTCCATAGTCCAAGTCCTTACCCACTCCAAGATAAACAGATACCTTTATGTGGAGAGAGCCACTGAGCCTAAAATGTATGCTATAGATTCCAAAGTACCCCAAAAGCAGGGTACATATTTCTCAATGAGAGCCCACCTGAAATATTAGCTACTATTCAAAACAACAAAGATATTCTAAACAGCCAGCTGTTACAGGGTAATTGTTTTTCTTCCTTGTGAATTTGGTGGGATGTGGACAGGTCAGATGGTCCCTTCAAAAGAAGTAAACAAGCTTATTTACTTTCCTTAGTTGGTTCTTATTTTGTTATCTCTTACAGAACTACATTCTTGAAAGCAGAATAATGATTTGCTGGTGTGCCCTTTGTCAGAAACATTTGTAAACACTCTTCCATAATGGAAAAGAATCAACCTTGAAATGAACTGAAATACATTGATTTTTCTCGACTGAAAGCACTGGTCTAAAAAGGAATTCCATTTCACTTTCAGCTATCAGAAAGTCTGTATTGTTTTATTTATAGAATAGAGTGTTCTGGGGAGGAGAGAAGGAACAGCGTAAAGCAGCCTCTGAACTTCTAGAACCAGTAAAATGGTTCTTTGAAATAACATGGTACAGACGTTGATGTTACTTGGGCATGCTTTTCCTTTATTATAGATAAACAACCCCCCATAGGTAATCATGTATAATTATAGTTTTGCATATGTTACAGTATTCAGGTAAACTGACAATAGGTTATTATGCTTAAAACATCACAAATCAACCATTTAAAATTTTGCTAGCTTTTATCAAAGATTCCGCTTGTTATTGAGAAGGATTGGCATGCTCACCCATGTGTCTGTGAACATATTTCAGCCAATCAAGATGAGTACATAAATAAATTTTTCCATCTAATACCATAAGCTCTTAGTTAATATAAGATAGTAACACCACGATTGAGGCTTAGCACCAAGTCAACTTACTCAGGGAATAACTTTGGATGGTATAACAACAAAGAATATTTGATTGGCCTCATGTTGTAGCTCCAGTTCTTGGAGTGATTTTATAAGAGAAATAAGAAACAAGCAAAAGTTATAGGAAAGTAAGAATGTGCATCATGGAATTTTAAGATACTTTAACAAGTATGTAGGCAGATTTCTCATTGAGACTGTTGGCTTCCCAATTATGTCATAGAGACTTATTATTAATTATAAAATCTTGACCAAAAGCTTAGGCTTGTTTCTAACTCTCTTGTAACTTAAATTAACACGTTTCTATTAATTTACTTTCTGCCTTGTGGCTTTATTACCTCATCTCTGTATTGCCCATCCTGCTTGCTCTGTGTCTCCTGCTCCTGGCATCTTCAACCTTTTTCTTCCCAATGTCCTCTGTGCCTGGAAATCTTGCATAGCTATTAGTGATTCAGCTCTTTATTAAATCAATCAGAGAGACCCATCTTCACAGTGTACAAAAAGATTTTCTACAACACCAGTAGTTCACCCAACTCTAAATACTACCTTAGACAGAAGAACCTATAAACACCTAATGTGTGCAGACTATAATTAATACTTATGTTTATATTCAGAATATTTTTCTGAATGGGTAGATTATAATATAGCTGCTCTTGCCACAAAAATATGAATAATTTGTCTTAGTTACTCTACTGTTGTGAAGAGACACCGTGACCAAGTGTTTATTTGAGGGCTTGTTTCAGAGGCTTGGCCCTTATCATCATGGCAGGGAATATGGTAGCGGGCAGGCATGGTGTTGGAGAAGTAGCTGGGAGCTCCTGATCCACAGACAGAAGGTGGAAAGAGAGAAAGAGACACCAGGCCTGGTGTGGGCTTTAAAACCTCAAAGCCCATCCCTAGTGACACACTCCCTCCAACAAGGAGGTGCTCCCAAACAGCATATCAACTAGAGACTAAGCATGTAAATACACATGAGCCTATGAGGGGCATTCTCATTCAACCACCACATAATTTATGCAAAATGATATATTATTTTAGTCTACAGTAGTAACCAACTGACTGAATGGGTGTGTGTCTCCCGTAAAATCATCTTCTCTAGTTTAAAAATATGCAATAATATATTTTTAAATTCAAATCTCTGGGGAACCATTACATAATAATTGCTATGGAATCATTTCTTCATGTATCCTACAGACTTCATGATAGATGTTTTCTCTCTCAGCATTTTCTCCCAAAGGTGAGTTGTATCACATTTCTGTGTATTTGCTCATCTTCTCTCATTTCAGAATGCCTAGTTCACACTGAGAACTGGAAGATTCATCAGCAAGAGATAACAGGACAGGCTGTAGCCACAGCTTGACCATGAATGAACTCTGTGCCTTTGTCTAACTTTCTTCAGCCTTTCTCTGTGTCAGGAAGCATGAAATGTAGAGTTTGGAAAAAAATCACCTCTAATTGTATCAAATTCTGATCCTCTTCTGAAGTTCACTTGTTCTGTAGATCAGGAGATCTAGAACTGGATGCAATATCCTGTGGATAAATGCAGAGGTTATGTCTTCATTCTGAAATGCTTTTTTACTGAACCTGAATCCTGGTCTTACCATTGTGGCCAAGGCTTTTTGTCTTGCTTATGTTTTGCATGCTTTCGTCTTTGACGTATTTAGCGTTGTTTTCTAGCATATCAGTTGAAGATGTACTTTATTTCATTTATTTTTTTTACTGACTTTTTCCAACATCTTATTTTATATTAAGATCTGGGCTATCCAAACTATCCAATTGTTCCAGATAACAGTACATTATTTACTCCTTTTAATTGTTATTTTTACAAATGAGGAAAGAAAGTGTTTCCCACTGCCAGAGCCAGTTCTATCACCAGGGCTGGCACTGGCCCATTACTTCCGTCAGTTGACCCTACTCACTGTACCTTATGTTTTATTGATCTCTTTTTCTTGAGAGACTGAAACAGTCCCAGCTCATTGATAACCTCCAGAAACATTTAGAAGACAACATGGAAAGAAAAAGAAAGGGCTAATAAAAAGTCATAGTTAATCAAATTGAATCAATTACTATATTCAATCTAAACATTAAAAACCAGATAAAGATCCATTATCAGAACAGATATAATAATAATAACACAAGGTCCAATTGTTTGCTGTCAAAAAGAAAATAGCTAAATTAAGGCACTGATAGTTTGAAAGGAAGGATAAAGAATGGCATCATTCAAATGCTAATCACAGAGAGCTAATATCAGACACTATTTACATAAGAGGAAGCAAGGTCAATCGGGAAGTATTGGGGGACTTGAAGATGAGTCTTAGTGAAGCCCTGGATTCCCTCCCTCATACCACATATGCACAAAACCTTGTAAATAAAAAGAAAATCACTTTACATAGCAAAGGATGAATTTATTTAAAAATGACAATTTCATATGTGACGCACCTAAAGTACATGAAACAAATATTAACAAAATTAAATAGGCAAATTCATAATCATTAAGACACAGTGTTTAATAAACAAGTACCTTAAAAAATCAGCTGGACATGCCGGGTAGTGGTGGCGCACGCCTTTAATCCCAGCACTCGGGAGGCAGAGGCAGGCGGATCTCTGTGAGTTCGAGGCCAGCCTGGTCTACAGAGCAAGTTCCAGGAAAGGTGCAAAGCTACGCAGAGAAACCCTGTCTCGAAAAACCAAAAAAAAAAAAAAAAAAAATCAGCTAGACTGTATTAGATTTGAATAGCACTGAAAACAAATGACTGGATGGGTTTAATGAAATTCTATATACAGCTGATTCAGATGTTCAAGAATGCATGAACTAGTAACCAAAAGAACAAAATAAATTTGAAATTTTCCATACATTTCAGAGGAATGAAACCAAAAAAAAATCAATAAATTCTCCCACATACTTCGAAATTGAGCACAAAACTTTTTTGTGTGTGTGCACTTGGGACTGAGTTAAATTTTCTTCTTTTTATTTATTCTGTGTGTCTTTTACATAACATCTTGATCCCATTCATTTCCCCATCCCTTCCCATCTGCCCTCTGCCTCTTCACCACCCCCAAAATAAAACCAAATTTAAGAGAAAATGGGGAAAGGGGAATGAATATAAAAATCTCATCATGGAAGCTGCAGTGAGTCGTACAATAAACTCCTTCATCCATGTACATTTACTTGCAAGTTCTTCTTGGACTGCCTATTATTGCCCTGTGTTGTGGGGATCCTGTATCTCTGGGTCTGCAGGTCAGGAGCATACATGTTTGAATGATCCACCAGTCAATAGCCACATGTAAGAGTAAGCTTGTGTTAAAAATGCAGTGTCAATGTATTCCCATGATAAAGAAGAAAAGTCATATCATCATTTCAGTAAATATGGAACAAACTCTTAGCAAACTGAGAAGTGGGGGATTTCCTGGCTCTAACTCATTGGTGTGGTTTGAAGCCTCTGGTTTCTACTACACTATTGACGCTGGGCCCTCACTGGGACTCTTCTTGGACTGCCTATTATTGCCCTGTGTTGTGGGGATCCTGTATCTCTGGGTCTGCAGGTCAGGAGCACACATGTTTGAATGATCCACCAGTCAATGAAGAACTCATATTTGATCTGAACAATAAAAAACACAACGCACTGACATTTGTATGATGTGTTCTATCACAGCACATGTGATCACTGATCTTTATTGTCAATTTGACTGGCTTGAGGATACCATAGATGCACACCTTTAAATGTGTCTGTGAAAGTGTTTTGAGAAAAGTTTAACTGATGGGGGACTACCCACCATGATCATCTCATGGACTGTTGCCTGGACCAAATGGAAATAAAATGCCACCAGGGTGCTAGCATTCACCTCTGTTTCCTAACTGTGGATGCATGGGGACTGTTGCACACCCTGGCTGACATGTCTGCCGGTCATGGTAGACTATCTCCTCAAACCCTGAGCCAAAACAAGCCCTTCTCTGAGGTGCTTTTCTCAGGTATTTTATCACGGCAATGAGAAAAATAACTGATTAATTAAAGGGAACTTGATAGCTTTGAATGTTCATGTTAGAAAGCATCAAGTCCTAACGTGATCTCTCTTGACTGATCATAAAAATTTAGGCTGATAAAGTAAAATAAAATTAAGTTTTAAGTAAATAGAAGAAAGAAACAACAACAAAAATGAGAACAGACAGCAATCAGTCTTTTAAATTATATTTAATTTTTAATTTTCATCTACATAATAAGCCAATTCAAAAGTTGTTTCCTTTAAATATGAATAAAACTGACAAGCATTCAACAAAACTAATCATAATAAAGTAAGAAGTCACAAAACATTCAAGATGAAAAAGAGCCAACTTCATAGACCAGACATAATATGACACAAGGGACGTAAATGACAAGGACAAATATCTTAAAAACATCACCTCCAAATGTGATAAAAGGATAAATATAAAACATGTGTATGATAGTTATACAATTCAAACAACAAGCTTTTTACTTAGATAATTTCCAGTAAGAAACTGTATCCAAATGTCTTAAGAGTGAATTTGACCATTTCTTCAAACTCTGTGTTTCCAGGAAATCAATGTGTTGAGGGGTGTGCCTTTCAGTGAGTTTATGAGGCTATATAACCCTGTTACCCAAATCAGAAAAGAGTACCACAAGAGAATTTATAGGTCAGAATCTTTCATTAGAAGACATCCATAAGAAAATGTTGATAAGCACAATCAAGCCACATGTAAGAGTAAGCTTGTGTTAAAAATGCAGTGTCAACATATTCCCATGATAAAGAAGAAAAGTCATATCATCATTTCAGTAAATATGGAACAAACTCTTAGCAAACTGAGAAGTAGGGGATTTCCTGGCTCTAACAAGGGGAATCTGAAGAACTTGCCACATTCTGAGTGTTTTCCACTAAGACTGCTACTATTCTGTTTATTTTTGTCAATTCTACTCAACATTGTACTTCCATTAATATTCCAATAATAACTAAATTTGGGAAAGAATAATGAAAGCATTTCATATAAATGAAGAAAATTCTAGGGAATCTCCACTTAGAGAGAGAGAGAGAGGCACAAAAACTCCTAATAGACACAGTGAGCAATTGTGTGACTTAGGCATGGCTTGGAGATTCAGGATCAATATACAAATATTGATTCTCCTTTTATGGACTGTTGCTGAGTAGTTGGAAATTACAGTATAACAGTACAAAACAGAACACGTGTAGGGATTTACTTAACAAAATGTTTACATGACTTCTTACATTGAAAATGGTAAAATACTGTCAAAAAATGAAAGACTAAAAAATGGAGAATAATACTGAAAACAACTCTAGCCAAATTTTGGGCAAAAATATCATCTGTATGAATACCTCACATATAACTGAAATCCAGACTTTTTTAAAGTTATAATTTCTCAATAAGAAAATAAGCACCTGACAAAAATGGGTAAAATCTTAGATTACTTCATAAGAGGATATCAATAATAATGACATGAAAGTGTAATAAGTCGATTGGAGCATGAAGATCAAAACTGTAAAGAAATTCCATATTTGTCTATTAGGATGGCTACAATATAAACTATGAAATACCAGTCAGATTGTAGAAGAATGGAATTGCTCAGACATTGCTGGTGGGCAGTGGAATAATATAATCATCCTGCAAATCATTTAATAATTTCTCTTCAAGTTAAGCATATACATAAAGCTTGGCCCAGACAGTCTACTCTTAGGCATTTACTTCTTAAAATAAAAACGCATCCATAAAGAGTTACATACAGTCACATATAGAAATGTCCATAGCAACTTAATTCATAACCCTAAAAATTGGAATTAATCCAAATATCTTTCAAAAGAAGCACATAAGTGAACTATGATATATTTGTCCAGTAGATTACTGCTCACAACAAATGGAAACAAAGTATAAATACTTGCCCTCTCATACACAAATCTAATAGGATACATTTATAAACTCAAAAAATAAGTAAAGCTAGTTCATGAAAATGAAATCAGCACAATGATTGCTCTGAGTGAAAGAGAGACTGATTGATCGGGGTCATGAAGAAAGCTTCTAGTACAATGTTTAGCCTCACTTTGGATATTGAAGACAAGAACACATATTATTTGTCAAAATGTATTCATGTATGTACTTAAGGTTCTGTGTTTTTTCCTGGAGTTAGATCTCAATAAAATCAACATAGCATGTGTGATGTGACATATTTACTCAGAAATATTTATGTGTACACATAACAAAAGCATGTGCTTGGCAAGGCTGCAATCTTCTCCATCATTTGGATTTGAGTGGGTTTTTCTCATTGCCTGTAATGAAGTTGTTGCTGCTGTGACAGAATACCAAAAGAAGAACCGTGAGGGGGAGGGAATGCAGCTAAGTGGGAGACCATTTGCCTAGCTTGGATGTGGAAAGTCTTAAGTTCAAATCCTGCCACAAACACACATACATACAAACCCTTAAGGAAGTGTTTCTAGGGGCTCACACTTTGAAAGGACAACCCTCCACAGTGGGGAAGAAACACAAGAACACAAAGCAGCTGCTCACATTGCCCTGTTAGTCAGGAAGCAGACACTGGTGCTCAGCTCACTTTTCCTTTTAATTCAGCCTGGGACCCTGGGCCACAGGATGGTTCTGTCCACGTTCAGGATGAGTCTTCCCTCACTAACTAAACTCTTCTGGAAACATCTCCATAAACCTGTGGGTATGTGCTTCCATTGTGATTCTAAATCTAGACAAATTGACAAAGAAGGTTATCAATTGCGATAATTTATAAATCGTATCGGTTATATGAGATAGGAATCTGTTCCTTTACTTGCCAATAATCTTAACCAGTTATGAAGTTAAATTTGTAAGTACAAATACGTAAAGGATCAAGGACTTAGGAAGGTCCGCAATCCTGGATTAGAAGTCTGGATTCATGGTTTCTTAGTGACAGACAATTGATGATGTATAGTTTTTGTTTTGTTTCGTTTTGTTTTTTTGTTTTTTGTTTTTTTTAACTGAGCTACAAAACAATCTGGTAGTAGGACATGGTATCAATAACCGTACAAGATCTCAGAGTCTTACAGACCATTCCTCCAAATGAAGAACTTGACACCCAGAAAGGTTCAGTATTTGCCCAGGAACACAGAACTAGTGAACAACAACTTGAAACTGAAATCACAAAGTCTTTATTCCCAGCACAGTCTCAGGTCACTATATCTGGATGCTTTTCTCAGATATTACTCATCATTTTCAAAACAAGAACTTCCCAGGGCATTCACACCAAACACTCACTTTAGTCTCTCCAACCCCCTTTAGGGCTTCCTTTGCTATATATTCAAAGTTTTTAATTGTGTATGCACTGCCTTGTGTGCCCTGCTGCTGGTGTATTGAGACTCAGGTAATCTTATCCAATATCAGCCAAGCCTGATGACACGGGATACTCCCGAGAGCAGGCCTTTGATTGATTCCACAGAGTGCTGTGGCAGTGCAGATGCATTATGATGAATATTTGAGGTGCTTTGAAACTATACATGAGAACAAACTGTGCCAGCATAAAGCTTGGTAAATATTTATTAAGATCGATGGCCACATACTATGTGCTGATGGCATCTTTTTGCTCTGAGTCAGAATTAAGATGAATGGCATTATGGATATATTAAGACCTCTTCTTTGCTTTTAAAGAACAGGACAATTCCCACCCCCATACAACTTACCTTGTTAGTCATCAGACATTACATCATAATATTTACATATTCATTCAACCTATGGTCAGTCTGTCCTGCTTTAGTGACAGTGATGTGACCTACAGAAAATATTACATAAGAGGAGGATTAGATTGAGTCATTTGTCCTCTACTCATATGGCAGGTTCCAAGATGCTAACTGTTATCTCACAATGACATATAAATGATATTTCAGCTAGCACTGGAGAAGTGGTCCCTTTCAGAGAGAGAAACAGAAGACAGGAAGGAAAAAGGCAGAGGACTATTAAGATCAGGAGAGGATTCTAAGAGGCACGATTCTTTGTTTTTAATTTTAGATAATTGGATATTTATTTCAGTGGCACAAGGGTCAAAGGATTAGTTTCAGGAGTCAGCTTTCTACCTCAACTCTGCAGATTCCAGGGATAGAGATCAGATCATCAGAGATGTAGCATGTATAAAATGCAAGATTCTAGAGAACCAAACACAGAATTCTCCCTCCCCCGACCCTCTTTCTTTCTGTCTGGTTTTAAGGCTGTAACTCCAGACCTCACACATGCTAGACTCTACTAGTAAGATAAATCTTAAGCTCTCATTCAGCTTTTTGTTTTGAGACAGGGTCTCACTAAGTTGCCCAAGCTTGCCCTGAATTGACTTTGTAGCCCAGATAGGCCTGGAACTTGCAATCCCTCTGCCTCAGAGTTATGCCAATAGATCTGGGTCTTTCCTTCTCTCTTAGAAATCTCTTTGTAGAAAGCAGTATTTGGGACCCAAGAGATGGCTCAGTGGATAAAGACACTTGTTGCCAAGTCTGATGACTTGAGTTTGTTTGCAGGACCCATGTGGTGGATGGAGCAAAGCAAATGTAATTAAAAAACAAAAAATCAGGGTTTGTCAGATCTGTCTGGGCCTATATTACCTTAGATATTCTTCTGTTCTATTTTTAGCACTTCAGTGTATTTCATGTATGGCCTCTTCCTCCAAGAGGAAAGAATAGGAGTGTCTCAGCTTACAACGTGAACATACACAAACATTAACCAGAAGCATCTTTTAATGATTATAAAACAATATATTTTGAATAATGTAATGAAAGCAAAATAATAGCATTATGCCTGTGTTTCTATGTTGGAAAAAGCCAGAACTGTCATTTTCTGCTGTCATTATCGAGTAAGCCACACACTTGATGATTGCAGTCTATTCTCCCCTGGGGACAAGCTCTACTAGAGTCAAATTGGTTGTGTCAAAAGAACAGCCCCACCCATCTACGCCACCTCTTCATGTCTGCCCCCCTCCAAATGGTCTACAGCACTCATCACACTCTGGGCCAGGAAACATCAGTGGACCTTGGCTTATGTGCCATAAAGATTCCAGCTCTAATACAGCTCAACTTTTATAGAAATATGATAGGAAGAGTAAAAGACATAGACAGCATTTTCTAGGTTTCTGCTCAAGGTTGTTGCAACCAGAGAACAACTTTAGAGGATATATGCATGTCTCTCTTTGTTGGTTGATTGTTTCTGTTTATCGGAGAAGAGGTTCACAGCTCTAAATACATATGAGAACCACTGTAACAAATTCTGTGTCAAGTTCCTTGTGAACAAGAAGGGGATAAGTGAGCACATCAAGACTAAGTATTCCAGACCCCCTTTCTTCCATTCGCTTGTGTGTAAGCTACTGACTATTCTCAAGCTATTCCAGTCACTGTCTTTTGTTTCCTCACTCTGGGGCCAGAAATGGTCAAATAATAGCTGTGAGATGTTTTCATTTACCTAACAGGTTTTAATCTAACATTTATTTCTTTTGCATCAAGCAAACACAAACTTTAATTAAGTTTTTACATACCAACCAGTTAAGTGGTTTGGCATAAGGGACAAGGATTCCCAAAGGGGATTTTTTTTTCCCAGAAACTTAATAGTATATCTCTCCTTGCATCTTTGAAATCTTGAGTTAAAATATCACATGCCACTTGACCACTCATAGCCATGAATACTCGGTCAGTGTATCTCCTGACATTGACAGTGAAGCCCAGTCAACGCTGAGAGGTGATCTGATTTGTTCACAGTAAGACCTTTGCTTCCCTCTGACGGCACCTAAACCATTCAAAGGGGTACTTTTCTAGAACTTACTGCATGCTCTGTTCAAAGAAAGCAATCTAAAAGGAACTCACTAAAAATGTTTTCTCCTAAAGGTCATTCTCAAATGTAAGTTTCGTATTCTATTTACCAATGGGCACAAAGTATAATTGAGTATTTGGCACCCAGTTGATGATTTTGTAGTAATCTGCTGTTCATTTTCTTTTCCTGGGAAATACTGAATTATAGAAAATGCCATCAGCAATTGGAAACTCTAAAATTAGGGAAAGGCAGTTGGAAAGGATTGTATGTGCCCTAAGATCCACAGACCCAAATGTACAAGAGGTCAGTCTCTATAGATGGCAAGCAGTTCTTTCTCAAATTTGTGATGAACAGAGAAAAGGGGGATCAGTTGGCCAATGGCTTATTATTCAGCATTCACAGGGCAGAGTTTTCTGCTGGCCACAGAGAGGCCTAAATCTATAAGGGAGCAGTAAATTGTATTAGTATCAATGAAGACAAACAAGACCAGTTACTTCAACCAGACTGGAGTATTCCTTCCACACAGCCTGGAAAAACTGACCGGTGTCCTTGGGCAGGTCACTTAGGTTAACCAAGCAGAAAAAAAAAATGAATAAAAAGATTGCTATTGATGAGAACAAATTCTTTCCAAATAGCAGGCTTAATGAATGCCATGAACTTTCTTTCTCCAATTCTTTTTCCAGGAAAAAAAAAAAAAGCCCAAACCCAAATGTTCCTATGTAGTTGATGTGTAAGGCTAGTCCAGTGAGTGTCTTCTGATGATTACTCCCCAAGAGACAGCAGTGAAATCAACACTTCTCAGTACAGGAAAGTTGGTGTTTATACTGTTGCCCTAATTCTCCATGGCTTGAAAGCTATTTACTATCCATCATCTTGTTAAATTCTCAGAAAGCGTGCCTATGAGTCATGCCCGTATTTTCTGACATAATGTCTTCAAGGGCAGGCTGTTCGTTCCTTTTCTTATTTTGATGTCCAGTTTCTCTCCACTCCTGTGTCACACCTGCAGGTGACCTGTGCTTTCTCCTCACTGGGCATTTAGTTTTTCAACATGCCTGCTGACGTCCGAAGTTGGACAGGCAATTCGAATTATGATTTATTACATAATCATAATTGGATGAGGTATCTGTGAACACAGTGAAATTGGAATATGGAGCCAGGGTGATCTGTAGTGTGTGTCTAAAGAGGAATGTTCTACAGTGATTTTCTAAGCAACCTTATTGTGCAATGTAAGGGAGTCACACAGTGATGACTCCTATCATGTAAGTGAGGAAAAGAGCTCAGAGATTGTCTGAGGTTGAACAGTGTGCATGTTGGGTTGGTCAGAACTAAAATGAACGTTCCTGATAGAAAGAACACAGAACCATTGTTTATCTGTACTTTTCTTAGATATGGACTCAGTCCTCTCTCCTGGCGTAAACTCATCTGTTGTTGTTAAAAGGAATGCATTCACTATGGAAGGAAGACCCCCCCGCTTCCCAGTATTAAAGGTTACAGGGTTAACCACAAGAGAAAGAAAGTTTTGGCTCAAAACATTTGGAGCAACTGAATATGTGCAATGAAGAAAACCATGTAGAAATTTTTGCTGTTTATTTTCTCTTGATCTTCATGGTCTAGCAAGGTAAGAAAGAGTTATCTGTAGACAAAGAAACATTAACAGGAGAATGGAACGAGACAGGCCAGTAGGTCAGAGGTAATCCCCTAGATGGGGCTTCATAGCTTCCTGATGATTCTGCATCTTAGGGGAAAGATTTCACTGCATTCTAGCATCTTCATGTTTCCTAGGGCTTAAGGTGTGTTTGTATCCAGTGTGCACAGTGAAGCAGAGGTTTCATCCAGGATACCTAGTGACAGGTGCAGACCCAGAGCCACAGTCATCCATTTGCTTGTTTGTTTGTGTATTCATGCTGTGACCCTGCTTCAAGTACTCCTGTGACTGGTTTCATACGGCCCTTCCCCAAATATCCAGATTCTAAGACCAGATACTCAGCCCAGACCCTTCCTGGGATCTCCTACTCCTGAAGGTTTTCCTTCAGTGGGTCTCAATCTGGCCCTCCTTCTGTTACTCAAACCTGCCAAACCTGCCCTCCTTATGACCTTTCTGCTGTGTTCCTGCCTAGAGCAGCCTTTTGTAAGACCTACTCACAGCTCACTCCTCCTCCTCAAGGGATCCATCTCCATACAGACACACTGAGAAATCCCCACTGGACTCTGGTTTCTCAGAGGATCCTGGTTTTCTTCACAGAGTTTAACACATCCGCTCTGCCTTGTGTACTCTCTGCCTTATGTTTTATGGAGGACTGCCTGAAGTTTATGTTCTGTGGGAACAGAAAGAAACTAGCCTATGTACTGCCCTATTTGAAACTCCTAGAACAGTGCCTGGCAGACAGTAGGCACTTAAATAAATAATTGCTAAATTAAGTGTTTGGGTGTTAAAAATACGTTCAAAAGACAAAAAGAAATAATTTATTTCCTAGAAATATTCAAATCTGGTGGCTTCAGGGAGTTGATTTTCTACTCCATCCATTAAATTTCACTCAGCAGCTGGCAGATTTCTGGAGATTCAGGTCACCTGATTTCCAAAAATAGCTATGCACTATGATTCTAGATTATTCCCTGGGGGAAGTGACAATACTACTATTTGGTGGAGTAAAGTTCTTTATACCTGGAGGCCTGCTTATATCATTGGTGGTGTCTCATTTTGGTCTCAGATACAGCTTAGTTGATAAATTATCTCATGTCCAGTTTATTAAGTCAATTAAAAATAACTAGTAATTAATTCAAGTTAAAAGGACGTTAACTATATAAACCATATCAATTCATGAACATAGAAGGTCAAGTCATATCTCTGCAGAGGGAAAGTGCCATGGTTAAAAACAGGAGACAAGAAAGGATGTGCCCACCTTCTATCCATAAATTGACTAATGAATCCAGGACATGTGTCTTGGTTCCGGGAGGGACGTGGGAGCCAGTGGATACTATAGAGAAGCACCAAGTAAGGGCAGGGCTGCTTTGTGCCATAGACTCTTCTCCAAACTTCATTTGCATTTCCTTACAAATGCCATCATGAACCCTATTTTAAAGAGGATGATGTTGAAGCTTACAGGGGTGAAATAATTGCTCCAATGTCACTTAGCCAGAAGACACGAAGCTCAGGGCTTTAATGCCCCTCTTTCCGATTGCATGCTCCCACTATAGTGCCCATGGCTTCTCCACCAAACAAATAATTTGATGGACATTTCCTGCATTTAGTTAGGTTAGGCAAATGCTACATTCAACTATACTGTTTTTATTATTTACTATTTTTGTTGTTGCTGTTGTTTTTGGAGACAGGGTTTCTGTGTATAGCTTTTGAGCCTGTCCTGGAACTCGCTCTATAGACCAGACTGGTCTCAGACTCACAGAGATCTGCCTGCCTCTGCCTCCTGAGAGCTGGGATTAAAGAGGGCTGGGATTACAGGTGGGCAGCACCACTGCCTGGCTCTATGTTCAACTCTATTAAGGTTTAATATAAGTTCAACTACATTAAGTTCACATAAGAGTTTCACCTCCGTAACAGCAAAGTGCTCCTTTGTGAGCTATGTTAAGAAGGGAATAAAGCTCTTCCAAGCAAATTTTGGCAAATGCGGCCATACAAACTTTGGCAAGCCTTCCTCTGTCCATGGTCAGCCTGTAAGAAACAGACCTATCCACAACAATAGAATCAGAACTGTCCTTTAGGGGAAAGATACAAAATACTCAGCTCTAAAAGAAATAAGACAGCATTCTGGGGCCCCTGAATTCATAATCCTAGTAATTCACTACTTACTCAGTCACCACACTTTTTGTTTTAATCCTCAACTTTTATTACAAGCCTGAAAATTTCCATAGAGTTATGTGTGAGGTGCGTGTGTCTGTATATGTGTATGTGCATGTGTGTGTGCGCGCGCGCGCGTGCGTGCGTGCGTGCGTGCGTGCGTGCGTGTGTGTGTGTGTGTGTGTGTGTGTGTGTGTGTTTATATGTGTAGAATCCAGAGGTTGACTCTAGGTATCTTCCTCAATTGCTCTTTACATTATTTTGGAGTCATGCTCTCTCACTGGATCTTGAGTTCCCCAATTTGCTTGGATTGTTTGGCCAGCAAGCTCCAGGGGTCCTCTAAGTCTGCCTCCTCGGTTTTGGGGCTACAGGAGTGCCTCCACCCACACAGTTCCTTAAACCAGTGCTGGGGGACAAGACCCAAGTCATGCTTACAGAACACGCACTTTACAGACTGAACTATGTTCCCAGACGTCCCCACCACAAATTTCATAACCGAAGTCTCCTGGCTGCTGGGGTTCCAGGCAATGAAGACGCTGTCTTCAGGAAAACGAGAGAACGAACGTGCTCTCATTTTTGTCCTTTCTAAGATTTGCATCGAGGGAGACTTGGAATGGTTGGGTTATGGATGGAGGGGGTGGGGGTTCCTGAGTTTTCAACTATGGACATGTGTGTTGTCTGAGTCCAGTGCAGAGCACCTTGATTCTAGGAGACGGGAGGTTACAGCCAAAGGATTGAGGAGCACTTAGACCCCCGGTTCTAGTGTTCACAAAGCGAGAGTGGCAGGTGGGGCTGAGTCTCTCATAGTTTTTGTCATCTCCCACCCCACCCCCTTGGCTTTATCCACTCCCCAAAGCCTTCTGCCTCTGGAATGGCTGAAGCTGACAAGTTTGAATAGCCAAGTCCTCTATAAAGATCCAGGAAAACCAGTCGTGGTGTTTGAGATAAGCCGGTTTAGGAAATGTCCCACCATCTATGTGGGCCTAACACAATCTTTATGTTTGGGTATAACCACTTAGTCTTTTCCCATTCAAGATTGACTTCTGTTTCATGATTAGGCTTTACCTTGAGTGGGAAATATGTTTTTATTTTTACAGATGATCACGGGGCTTCTGGAGACGCGCCCCCTTGGAAAGCAATTTGCAAGGAATTCCAGTGCGAGTCCATGCACACAGCTATCTGCTTCCTCCTCACCCTGGTCCTTATCCGTTTGCCCACCAGCAAATCCTGCCTGGCGCCTTCTGGTTACGCCAGAAACTGGGTCTGCGAGCCATCCTGCACACTACCCTAGAGGGCGCACTGCCTACACTTTCCGCCAACTAGGCGGCCGCGCTGGCTCCCAGGCTCCATAAAAGGGGAGGAGGCGGATCAGTTTCCTTCTCTCATTGAGAAAGCAGAGGGGATTGGAAGGCTGGGCGTATAAAGCCGCGCAGAGAGCGTGAAACAAAGCAGACGGATTGGAATTGGACTTGGGAGGAGAGGCGCAGAGTCAGGCAGAAAACTTGTTGGAGGGGAGTTAAGAGCCGCTGCCTCTCCTCCATTGCGCTGCGCTTAAGGGGTTCCCACCGGCCTTGCGATTTATTTTTTTATCTGCTTTTTATAGAGAGAAGTATATATATATTTTTCTTCTAAAGAGAAAATTCCTGTTCCAAGAGAAAATAAGGCAACATCAATGAAGGAGAGAAGAGCCAGCCAGAAATTATCCAGTAAATCTATCATGGATCCTAATCAGAACGTGAAATGCAAGATAGTAGTAGTGGGCGACAGCCAGTGTGGGAAAACAGCGCTGCTTCACGTCTTCGCAAAGGACTGCTTCCCCGAAGTGAGTGTGACCCGCGAGGCTTTGAGGGGAGCGGCCGGTGGGGTCCCTAGTCTGGAAGAGAGTGTCCGCTCGCTGTGATTTTCCTCTTCAAAGTCCTCCTCCTCATGCTGAGCCGGTATCCCCCCGCCACACTGCTCGGAAGGGAAAGTGTCCGGGAAGCCCCTGGGCTGGGACGTGCCAGCACCCCGGGCTCTCGGCCCCCAAAACTTGCTGGTTTCAGTGTGGGGAGCCGGGCGGGGAAACCTGGGTGGGCTCTCGGGAAGGGGCTGCGTGTTAGTGTGTAGGGGGTGTGCTTTTTTTTTTTAATTGGACACTTGGGGTATTTTCCATAAAGTGTTCGATGCATGTCGTGCTTTTAATAACCTCTTTGCCACCTTTCCTTCCTCTTCTGTCCCTTTCGTTTGTCCAGAATTACGTCCCTACGGTGTTTGAGAATTACACGGCCAGTTTTGAAATCGACACACAAAGAATAGAGTTGAGCCTGTGGGACACTTCAGGTAAGACTCGGCACACCGCGTGGTTCTCTCGGCCGGTACGCCGCGGGGCTCAGGATCTGGTGCCCTGTACGCTAACGTGGCCCCTAGAGGGACTTCCAGGGCTCGAGCCGCAGGAAAATGTTATCCTTTCTGAGCAGGGGTGGCGATGGGGGTGACTGTGGTCGTAGGGACCGGGGAACGCTATGTGTCGGGGTGACGCTGCTGGAGCAGCCTCCTGTGGCCGCGTGGCCTTGTGTTGTCCGTCCTGGGGGCCGTACTGGAGCAGGCCGCCAGGGTGGCCGGGTGCTGGAGCATGCAGAGCAGCGTGGAGCCCTCCCGCTCGCAGAGGAAGTCCCTCGTGGGTGTCACCAGCCATCTGGTCGCGGGGCAGGGGCGCAGGCTGAGCTGGGAGAAGATTCCCCGAAGCCACCCGCTTGCATGCGGGTTCCGCGCTGGTGGGGGAGAAGGGTGAACGGCCGCAGCCGGCGCCCGTGACGCCTACTGCCAGGAATGCGCTGGTGGCGCGGGGCAGCCGCCACCGCGGGGCCTCCGCCCCCGCAGCCTCCGTGCCACCAGCGCAGAGCCGCTTCTGCGCCCGCCCGGGGATCACTCCGTGCCAGCGCTCCGAACATGCCACTCCCTACCCCCACGGCTTCGGCCTCGCCAGCCTGCAGGGCCGCAGGCAGCCCCGTTCGCCTTTGACCTTCCTGTCTACTTGAATTATTGGCACCGTGGTGGGTTCTGCCCAAAGGTCTAGGGTTCAAGGCCGGGTTATTGCCTTCCCATGCGCCCACCCACCTACGTGGCACGGTAGTGGGGAGAACAGATCTCCCCGGGTGGGAAGGCCGGTGCCCCCGGCTGAGTTCGGGGCAGAGACAGGTGGACAGCACTGAGCACCCCCTGGCACCCAAGCCCTAGCAAGCTGGGCCAGAGGCGCCCCGGGAGAACGCGTGCTGGTTAAGAGCATACCTTCTCCGGAGGAGCCGAAGCTACCGGGAAGGGACGGGAAAGGCGCGTGGGGAACTGTGCAGCCAGACAGATTCGGGCGAAACTGGCAAGGAGGAGCGCACAAGCGCCAACACGCAGGGTTGCTGTCAGGCGGGGTGGCCCGAGGTGGAGCCGCGCTGAGCTGGGAGTGGCCTCATGGAGCTTCAGCGAGCTTCCCACACCCTGGGCTGGAACCTCTAAGGGACCTGGGGGATTAGACAGCGGGAGGAAGGGGCCAGAGCCACAAGGTCTCCAGAGGCAGCCCCCAGCACAAAGACTAGAGGCAAGTCTCGCACCGGCGCCTCTCACGGTCGGTGCCAGATGCTCAGACTGCTGCAGTGAGAAGGATGGATCTAGTTTCCCCCTGGAGAGTCAGGCTCTTCCTTGAGCCGCGCCAAGGGCATTTTGGTTTTCGTTGTTGTTGTTGAGATCACATATGTAGACTTGATACTATAGAGAAAGTGCTGGTGGAATTCTAGTGCCTTATTACTAGTTTCTATCAGAATTATTACATAGCCTAGTATTTTATTAGGCTCCCGTTCTCAGGCATATCATGGTAATTGTTATGCCTAGTGGGCAGGACAGCTGGTGTGGTACCAGTTATTAGCACCAGCACTCCCTCTCCCACCAGCTCTGTTTGGACTTCTGCTCGATAAGAATTATTTAGTCGTGGAGTGGAGCAGTGGGTCAGATACAGTCTTTGATACAAAGCTGTGTTTAGATCTTAGCTCCTGGTTACCAGGGATTTCTGTGTGCAAATCTCGACCTCCCTGGGTCTCATTTTCATCGTCTTTAAAAAGAGGGCAGCCGCTGAGCTGGATAATGTGCAAGATCTCTCCCAGCTATCACATCTTGGCTCTAGTGTCTGGGCAGGCAGATCTTTTTGTTTCCCAGGACGCTGGCTGGCCTCAGCTCCTAGTCTCGGTGGATCTGGCATCCCGTGCTGAGGTTCTCACAGCTTGCAAACCAAGCCAGGTTCTGAGCTGAGCCAGGCTTCCTGGCGGATTTAGGAATGAGACTATTTGGATAAGGAGGGGGATGGGTGGGCTCCTAGGAATGCTGGGTTATACATCCCTGTCTCAAGCTCCAAGAGTCACAAGATCACCAATGGAGAGTTTAGATTAGGTGCCCAAGGGCCAAACTTGCCACCTCCCCACTTTTAAGAGAGAAAAGGCACAAGCCTTTCAAGGGCTAGCAAATAAAACGAATGTGTATGAACAGCTTACAGTGGGAAGCCCATGCAAATATCACTTCAGATGTTTTCAAGCCTTACAACTACATAGTTCACAGTTTCTGTACATATAGCAGAATGCCTTGCATACAATAGTCACCCAATAAAACCTAAAGAATGAGGAAATTAACAATATACACAGTTGCCAAGGAGATGGAGCTCCTGGCATTAATTATCACTGAATTACCTGTGCCTTAAGAATGGCAACTTCATAAATACTGCTTTTTATGAAGTTAATCACCTGAAATGAAATCAGTAGTGAAATAATGACTTGTCTTTTTATTTAGTGAAAGAAAACCCTATGATATTTCTGTAAAATACAAAGGTTTGAAAGCTGATTGCAGCAGTATTGTCCTGCAAAATGATCCAGCTGTGAAACCTTACTTAAAATTTAGGTTTATACAAATGGAAGAGGAGACCTAGGGAATGATTTGGAGATTTATTGTGTTGTTTGTGAAGTGAGATAGTAGTTAATTTAACAAAGTTACAGAACATTGCTTAAATTCTAGGAACAGGCTGTTTTCCACCAAACTTGCCACTCAAGGTCAGCATGCTTCCAGCAGGAAGTTCACACTTCCCAGTAATTTTGCCGTCTTTGCTATTCATTTGCTCTTCCTGACAAGCTCCTAAAAAATTTTTTTAAACTGTCATTTAACATTTTCTCCCCTACAAAGACATTGTTTTGTTGAGGTGTGAGAATATACTTTATGCCTCTTCATATATTTCATTTTCCCCAACTGCTATCAGCTTATCTCTGGAGAGAAGAGCCAAGCCAAGTCTATAGAGCCCTGAATGTAATTTTTCATTCTCTTCCAAGCCTATGTGAGAGAGATTTCTCTTGGAAAAAATGGGTGGAGAGAGAGATTATCAACTGTGCCCTTTGGTGGTACGGCTGCTGTGTTTAACCTTCCAGCAGAGGATCAAACACTCAGGAAACAGAGGCAATTCTTGTTTGGTCTTTCTATGTGTGAACCACATCTTCTAAGCGGTCTGCTCCCCCTGAAGCAGTCATATGATCACGCATAAGCAAAACTGCCAATTTGAATGTGGGGGAGAATGCCACTTGGAAGTAGAATATGAGGAAAGGAAACCATTCATTTCTCTTTTGGGGGTCCAGGCAGTTACTATTTCCTTCTTCTCTATTTCTCTTCCTTTTTTGTGTCTATCTACTAGGATGCAGGGCTCGCTTAATGCCATCCTATGATGCATTTAATTCTTGAACTCCAGTGACCCCTTCCAATTGGTTGCCAATGTGTCTCCCTATGAGGCTTTCACAGTAGTTTGTAGAGCTCTACACAGTTTTTAGATCAGTGATTCTCAACCTTCCTAATGCTGCAATCCTTTAATACAGTTCCTCATGTTGTGGTGATCCCCAACCATAAAATTATTTTTGTTGCTACTTCATAACTGTAATTTTGCTACTGTTATGAGTCAATGCAAATATCTGATATGCAGAGAGTCTTAGGCCCCTGTGAAAGATTCCTTTGACTCCCCGCCCCCCACCCCCAGGGAGTCGTGAACCACAGGTTGGGAACCACTGCTTTAGGTAGGGAAGAGTTTCCCTGTCTTAAGTCCTCTCCAATTACAGCAGCCATAGTGGCACAGTGCCAATTGACTCTTATGGCTACTTTAAATACTCCAAAGTTAACAAAATCTTACTATAAGTGTCATGAAAATCTTCTAAAATGAGGGATTCCTAAAGGTAGTCTTAAGTTCCTTTCTTCCTTTTTACTGAGAAATATTTTCTTTTCATTATAAAATGAAAGAGAGAGAGAGAGAGAGAGAGAGAGAGAGAGAGATTTGGTATTTTTAAGTGATAAGTGAAACCTGTGTAGTTCTGATAGTTTGTGCTTCAAAAATCTGCTACACTTGCCAAACATAGAAGCAATTTGTAACTTGAAGCCAAAAGCCTACTAATAATAGAAAGT
The DNA here is from genome assembly GCF_004664715.2 of Peromyscus leucopus. Taxonomy (NCBI): domain Eukaryota; kingdom Metazoa; phylum Chordata; class Mammalia; order Rodentia; family Cricetidae; genus Peromyscus; species Peromyscus leucopus. The sequence goes on along the minus strand of NC_051066.1, from coordinate 28,800,492 downwards.
TAGTCATTTACAGATCACCATATCTTTTCCTAGGAGACTAGATTGCAGAGTAATTTCAGCATATGTGATTTAGGGAGTAATAGTCATTCACGCCAGCTTTTAACCAGGGCAAGTTGATGCACATTTTATTTAAGGCATATTATTACTCTAAAATATTCAATTCAATTGCTGATTCCCAGTTAATAACTGTGTTATTGTCCTGTGCAAACTGTTTTGAATCTTAATATGCAATGAACATCTTTCCATTTCTGAATGCTCAAGTTAACACTTCCTGTATTTGTTTCTAGTATTATTAAAAAAAATCATATTCTCTACATTTTAAATTTGAAGCAATAGATACAAAAGAAAAACCTTAGGTACTTTACTTTGAGGACAGTCTTCAGAACAAACATAAATCTAATTACAAAGGTATGTTTCAGCCTTTACAGGAAATTTGAAGGCCAGTCTTGATGGCAAGTGCCCTAATGAAATATTCCTTGGCAAGAATGGAAATGCTTCAACAGTTGGAGAGTCATCTATGTGTTAACCAAGGACAGCAGTTTAAAAGGAGATTGCTTATTCCTTTTTGTGATTTAAAATATAAATGAACACATCTGGACAAGTCAGGATTGTAAACTGTTAAGGCATGGAATGGGAGAACACGGTGCTCCGACACCCTGGGAGGGGCTGTATTGAGCTGGGTGGGAGTGGCTTCTGTCCTCAGGCTGCTTGCATTCTAGTTAAGGTGATAAGACAAACAAAAAGTGCTGTGACTAGAGGTGAAAATTTAAAATACCCACGCTTCCTCCAGGGTAGAGTAAGAAACCAAGTGAGGAGCCCAGGACAAGTTCGGGGTGCAGCTAGAAGGAAATGCCTGTGGACTTGAACAAGGTGAGGGAGCCTTCCCAGGGCATCTCTTAGGAACACTTCATAGTCAGACATGGATGTGGAAAGAGTTATAGGAAGAGGCAGCCTGATGGGAATGGTGGACTCAAGAGGCATTGAATGCCTGTGCCAAGTCCAAGCCCCCAACTCAGGTCTTCCTGTGCACGAAAACTCCCATAATTCCAAATCTCCTCTAGAAGCTGACTCAGACCTCCCAAAGTCCTTCAAGTCCCTTGCTCTCTAAAATATGTTTACATTTAATTGTCCTCAGGGAAAAACCAGATTCTCAAAATTGAGATCTCCAACCTGAGCTTCTTAGAGGTAGGCTAAGAATTCAGGATAGGCTAAGAATTTACAAACTAATCAGAGAATGGTTTTGATCTGAGCAGCAGAACAAACTCCACAGACCCAGATGTTTCACAAAGTCATGATCATTGGGACCTAGGGCGTCGAAATCATGGCCAGCTGCTAAACTGAGGCTTCCTACGCTGAAATGTGGACTAGGGCTAGACAAACAGCTTGACTGGAGGCAAATTCTCATCTCTCCCTAGACCTTTCTCCCCCCCCCCTTTAAAAAAAAAATCCCTTTAGTGCTAGCTTTTTCTCCAATTTGGTTTTTCCTAAGTTGCACCTTTGAGTAAGGTGTCCAAATCAGTCATTCTAGTGCTCCTGAAATAACCAGGTGTTTCCTCACGAATACAGTTCTTTTGCACGCAGGTAGGACACCATGGACAACCAGTGTCTCCACTCAACTCCCCAATGCATGGCGGGCTGTGCCAAATGAATCAGCTGTGTCTCTGTCTTTTTCTTTTCTTTCTTTCTTTTCTCCCTTTTTTTTTAATGTCCTTGAAATGTCTTCTGGTTTATAACATATTGGCAACATTCACAGAGTCCCCTTTTCACAAAAATTCATACTTTTCCAACACAGAATGCAAGCTGCTTCAAAGTTTGGGCTGCTGTTGAGCACATTGGTTTTGAAACCCAAGGCTGATGTTTAGTAAGTATGTGGAAAGGCAACCGCACTTGAGGGACTCCATGCTAAGATAATGGACTCTTCCATAGCAGTGGAAACATAATCGCTTTAGTCTGGACTGAATGACAGTGTGGACTTTAAAACTTAACTACATAATCTTGAAGCTCTATGATTCTCTGTGGTTCTGCCGTCAGTAACACATGAGGATTCTTATTACTTTATGTTAAGATTGAGAATTACTACCAAGATGCTATTTAGAGCCGCCAAACAGCCGTGTTAATTCTACCCCCTCTGAACTCACATCCAATTGTGTGTCTATCTGCACAGCCCCTGGAAATAGAAAACACGGAACTGCCCCCATGTTTTCATAAGATCTCTTCAAAATCTTCCAGAGTCCGATTCAGTAGGAGTTACAAACAGAGTATCATTGCTGGGTCAGGTGGTGGTGGCATTTTTTTTGGGGGGGTGGGGGTGATGTCTGTGATGCAGACAGTTGTGGGGGAGTTCAGCAGAGGGTTACCCCGAAGCAGAGCTGGGGTCCTGTCTAGACTTGACGCCCATTCCTGAGCCTGCTGCTCTCCTACAGCTTCCCCTCTGGCGATGGCCCCTCATGGGGCCCGCTCCTGGTGTCCCCTTGGTGAACACTGAAAAAAATCAAAGCTTTCTGTAGTTTTTTTTTTCTGCCCAAAACCTGTTCTTGGTAGTAATTTCTTATAGGAAGCTTCTAACTCACTTCAAGTGTAAGGTGTTACACTTTTAAAATACCCAGTGAGAAAGGTTTTCAGTTTGCAGACTCTTCTAAAGTGTCAGTATTTGAACTGGTTTTGCAAAAGATCCGAAGGCCTCCCTTTTAGGCATGACTCTTCTTCCATATACCTTTAATTATGTACATATATGGTGTGTTGTATCTCTGCACTGGGGTGACTTCAGCAGGCAGGTATGTGTTTGAAGAATTAGTTTCTAGGTGAGGCACTTTGTGACTATTCTTGGGCTGGAAAAATTCCTCTCAGCCCAAATTAATGATCTTGAAGACAGGGATGTGTAGACCTGCAATTTCGAAAGTCTTGTAGAACTTTGCTGATGTTTGCCAAACATGAGCAACGAAGAGCCCCCAAAGCATGCTTATTCTAATCTATGACTGAATTAAGCTTTTCAGCTGCGGGGTGGAGAGTGGATGGGATGAGACACTTGTTTTGCATATATAGCCCAGTTATATCTTTATACTAATACAGCTCCCTGCAACCTACCTGTGGAAAGTCTGGTAGGTTACTTTAAAAGGACCTGAAGAGCAGTGCTGTCTTTAAGGACATGCTGCCCTGAAAATGTCCATCTGCATGAAGCCCATTCCACATGCTGTGAAAGTTAACCTACGTTTATTGGGTTTTAACTATAGTCCATTCTTAGGTCCTGAAGCACAGACTGCGTGCACATTAGGACTTACTGAGCTTTAGCACGCTGTAAAACATGTTCAGTGAGTGCCTGATGAGCTTAACTAGAATCTATAGAAATGAACACTTCTGGAAACCTGCTTTCCCAGGCTGTCATGGGATGCAGCATGCTACAGGAGTCCTGGGCTGGCATTGTTCTCCCTTGGAGGGCTTACACTCCACTCCTTTTGGAGTCTCTCCTGTCTTCCGGACTCCTCCGTGGACAGGGCATTCCTAGGATTCTTCTCTCTGAGTTATCCCACACATGCCTGTGGTGATCAACCCCCTTTGCTTGCCTCTTTGTGCAGTCTCAGGGCCCTGTAGGGGAGAACACTGAAGAAAGAGTCCTTCTTACCTAATGAACTGTTAGACCTTTCCTGTTAGGCCAGTCTGTAATTCTGTCATTCACTTTCTTACTTTGAAAAAAAAAAAAAATGGAAGCAATAGTTTGGAGGCGGGGTTGTTTTGTTTTGTTTCTCCAGAAAAAAAACAAAAAACAAAAAAAAAAAAAAACAAAAAAAACCCTTAACCTATCAAAAAACAAAATGAATAAATTGCCTCATCTTCTATGGCAAGTTACTCTTCTAGTTGGTGGTCACATTACAGTTAGGTCTAATGAATTTGAGAATCGGTTTTATTAGCGCCCTGGGCACTTGTTGATCAAAAAGCTGCATTGTTTACTGCAGGGGGTGGGGCTAGGCTCAGATCAAAGTGCAGCTCCTAATTAGATCTTATTAAAGCGCTTCAGAGTTACCGCTTCACCTCCAAGCTCAGTGGCTGCTTTCTCAGGAAGCGTTACCCTACATATGTATTTTCATCCAAACTGTTGAACCAGACGAAAACAAAAGCAGAAAGAGGCCTCCGTGAGAATCCTGTTTAACTCCAAGAGAACTGTTTCTTTTTAAAGTCAATCAAGAGGGTGAATTTGCATATAGCCACTGAGCACAAAAGCCTCCTTGCTTTCTTTCTTTTTTCTTTTTTCTTTTTTTTTTTTTTCTCGTAAGCAAGCAATCTCCAGCAGCCTGTGACTGAGGGCTGAACACAAAGCCAGATCCCTTTGTGGCCTTAAAATGGGTGGGGGAGGGGAACCAGCCCACAAAGGGCAGGGTGTTCTCTGCAGCCACATGGTGACTGGAATGTTGCAACCCGGTCTCTGGATTTTCCCAGCAGTCCCAAGTTTAATTAAATTAGTTTTGGCCCTTTGACTTTCTTCAGCCACCTTTGGAAAAGATGGGCTCCATTGTCCCGTGGAATAGCCCGCTCTGCCACGCAGTACAGGCAGCATCCTGTGCTGCAGGAACCTGCCTGCTACCTGCAGATGCTCCCCAGGTTGTGGAGGGCTAGAGATTGGAAAGCGTAAGACTAAGACGGGAGCTTCCTGACACCTGTTCGGCTGACACAGACTGGCTCTGACTGCGTAGGTCAGGTCAGGTCGTCTAAGCTAGCTTTGAAGAGCAGAAGAGAGACTCCTCTGTCCTCATTTGAATTTCTTCTCTGTCCAGTCTGGGATTTTGTGGCTGGCTACAAGGAAAGAGATAGTCTAATGCTTACAGCCAGAGCTGTGTCAGAGTTAGACTTTGGACACACAAACAAGGAAGGTTCCAGTGGAGAGAGTCGGAACTGCAGAACTACTGTAAAATAGCAAATATATTCCTATAGGGTAAAGCCGCCCCTTTCTGGTGCCTCTCAAGGAAAACCTAAGCTGAACTCTTAAGCGAATTACTCTCATTACCTCTGATTTTTTCAAGTGGCTGAAGCGGGGGTGGGGGTAGGGGGGGTGGTGTCATTTTTGCAAATGGCCTCCTATTCTTTTGTACATCTCAATATTTTAAACGACATAACTTTTTCAGCTAAGACTGTGGGGAAGTCCCTTCCATTGGCAGGCTTTGTTACGACACTTCTGCCTTCAGTGGCCAGTGAGAAGCCGTGGTGGCCTTGCCTGAGAACTTGTGAGGTTGCCTTCTCTGTTGGCACTCTCCTTCCTGGTTCCTAGAACGTTCTCGAGTCCCGTGCTCAGCCGACTCACCTTCCCCATCTCTAAAGCAGCTAGTGAGGCAGGCACAGTGCCGCCCGGGATTGCAGTGAGCACCCAGGGCCCAGAACACAGGCACCAACTGCAGCAACATCCAGGACGAGAGAACAGACTACTGATGGTCCATGCCTTGGTAGTTTTGTGCTTTTTCTTTGAGACATGGTGTCCCTAAGTTGCTCAATGGAGAACTCACCTGGAGATACCAGTGCACTCATATGCAGAGTGGAAGAACTAGCTTGGTCCACAAGCTGCATTCCCTCCACAGCTTGGGTAGGCCTCGAACTTGCTATCCCCTGGCTTTAACCCTTTTCCACCAGGCCTGGCTACAAAGATTTTTTTTTTTTGGAAGCTTTTTTTTTTTTTTCCCCCTCTTTTTGACTTTGACTACTGAAGTTTTGACTTAGGGAATACGTGCTATGTTTTTCTGCCAGAAATGCAAAAATTATGTCAAAACTAAATGAAAAGTCAAAAAAGCTTTACCATATTTGCATTTGCCTAGTAAGTGATTTCCATGTTGTCTGTGAAATGACTGTGTGAGGAAAATCATTTCTTGAAAGTAGCAATGGGCAAATTGTCCTCAATTTTGCAGTCAAACTATTTCATAATTCATAATTATTGGCCTTGTGTGAATTCCCAACCTTTGGAATTCAGAAAGGTGTCCAAAAACCAAACAAACAAAGTCCTTATGACCAGAAAGTGCTGTGGTTGAGTCAATAGGCTGCTGACTTGCGTCTTTAGACACCCTTGGGTTTAACTCGGGCCAGGGCCCTGGGATTCTGTCCTGCTGTCACGTTTGCAGGTGGAACTGTGTAGAAAAGGTAACATGATCCAACATGGCATTTATGACATTCCTGCTTGTAGCAGGAAGCAAACTTACACAGGGCTGGGGGGGGGGGGTAAGTGTAAGCAAGCTCAAAGGTCAATGGCTTAGCCAGACTTGTAACTGGAGACAGAGTGACACCCATGTGCTCTGCCATGGCTCTCTGTGCACCATTAATCTTGCCTTCTTCCTCCCTCCCCCACTCATCCCCATTCAACTATTGGACTAATCTGGAGTTTGGATCTTTTTCCCAGGAAGCAGCTCCATTTTCAATGGCCACTGCCAATCAGCCTTTGACCACAGAGATAGCACAGCCACAATACATCTAGTTAATATGTACACATCTCTCCCTAAATTCCAGCTGCTACCTGGGTTTGCTCAGATCCCACGGATATAGGTTGTCACCGTTTCCACCTTGTGGTTGAAGAACCAGAGGCACCCAGTCCTAAGACAGGGGCTTCTCCCCAGTTAGTGGTGGGAATGGGTTTCTACTCAAGATCACCTGGTCCCGCACCCTCCCTACTTCACCTGGCATCCCTCTGACTCTAGTCCTTGAACTCTTATCAATTTGCACCTTAAGTTCCTGGCCTTTCCAGGAACTGAGGTCCCATGCATAGGAAGGAGCTCTCTGATCTCCTAGTACAAGTGAATAAACCTGTCTTTTGTGTATATGTTTGCATTTCTTTATGAGAAGGTGTGTGTTTGCATTTCTTTACAAGAGGGAGTGTGTGCTGGGGGTCAGGAGTGGGCAAGTGGAGGTGTTACATTGTACCATGAATGCCTTAGAGAAGATGGAGGGTCTTGTCTGAGATCTCTGTGTTTTGTTTTGTTTCCTAGGTTCTCCTTACTATGACAACGTCCGTCCCCTCTCTTACCCGGATTCTGATGCTGTGCTCATTTGCTTCGACATCAGTAGACCAGAGACCCTGGACAGTGTCTTAAAAAAGGTAAGTGCTGAGGACTGGGGGTGCTGTGCAGCACTTTTGGTGATCTGGGACTGCAGAAAGGTGCTTGGCTGGGGGCCACAGAGTCTGGCCTTATGTCTTCTAATGAAAACACTGGAAAGGATACTTACACACCAAAGCAAGGTTCCTGCACATCAATGCCAGGAGTTTGGGTAGTTCATCTGCTTGAAGCTTTGCTTCACAAAGCTCAGAACAGCATACTTTTCATGAGCTCCCATGTTCATTTTTTGGGAGGTGGACCTACAGTAAGGACCTACCTGAGCCTTCCCTTTGTTTGCTGGACAGACTGCTCCTTACATGTTCACTCTTGATCTCAATTCAGATATTGACCTGAATACAACTAAGAGCTATTTTGAGCCGGGTGGTGGTGGCGCAAGCCTTTAATCCCAGCACTTGGGAGGCAGAGCCAGGCGGATCTCTGTGAGTTCTAAGGTATCCTGGTCTACAGAGATCCAGGACAGGCACCAAAACTACCCAGAGAAACCCTGTCTGGGGGAAAAAAGAGTTATTTTGACAAGGAAGTTATATTACAATAATTTATAGAAACACAGATGAAATTAATATAAGAGGAATATGTATAATAGGACTTGTCACTAGATAGGTAACAATGTGAATTATAATCAGGTGTATACCAAATACCACTAAATCATCAGGTGTGCTGAACATGTATGTTATCACACAGCCCTGGTTTCTGGAAGCAAAGGTGGGTCAGATTCTGTAGATGGAGATGGAACTAGCAGAAGTTGTGGACAGAAAGGAACCAGGGCTAAGAGGAGTGTACCTGTTGCATGTTGGGTCTTGAGGCCTAAGAAGCCACTGTGTATGTGTTAGGAGGCGATGTTTGGCCTTTGGCAGCAGAGGACTGTTGTAGTTATGGGAACTTGTAGATGACTTCAAAGGAGTTCAGTGGGGGCCTGCAGCAACCTAGGCTTTGTTCTTTGTAGTTCCTGATGGTCAGAAGTGCTGGTAGATGGGGCAGGATATTGATCACTCACCCTTGTGGGGCTGTTGTGAGGTTCGAGAGGGAGACTCTAGCTTTTTTTCTGTGTGCTGCAGATGTGGCTAAGAGCAAAGAATGTCACTCAGTGGGTCCCTGTGGCCTGGTCAGAGTGAGGACAGAGGAGCAGAAATGAAGAAGCACTGTGTAGATGTCTGGGCTTGTTTCATTTGGGTTGCTTTCTTTTGGTTTTCACTTTTGGTTTTTATTAGTTTATATGTCTATATGGTACTTAGTAGCTTGGGTTAGTCATTATAAATTTAGGGTTTGAGGTATAGCCCTCCTTCAGTCTTTACTAAACATCACAAGCAGTTCAGTGAGACCGCACTCTTGATAGATCAAAGGGTCCTTTTTAGTCCTTTTTGACTCCTTCCATTCTGAGTAATCCATGAAACACAGGATTGGCTTTTGTTAAATTCTGTTAGGAATGCACCTTTCCTGTCTTCAAGACCTGTAAACAAATGGGGCGGGGGGCGCTGCCAGAAACATCACAGCTGATAACAACGTAACAACATGCCTGGCTGTGTCTGGAGATAAAAGGGGCACTTATTTACTGGAGTCTGTACTTGATGTAGTATTGGGTTATACATAATTTATGACAGAAAGCTTTCTCCTGTCCTATTTTGCTTTTGTCTCTTAAGACCAAACAAATAGTGACATTGGACCTGTAGATATTAATATGTGTGTTTTACATTTGTGTGAGGCTTAAGGTTCATGGTAACTTCATCTGCTTCCTGTCTTAATAGATTCTTGAAGTCCATTAATATCAGAGAGTTCAGAGTGACTTAAGGTAGAAAAGATTTCTTGTTCTGTTTTTCAATTCTCTAGGAGCTTGTGCTAGAGGCTCCTAAATAATTGTAGGAGGGAAGAAGAAAGGGAAATCTCAATGGATGAATCAGGCATTCTGTGTGTTACTGCATCCATGTGCTGGGGTGCTTTGTGCTAGATGTTATTAACTCAGCTACACCTTGAGATCTGGAGGCCTCTTCTGGTGGTCTCTTACATCACTCTTCCAGAATGTCCCTCTTATCTAGTATTTCACTTGGAAAACTTTATTGCCCCTTCTGCTCTGTGGACTCCTTGCAAAGACATAGCTGCATCACCATCACAGTACTTCACAGAGCACAAAAGACATCTGGGATGGGAGTGGAGGAGTCTCAGCCCCCTTATCCCCTCATCTCTGGGAGCAGTGATCTTCTTGGAGGACTTGGCTCCCATCCTGATGATGGAGAACTCGAGCTAGAAGAAGCAAAAGCATGAAAAGCCATTTACTTGCTTTAAAGGGAACAGTGGAATCCATGCCAGGGACTTCTGTAGGTTCTCATAATTCTGGTTAGGACAGGAATAGTTAAATTGTAGACTAGACAACAGTGCTTAACAGTTAAAAATAAATAACTCAAAGTCCTATGGGCTACAAAACTCACTGCTGTTCTAGAAGCTCAAGAGGGAGTTAGTTCTCTGCTTAAGCTGTGGCCTGTCCATTCAGCCACTTGAGTGGAAAAAGCTCCTTGAAGCAGGACATTCTGCTTTAAAATCGTAGGCCAGATTCTTAGACAGAGCCTCCAGCACATGGTAGCATGGCCAAGTCTTTCATGATGAAGTCTGTGAATGCATACTTGTGCTGGGGCGGGCTTATGCCCAGCCTTCCACCTAGAAATAAGAAACTCAGCATGTCCAAGGGTGAAGTCATCCACTTGGATATGTCATTATTAAGGTACTTTTGTCTTATAAATCCCTCCATAATTAAGACATTGTTGAAGCTACCTTCTGTTGATAGCCAATACATTCACTGTGGGAGGAACCCATGAGTCACACAGAATATAAAACAATATACATGGGCACTCTAAAGTTTGCTGTCCACTTACTAATTAAATACAAGCTTGTTTCTTCGCTTAAAGTCACATTTCAGTGTCTGCCATTGAGGAAATTGTTTTCAGTGTATGCATGTCAATACTTTGTTAATTTTCTTTTTTTCTTTCTCTCCTTCCTAGTGGAAAGGTGAAATCCAGGAGTTCTGTCCCAATACCAAGATGCTTTTGGTTGGTTGTAAGTCTGATCTGCGGACAGATGTCAGTACATTAGTGGAGCTCTCAAATCACAGGCAGACCCCTGTGTCATATGATCAGGTATGTGTTGTCAATGTGGAAAAGACACTTTTCAAAAAAAAAAAAAAAAAGGTGAAAGGAATGGAATATTGTTTGTAGTAAATAAAATGGAGCAGCTTTTCAAGAGGTGAGGCAGGGGTCAACTGAAATATGAAATGTCTGTCCTTCTCTAGTAAAAATCACCAGGAATTAGGGCACCTGAGCAGCTGATACCCTTGGATGCTTCTGCTCACCAGTGGTTCTAAAGGTCAACATATTTAAGAAAGACTGTGGTCAAACAGACCAGTGGGTCTCTTTAAGAGAGCTTAATGTCCTCAGTTGCCCAGTAGAATCTTTAATCAAGTTGTTAATAAAATAGACCACTCCATGATACCATCTTTTGGAGGTTCAGCATGGTGCATGTATTCCTCCAAAGAAAAGAAAATCTGTTTAGAAATATTTTCTCCTGAAACTCACCACCAGATTCTAAAACAGGCTCATGTTAAAATAGCTGCAGCTCTATGTGGTATGCATCATTTAAAGTGTTCAGTTTTCGGGCTGGGGACATAGCTCAGCAGTACAGCGCTTGCTCAGCATGAGCAAGGCTTGGGCTTCCATCCCCAGTATAATACAAACTTAGAGAAAAAATACTATACTCATCTACACCTTGCATTTCTCATTAGCAAACTCGATACAATCATAAAAACTGATTTTTACTCAAAATTGATGTTAAATTACATTTATCCACCCTGTATTTTGTACAGACTGTTGACTGGGGTTGAGAGTCATTTACAGACAATAATAGAGGAATGAGAGCCTCATTAAGGGCTGGAATGGACTCAGAAGGCCAAAGTACCTTTGCCAGATCTATACGAAAGATGCAGTGTTCATGGTTTCAGGGGACTTAACTCTATAACAAGAGGCTGTGCTTCTCAGTGGCCCTGAATGTGACCTACACAGCAAGTTACTCACTTCTTGACCACACGTGGCAGTGAGGGTCAAATGCCACCTTAGCATCTCTCTTGTTTCTTTGAGTCATCCTGTTGGTAGTTGGATGCTCAAGAAGCTAGACAAGTGTCTACTGAGTAATGTAACTAACTGAGGGCCTTAAGAGGTAACAAAGTAGCTCATTAAAAAAAAATCTTTTTTTTTTTTAATTTTTTACAACACTTGGGAAATCCATTTTGTATATTAGACATTTTCCAGTGCTAGACTGTTTTGTGGCATTTTAACACTTTCCAGACATCTCTCCAAAGTCTCACTACTGATGGAAATTCTTTCTTTTCCTTCACAGGGGGCAAATATGGCCAAGCAGATCGGGGCAGCCACTTACATTGAATGCTCAGCTTTACAGTCAGAAAACAGCGTCAGAGACATTTTTCACGTCGCCACCTTGGCGTGTGTAAATAAGACAAATAAAAACGTTAAGCGGAACAAATCACAGAGGGCCACAAAGCGGATTTCACACATGCCTAGCAGACCAGAACTCTCAGCTGTTGCTACGGACTTGCGAAAGGACAAAGCGAAGAGCTGCACTGTGATGTGAAGCTTCGCTGTCTTTAACGAGGACACGGGAATCTAGTGTAAAAAAATAAAAAGAGAGAGTAAAAAACAAGAGCAGAAGGAAATGATAGAGTCAAATGAAGTGCGCAGCCAAAGTCACATGGACACAGGCCTGGGAGGCCCTTGAACGGATACCCAGTTCTTGGAATCCTGTCCTTAGGTTGGGCATGTAGACCGAATGGTGAGAAGTGAATCCATGGAAGAGTTTGGAAGTGTGACTTGAAAAATATGCCAAAAACAAAGGGAGCTATAAATGGGCTATAGAGCTAGAGTAAGAGGAACGCCGGTCCCTCCGAGAAGAACGTCCATGCTCTGAATGGTGCTTGCCTATTTTCGGTTTTGTTTTTGTGTTCTTGTTACAACCTATTCATGGATCTCTACTTTGATTTAATTTTTCGATATTTTAATCTCATTTTCAAAAAAGTATATATTAGTATACCGTCCTCGTTGGGGAACTCGCACTGTGACCTTAGTGTTTAGTTTTCTAGGGGATGTGATCTAATTTCCTCCTAGCTCATCATTAAAATGGAAATTGTATCGGGACCCGTGGGATTTGAGAGGGAAACTTCACGAGGCTTTGAAATCTTGACTTCCTGAAGGTCGCTGCTGAGCGAGATGGTTTGAAAGCGAGGCGTCTGCGGCCTTACCAGATGCGTAGACCAGCACTGCCGAGATTGCATAGATCAAATAGAAAAGAGTGTTGTTTTATATTCTGTCTGATGCTTTCGTTCATCCTTGTGATTGTCATTAACAAGTGGTAAATTGCTCAATGTAATACTTTGTGCGCTGTTTAGAGAAGAGAGTGTGTGGTTTTGTTTTTTCCTTTGGCCATCGTTGATAAAAACTCGAAGTCAATAAAAGGTGTCTTGGTTTGATGTGATAGAGTGATTTCAAAGAGAAAGCAGGTGGATACTGTCTTCACCAGGAGAGATAATGGAGGGAGGAATTATAACAGAGAGCACAGTTTGTGAGGGAAGCTGTCTGGAAGAAAGTCATATTTCAAACCCACAGAGCAAAAAGCACGGTTGTCTGTTGTGCCCCCAGACTAGCAGCAGACAGTGAGCAGTTGGCTCATTCCTTCAAATGAACGTTGTCCTGACAAAGGTCCCATTTGCCCAAGCTTTAGAAAACCCCAGATAGAAAGGGGGAAAAGCCTATAATGTCAGCCCTGATATGAACCTAGGGCATTTCTCATGTGACTGCTAACCCTCACTTAACCAGATTCAGCCAGGGCCAGGTTCAAAACTTGATCATAGAAAGCATTTAAAATAGTTCACAGGTTTCACCTTTTGAGCGGTTCCTTCCAGAGAAGATGTCAGATATGACCCTGTTTTAGGTGGTGCTTGCCAAAGCTAGCTTTTTCCCCCAATGATGACGCTTCATTTTTGAAGCGGTGAAACTGTGTTTCCATTAAACTGTGGCAGGAGGGGAGATTAAGATAATTACAACAGGCAGTTCTGTGTCTTACAAGCACTTTGTCTGGTCTCTGCAAGAAAATGCCATTTCAATCATTTCCCATGGAACTCAGACATTTTACCATCATAATGTGCTTCGACTGGTGTGGCGTTATGCTTTGGGCAGTATTACAAAATAGCTGGCCAGTGCTTTCTGTATTTAAATATTGTACAAAGAAAATAAGTTATAACTGTTATAAAGCAGAACTTTCTGTTGCTTTTTTTTTTAATGTTGAGTCACTTTGTATGTTTGTTTGGTCAGTGTTTCCACAGTATTTATTAAATCGTATGTGGTTTTTTTTTTTTTTTTCTTCAAATAAAAAAGTAACCATGTCTGTCTACCTGGGATGTTTCCTACTTCTTAACTGTTTAGCTGTGCTCTTTCAGAGGTGATTGCAGACTCTGAACTAAGATTTACTGAATTAGCAAAGTTAAGATTTGATTCTTAGCAATACTTTCTTGGATAAAGATGAATCTATGCATAGAAGATGTTGACATGATGTTTTCAAGAATCAAGAAAATGGGGCATTCTTGAGTGATTTGGACATTTACAAAACAAGGTGTGATAGCGGATAGGATTAATTTTAGAGAGTAACAGAATTCCCTGAAAGTCTTCCATAGTGGAAACAAATAACACAGAGCATTTCCACTATGCTTGTGCAAGGAAATCTAATGTGACCCTGGCTTCTATTGTGTGCCCTGGAGACCCAGAGAGCCCCCTCGCAAAGCATGTTCTTGTTCAGCAGCATGGCTAACTCAGGATCCAACTACTGCAACTTAGTGTAGTCAAAACAAAACTAGTCTCATTTATGGTACATTGTTCAACACAAAACAATATAATACAGAAAACTGTCAAGTCCACATTGAGTAGCCTAGGGGAGGGAAAGGGGCATAGGTCCCAATGAGCCCAGTTGATTCTGTTTTCAGCTAAAATGCCTACACATTTTTATGCAAATGTCTAAAAATATTCAGTAAGACTTCCAAACTATGATTCGACACAGTCAAGATATTTCCTATAAAAACTGGCTTTAGAAATCTCTATGGTTTAGTCACTTGTTTAGAAAGAATTCTCAGAAGAACAAAGTAGAAGGAAAGCCAGAGGATCCTACATGAGTGAACAGTCTTAAGAGCATAGGCACTATGGGGCAGCTGCATAAAAGATTTTGGAGCTCAGACATGTACTGGATATGTTTGTAACTCATTCCTGTGGTGAAATACTAAAGGAAATAAAAGCACTGTCCCAACCCTGGTACTGGGTAGCTTCTATGCCTACATCTAAGTCAGGCTTGCAAAAAAATTGTTTATCAACAATCTCTGCTGCAAAAAAAAGGGGGGGGGAGGTGCGGGGGAGAGAAACAATTCTGCTGACCTTGGCTGCTTCTCCGACTTGGCAGTGTTGTCCCTTCTAGTCAGTTCTCAGTATCTTTAACTTGTTGAAGCTGAAAGAGAGAACGTGTCTTCATCACTGGCTTCCTTGGTCTACCTTCGCCCTGACTTTTGGCTCTGGCGTGTGTAACCTGACTACTGTGTGAACAGTCCTTTCAGTTTATTAGCGATCACAATTTAGAACTTTTTTAAATACTAAAAGGTGGTTGTAGATGTAACCAATCGTCTTATTAAAATAAGAAACACAGAGCCAATGTAAAAGAGAAAGCCGAGAGGTCAGAGCTCAGAGATAAAATCTTACCTCCTGCAGTGCTCCTAGCTTCCCTGAGAGAGAGCTACTTCCTGTTTGTCCATGTTTAAATAGTCTTTCTGTTCTGCCTTATCATTGGTTGTAAACCCAACCACATGACTGCCTCATCACTGCCTGTAAGTACCGCCCTCCAGGTCTTAAAGGCGTATGTCTCCAATACTGGCTGTATCCCTGAACACACAGAAATCTACCTAGCTCTTCTAACCATCACGTTCTTGCTATGGCTCTAATAACTCTGACCGCAGGGCAACTTTATTTATTAACATAAAATTAAAATCACATTTCAGTACAAATAAAATATCACCATAGGTGGTATTTAAACTCTAAGACTTTGTGTTTCCTTTATTTCTATTAACCTTTTTCAGAAATGGTTGCTTAGAAGATTCTAGTCTTACAGAAAGGGTATCTTGAATGTAAACTGAAAAATGGGCCTGGGGATTGAGTGTATGACAGGTAAGCTTTAAATGGCCTCTTTCTTGAAGACTCTTGGAACTTTCCTTGTGGTCTATCTTCTTCTGGGTAGGTATTTTGACATCAGCATTCTGGTTTAAACCATGCAGTCTTTATTTGGGGCATTTTCCCATTCATTCACCAGCTGTTTCTTGAGTCCCTTCTGGTATGTCCAGCACTTCGCTAGGCTGAGCACCTAATTGTGATGAAAGCACAATCTCTGAGAATCAGGGAGAGTTCATAATGAAATGCAGTCAAGGAGGACAGGCAGGCAGGTTACATCAAGATGGGCTGATCCGCACGGGCATGAACTCACCCATGGGTGCTGGGGTGCTGGTAAATTAATAATTCTGTGAGTAACAGTTCACCTGCCGTACCACCTACACAGTGCTGTAATTCAGTGTGCAGGAAGAATTCTCAGTGCACCCTCATGACTAGAGTCCATTTAGTGATGACAGAGAGCAGTGGTTATTGCCAGTCATCATGGCATTATTCCTACAATGAACAAAATTTTAGTCCCCTGTTAGAAAGTCAGCAGGAGACAGTCCTTCTCAATAAAGCAGGGAAACACCCCAAAGAGCCATCCATTTATAAAATGTGCTGGGTTTGTACCTGGGACATTCTCCTATATAATCTTAAATTGCTGAATAGAAATTAAAATCGGCATAAATCCATAATCCTATTGCAAAATTGAAATTATTTCTAAGGCATTGATGCAATATAAATTAATTATAAACATCCTTTATTAAAAGTAGAGGCTTCATTATTTAGTGCTGAAATATATATTTTGTGACAATCTAAAATATGGTAATTTTAAGTAAATACTCACTAATAGTGAGTTGTAGACCCTTCTCATCTAGGCCTCATTCTGAGAACACAGAAACAAAACTGAGTGAACCACTGCCCTTACCCACCCCCCAAAAAAATTGTAGACCTTTCAAAGCCAATGTATCTTTGGGATTTTACCTTGGATTTTGTTTTCAGGGCTCTTTAGTGCCTTATTTCCTTGATCATTGAGGTGCTGAGAAGATACTTCTAATTTAAATATGAATGAAAAACAGACTGTCCACAGTAAGAATTGAAACTAGGTCCATATATGACCCAATATCATCATAGTAGCAATGAGATGAGGGTGTGTCAGCTCCTGTTTGAAATAGTTCACATCATTCACTAACTCTCCAACACACATATATGCGGTAAGTGAAGTACCATCTTGTTCCCTCTTTGGACACAGTGACTGGTCATCCACATGGTCATTGGGAAGATCCAAGAATGAAACTCAGGCGAGCAGTGTAGAACACTGAGTTCCAATGTTCTCCCACAGCACCATCTTGTCCCCGACAGTAATCCATGAGTGTGGTGTGGTGCTGGGGTGTGCGGAAAGAAGAACATCACAGCCATGGAGTCGTTGTGGGAGCCACAGGGTGTGGTTGCATCTCCCCAAGCCTCTCTAGCTCGCCATGCTCCTTAAACCTTCCTCAGATTCTCAGTGTTTCCTCACACCTGTCAGTCTCCTGGCCTCTCTTCTCTCACCTCTATCTTTTTCCTGCTTCCTGGGTGGTGGGAGAATTATGAGATGATGGAAAGAACCCCATTAACAGTTAACACTCAAGTCTTCCACACCCCAGGGCTTCTGGAACCGTACAAGAACCAAGGTGTTTCATACCTTTAATTCTAGAATCCAACCTAGACTGGATGCTGTGGACACCAGTATTGAAATAAAAACTGAAGAAGAAAAAGATTTGACATTGACCGCTGGGAATCTTCTGCTCTGAGTCTAATTGTTTGTGGGTATGATGGATACTGATGTGTTTGTGGGTATGATGAATAGTGATGGGACAATCAGATATATTAACCACATTATGTTGATTGCATGTTCCTTATTTCGAGGAACCCAGTTAGAGGCAGACGCTGCCTCGTTCACTTTCATTTTCCCAAAGGCATGTCCTCAATATATTACTATTTAAAATGTTGAAGAGTACCTGAGAGTGAACCACTTCCCTACACAGGGTCTGACACAGTCCCGGAGAACAGGGAAAGAAACAGAAAACTGGAGTCGCTGAAGCAGTACAGCGGCTCCCACTGAACTGACTGACGTCATCCGGGCAATTTAAGTAACTGCCCTCAGTAGACTGCCGTGCTGCCTGCCGCTGTCAGGATTCCGTGGTGAGGGCTTTCTCCTCTTAAGACATTGTTGTGTATTTCCTGACTACTCTATGTTTCTTTCATTATTGGTTAAAATATTAAGGCCACTCCACATAGTTAAAAGGGAGGTTTATTTTGTGGGGTAACTTTCAAGTGAAGCGATAGGTTATAGGGTCTGGGAAAGGTGTGGCACAGTCCAGCGTTGTTCTCTGAAGAACTCTGCTCGGTCTACCTCCAGCGTCCAGGGTCCAGGAACCAAGAGAGCCCAGGAATCCGGCTCTTGGGTCTTCAGGGTCCGCCCTTGGCCCCGCCTTGTAGGCGTGACAGTTACCGAAGCCTCAATGGGAGTTGGAACTTCCAGATCAAAGCTGGAATGGCTACCCTCTACAGTTCATTGTTATAGTTCCTGCCTTCCTAGTATGCAACTCATTCAGTCCTAATCTCTATTCACTTATTGTCCAACTGATTATCTTAACTGATAATCATTATGAATTCATAATTCATAATTAAGTCTTCAAGCATAGTCTTTCAAAACAAGACCAGAAGCAATCAGCCAATGTGAATCCTATTATGTTTTAAAATGATCTAAAGTTGCCGGGTGGTGGTGGCGCACGCCTTTAATCCCAGCACTCGGGAGGCAGAGGCAGGCGGATCTCTGTGAGTTCGAGGCCAGTCTGGTCTACCAAGTGAGCTCCAGGAAAGGTGCAAAGCTACACAGAGAAACCCTGTCTCGAAAAACCAAAAAAGAAAAAAAAAAGATCTAAAGTCAAAAACTGAGCTGGATTTTCTTGATAACAATTTTCTCAGTTTGTGGACAAGTGAAGTTCTCTCCTTCCTAGATAGTAGGTGCTCTAGCGTAGTTTGAGATGCTCACCGCTTAGAAGAAGATTGGGGTTGAGTTCTCAATATATGCCAAAACCTGCTACAGTCAGCCATAAGTTAATGAATTAATGAATGACGTGAACTTGTAAAAGAAATGGTGCTTTTAGGATTGCCCAGTCCTGA
This sequence comes from Peromyscus leucopus, assembly GCF_004664715.2. Taxonomy (NCBI): domain Eukaryota; kingdom Metazoa; phylum Chordata; class Mammalia; order Rodentia; family Cricetidae; genus Peromyscus; species Peromyscus leucopus. The sequence goes on along the minus strand of NC_051066.1, from coordinate 28,782,017 downwards.
TCAGATTCTCTCTAGCACTCTGGATCCGAAGTATTCTCTGTGGTTCCTCAGAAGCTTGTTAGACCTGGAAATCCCCCAAGGAGAAGGAAAAGAATAAGAAAGACTTGTGCCCACATGGCTACCTGCTCTGCATTTGTCCCATCTCAGCCTCACTCTCCACCTCAGTCCCTTCCACACATCACAATAGCACTATCAGCTGTGGTGGTCTGAATGTGTCCCCAAAAAATTTATGCTGGAAATTTGATGGTGGTGTGGTGCTGTTGGGATTCAGGTCTTTCGGGAGGTGTTTGTTTGAATCGCTCAGGTAGGTATGTTAATAATACAAAAATGGCTTCTAGGAGTGGGTTCACTTGTGCTTCTCTGACATGGGAGAACACAATGTCTGTTTTCCTTCTGGCTTCTTCCTCGTGAAATGCAGTAAGGAAGATCTTACCTGGTATTGATGCCTTGATTCTAGACGTCTGAGCTCCAGGAACTGGGAAAAATAAACCTCTGTTCTTTATAAATTACTCATTCTTAGATATTCTGTTATTATAGCCATCACAAAGGGACTTAGCAGTACATAAAGATGTTACTAAACATTTGCATTTCACTTCATTCTTGTACAGCTATGGGATTTGTTTAATACTATTCTAACATGGAATTTTATTATTATTATCATTGTTTTAAACCCTTCCCAAATTTTTCAGGTCTCTACATGGACAGTGTAGAGGCAGTAGGTCTGACAGATCGCTGGTGGGGAAGAGTCCTTCATTTTTTATGTCCTCAGTCAGTTGGTGACTTGTTAAAAACTCAAGCTGCAGCCATGCAGTCTGCCCTCTTTTCTGACCACTTTTCATATCCCCAGCCACATAAATTCCCTTTCTGCGTTTTCACTCTTTGCACGTAGTATTTATTAACACCACTCTTCATACAGAAGTATAGCACACTAAGTAAATAAAACGAAGCAAACACAAGGAATTGTAGTTGGCTAAATAATGGCTTCCAAATCATGCCTACCATCAGATGGAATTTAAACATGAATGCTACCTTCTGTGGCAGGGGAGACTGTCTCAGACCTTTGCTAACAAGCCTGAGATCCTGGGTATCCTGGTGAGTCTCGTAGAGCCATAACTCATTATAAAAGTCATGCAGGAGGAGTCAGAGTCAGCCAGGCAGTGTGACACCAGACGCTCAGACTGGAGGAGTGAGAGAGATGAGACGATGTCATGCTGGTGGCTTTGAAGATGGAAAAGACAGAGGTTGAGAAGACACAGCTGCCTCCTAGAAGCTGGAAAAGTCAAGGAAAGAGAGTCTCCCCTGAGCTTGCAGAAGGACAGGAAACTTCTATGTTTGTTTATTTTAAAAAGGTAAGGTGATGGATTGCATTGTTTTAAAGCCCTCAGAGGGTGGCCCACGGGAGTCAATACAGCTATAATAAACACATCCTTTTCTTCTTTTATCCCTTAATTCTGGCTTCTGGAAAGTGAGAGATGGTGAGCTTTGGGCATGGAATTGCCTCTAAAGAGCCAGGCCACTCATAAAGACAGTGTATCTGCTATTCCCGAGTGTCACAGATCTGACTGGATCTCTCTCCCCAGCCGCTGGCGCACCGATCTCTTACGTGGCATTCTTGACAAACATGCCCTTCACTGTATAGCCCCTGGTGCCCTCCAAATTCCTCTGGAGTAGGTGATACTCCTTAGGAGCAGAGAGCATCTGAGGGGGAACAACCTGTGTCCCAGGTGAAGGAAATCTTCAGAAATGTCCGTTTGATACTTATTGTGGCATAACTATGATCATTCTTGTGTGATGTTTGGAGAGCTGAACAGTTGAGCAGCTAGAGAGAACCGGACACTTTGCCTCAGCATGTACAAAGTGTTAAGCATCATAAAGTGTTAAGTGATGAGGCAGAAAACGGACAATCAGAGGGGGAAAATACATATTGCAGACTCAGTTTTCCTAGATGAGTAGAAATTGTATAGAAAAGGGGGATATCAAAGGCCAGCACTTCAGGAATATTTCAACCTTTATTACTTTTAATTAGTTCTGTTATGCAATTAAACTCTATTCAAATCTGTATGCCTTTTTTCTTAAAACCTGCCTAAGTCCATATATTCAAATACCCACCATGTGAGCTACAAGTTTAAGTAGTCCATTGTCTTGCCTGGATATTCATCCATGGATATAGTTTCTGGCTTAAGAATTCTTTTTTCTAACTTGTCTGTTTTGCAAAGAACATGGAAACCAGTTCCATTCCAGGACTTGCCCAAGGTCACTAAGCTCGGAATCTCAGGCTTCAGAATCGGGAATAGCTATCCTCCCGGACCTTGGCGACAAAAGAGGTCCAGTCCCAGTGTGCTGGCCATCTAATGGGACTAGAATGCTGAGCTTCCTAACGTCTACATGTGGCCCCACCGGCAAAGCAGTGGAATTTTTCTGAGAGTGGAAAATGAAGACAATGAGAATAGTTGTTTGCGTGATGCCTTTTGCTGCTGTCAACCCAGAAATGTATGTGGCCAGCAAATACTTTCTGAGTACTTTCTGTGTTTCAGACACTGTGTTCTGTCCTGGGAACAGAGAGTAAAATGAAATTCTGTCTTTGTCCTTATGGATGACAGTCTAATGAGTGAGAAGGAGAATATAGCGAAGATCACAAGTTAGATGATAAGTAATGTTGACAGCGTGTAAACAGAATTCTCTCTTGCATTCTGTTGTTGGTGTTCTCAGCTCATGCCTTAAATCTTGGAGATTCTTGGACATGTTACAGAACAAATAAGATGAGAAAAGATTCTACTTGGTTAATATATATTTTCCCTCTGTAAGACTGTGGACATTTATCTGTAGGAGATGCCCCCCTACAAGATCCCAAGTGACTGTCAGAAACCAAAGATAGTACCAAACTCCCTATATAGACTTATCATATATGCCAGAATTAGGCACATAAAGAGATTAACAATAATAAACAATAGCAGAACATTATAATAACATAATGTAACAAAATTGCCAGTATTACGACTCTAGCACTTTGGGACCAGTACTCAACAAAATAAATATTACTTGAAAACAAGCCCAACAAGACACTTTTGTAGTGGGTAGCCATTCCAGCTTTGGTCTGGAAGTTCCAACCCCCATTAAGGTTTTGGTAACTATCACGCCCACAAGGCGGGGCCAAGGGAGGGCCCTGAAGACCTGAGATCGGGATGTACTGTGCTTCTTGCTGCTGGGAGCCTGGATGCTAGAGGTGGACAGAGGAGAGTTCTCCAGAGAACATCACCAGACTACTGCTGCGTCTTTCCCAGAACCCTCAACCTATCTATTCCTTCATTTGTAAGTTATGCCATTAAATAAATCTCCTTTTAACTACGTGGAGTGGCCTTAATAATATCACCAATACACTTTAGCAGTCAGTCTGCAAAGCAGCATGGACATAAGTGACTAGGACTGGATGACATATATAACTCAGATGAACTGAACAGAACAATAATTGAAGTGTCAATTGGGATGGAGTTGGACAGGGTGAGATTTCATCAGCAACTCAATGCCATTTAAAAACTTAAAAAAGTGTTCAGCTCTAAAAGTGACCATTTAGTATTCTCAAATTATGGTTGACTGTAGGTGTCTTAAATTTCAGAAAGTGCTCCTGAAGATGACAAGGAACAACTGTCATCTAAACCTGTTCCTGAAAGAAATGTGCCTGTGTTTCAAATGCAAACTCAGATTTTCCCTACAATGGAATGGAGAGGACCAGGGAACAGTGGCACACTCCTTCAATCCCTGCACTCAGGAGGCAGAGGCAGATGGATCTCTGTGAGTTCAAGGCCAGCCTGGCCTACACAGCAAGCTGCAGACCAGTTAGGGCTAGATAGTGAGACCTTAACTCCAAACAAACGGAAAAACTAGAGGGGCCTTTAGTATTCTCCCGATACCACGTATGGTGGCAGGAAGGTATTGGTGGTCATAATCTGTACTGAAAAGAGCAAAATATCTTCTTAGTGACAAGCATGACAGTCTGAACATCTACTGATAAGAGAGAAGAATATTTGTATATATGATAGGACCCTGAAACTAAAAACAAAGAGTGACAGTGGAAACGTGCTAAAGCACAGAATTCAGATGTTCAAGCCAACCCTTAATTCCACAAGAAGGGCCCACATGAGTGACGTCTCTCCTTCTCAAACAAAACTATCTGTCCATGGCAGATTCTTAGTCCTCACCCCAGGATCTGTTCAATAGTTTCCAGCAGAAGTTCGCCATCTCCCCTAAGGCTTTATATGAAGATGGTGGGAAGTTCCTTTAACAATGATTTATGAGAAAATGGGTGTCCAGAGGAATAATTCACCTCTATTCTTAAAGAGGTATTCAAATTTGCCAAGTCATTCTTCCAGCTCCATAGGTCTAGATGTAGATGGCAAAGGAGAGTCCCTGAAATCCAAGAAAAAAAATCCTGTTACCCTTCTCACATCGTGGCCACTTTTGTCCTTCCTCTGAAATCTTAGAGAAGTGGAGGGGAAATAGCTTTCAGCTTGCAATATTGAAAGACCTTTCTTAGAGTCTCCCGACATGACTCCCGTTTCAAACTAGACAGAACAGGCTGAGGGAAAAGGCAGAGAGATGATGGCAGTTCAGATCAGCAGACAAAACTCTAAATGGTGAGTTTCCACACAATGGACCCCTGACACTCTGTTTTTTCCTCATTCTACTAAGTGCTTTCCACAATTAGATGCTGTAATGGTAAGTCTTAATTGCTTACTTGATGAGATGGGGAGTCAACCTAAGAGACACACCTCTGCACATGTCTATGAGGGTGTTTTCAGAGAGGATTAACTGGAAGTGGAGGGGGATACCTGCCCTCAGAGTCGGCAGCACTTTGGCACTTTCAAACTGGCAGTTCTGAAATACAACCTTGTGCCTGAGTGTCTGCACTTCCTCCTGAAAGTATGTGTCAATCACTGTTTCTGATGTCAGACTCTGAAGACCAGCTGCTCTCAGGGAGTCCCAGGTGTCCAGCAGCAGACCCTCACTGCTGAGGCATCCAGCTTTGTGGGCTGACTGGCTACTGCATGCTCTGCTCCTCCAGCAGGGAGATGGCTATTGTTGGGCTACCCAGCCACTAGCCTGCCAGCCATTACTAAACCCACCTTTACAATGTACACATCCATTGCTTCTTTTGCTCTAAATAGTCCTGTCAAATACAGATGCTGAGAAAATCTTTTTGGTTGCCAACTTATGCATAGTCTTTTTTTTTCCCAATTAAAATATGCTAGTATTATCAATGAGGTGGTTTCTCATAAAACTGGGAATAAAAATGTAGTATTGTGTCAATTTATTTTTATTGCTGTTTCATGGCGAATGGTGGCTGTAACTGGAGAAGGAATGGATTGAATGGCCTCTACTATCTGTCTTAGTACAACCACAGAAGTTGACCTGAAATTGTGCCTTCCCATCACCCTTACAATCATGCTAAAACACGTGCAGGGGATGTAAGGCCCAGCTGCCCGCCTCTCTGCTCCTCAGCACAGACTCTCTTCGTACCACTTTCTTCTTCCCACTCATAGCCTCCTCTCCCTCCTCTCGGCAGCCTCTGCTCCAGCCACAGAAGTTTCTTGAAACTCTTTCAGCTCATGAGTCTCATGAGTCATGGCTCACTCACTAGTCCTTCCAAGCAGAGCTTCCAAGTGGATCATAATTGGTCTCCTAAAGTTATAGACCATTATTCTATAAAATGGAATTCTTCATACCTATAGTAGTCATAGTGTAGATTGCTTTCCCCTCTCAAATAAAATAATAAAGTTTTAAAGTATGTTCTACATTCCTTGACTTGGAAGAAAGTTAACGGAGAGACAAAAAATGGGCCCTGTCCCATTGCTCCTTGCCTCTGACATCCACATATGCTGCTTCTCTTGTTAACACTATTTGGTCTTCCCGTGGTTGGCCAGAGATATGTGGTAAGCTCATACTGCTATTTCAAATTTCAATATTAATCTGCCTAGCCCAGATATTTTCCCATTGTCCATACAGTTTGGTTAAATGTTCCTGTTATCTGGCTCTATGAGGGATCCCATATCATGAAATGTATTCCAGTGTGTTGGGTGCACACGTAACTGTCATATTCACTTTTCTAACTAAGTTTCTGGCATGGTTCCTACAATGTGCAAGGCCTTCAGTAGCTCTATATGTGTTAAGTGACGAGCAACATTAAGGATGCCCTTTTCATTCTCCCTTCCAGTACCAGCCCACTTATATAGAAGGGGAGGGTCACAGCATGGCTCTGTTCATTCAAAGCTCAGAGACAGAAACTTAGTTTAAAACACTTGATACTAAAACACAAGATTGAGGGAAGGGAGACATGGATAATGACAAAAACAGAATAAGGAATGTAATTAATTATACTTGAAAAATAAAAGAAACAATCTAGGTTGTTTTTTATATGGCTTCAAGGGAATACATGAAAAAGCAAACAGTTACATTTTAAATTATAGTAAGTCTTGGGGTGGGGTGGCAGTGAGGAGAGAAATTTCTGGAAGAACCTTATATTCCATAAATGTTTCAGAGGGGCTTACTAATTCCAAGTCTGACACCAGACTCAGATCTCTCACATAAACAGAGACTGAAAGGGTCCAGAGTAGACCCCACTGTGGGACAACTAGGGGACTAAATACGGAGAGTAGCTCCATTCTTGACTTTATGCAATTTGTGTGGATTCATCGCAAGAAAATGAAGTAATGATACTTGCTATCAAAGGTGGCTCGTGGGACTTCACTTGATCCACCCACTGTCATTACTGAACTGCATGGGAGTATGGTCAACATTTTTCCTTCGTGAATAACTAATAGTGGCTCACAGAAAATGCTGGTGAAATACAGCTGGCTTGGAAGAAAAGCTTGCCACTGTGAATGCCTGGGAACCAAAAAGGACATTGAGGGAAGAGACAGAATCTAAATCCCACCTGTCCAGAGCTGAGGTTGATGAAGCCTTTCAGAGTAAGGTCCATTCTAGCCCTCTGGTGACGCCATGTCCCAGGCTGGGAGCATCCCCCCCCCCCATTGTTCTCATGGGAAAAAGAGCATGTGGACTTCTTTCAGTTGTTTTCTTCTCCCTTCACAAACGCATGTAGGTCCTGTAGCTGCCAACAAGACAATCTAGGAGACAACTGGAAGCATTTAGGAAGCGGAGGACTTCACAGAGTAGATCAATCTTCTGTTTTCCCATCCCCACCTACGATCTCATCCAACCCTGCAGACGAACATGCCTCAGACAAGTCTACCCGAAACCACAAGGACCACATGCTTGAGAAACGGATAATTACACAGTAGTGAGTTTTCTTCTGGCTAGCTTGTCTGTCATTTCTAATCCTGTCTGCTTTTCTCTCTCTGTCTGATGGCCTTATTCCTCCAGGCCAGTGTAACTGCTTCTGTTACTATGTATAACCATCCATAATTACACTTCTCCCAATAACATTCTCAGTCTTTCGGGGCTGCCGAGGCCAAACAAAATTCAAAGATTCCTTTTGGCAAAGTTAAAAGAAATTCAAATGTTTTCACAGTAAAAATGATTTAAGTTCTTACTAACTCTAATCTCTAGATCTGAACTCCTTTGGGAAATCATCCAAAATTTGTTATTTGTACTGAAAAAAAAAAAGACTATGAAATTGCAAAATAAATGAGGGTAAGTATCATAGCTAGAACTTAAGTCAACATCTGTGTATAATACTTAATCAATACTATTTGTACAATAGGTAAAAAAAATATCCTGTACTCTGAAATGCAAAAGCATTCTTCATAGAAAGCATATTTGTGCAATTTAGTGTGCACTATATAAATAAGAATGACTGGATTACGTTACAGCATAGTATCACATGGCATCCCCTTCTATGAAAATAAAAAAAGAATTCCAAAGATTTCTGGTCCTAGCTCCTTGTGGTGACCAAAGTAAAAGAATAAATCAGGCAGGCAAAATGTGATATATCTTTAAAAAGAATCAGTTAATTTACATTGCACCTTATGAGGGGTTTAAATCCTCACTCAAGTTCTCCAGTAGGGCACAGCATTCCTCCTAGGAGCTGCCAGACAGGCTTGAGTTGGAAGGACTGTGTCACTCAGTTGTATTCTTGCTTGTGTCCTCACCATCCTTCTCGTGCTCACTGGATGGCAGCTTCCTGAGTGATGGATGAATGAGTGATGCAGAGGGATGTCTTCCATTAATTTCCCCACCTTTCCCTTCCACCTCTTTTTGCTTTATGAGTAACTTAGTGTGGCAGAAACTGTTAACCAACACTCTGTCTTTAGGAATGGCTCTCTACGATCTTGGTGAAGAACCAAGCTGAATCTTTCAGGAGACGAGGTTGATTGCTTGCACACATATTAAGATAAAAGCCACTAAAGGCAATCCTGACCTTTAAAATATGTATTGCATTTTCAGTTGTGTGTGTGTGTGTGTGCTGTTGTCTGTGTTTAGGTATAGCTAACTGATATGGGTGCTGGGAACTGAATTCTGGTCCTCTCCAAGAACAATAAATGCTTTTAACCTTGAAGCCATCTTTCTAGTCCCCTAACTTCCTTTGTTTTAGATGTCTATATCTATGTATAAAATTAGACAGTGAAATTAGTCCAGAGGAAATATTTACACGATATTCAAGTGTTCTTTCAAATTGGGACTTTATGCTGCCTTGAGGTTCTGAAAGCATTCCTTTGTTAAGAGAACGCTCATTTCAAACTCACTTGCTGTGCTGAGCCCACTAACACCTAGCATCTGCCTTAACAACTTAACCTTACTGCGGGGTTCTCATCTAAGTGCTGTTTGTAGTTGGTTTGGACCAAGTCGTGCATCTAAAATAAGAGACTGCAATTTTTGAAAGTTGCTGATTCTTGATTTAAGATTTAAAAGCACCTGGGGACTTTAGAGAGAATCAGTTTGGGACTCTTAACACACTGTCGTTTATATAACGACAGGGATACAGGTGAACTTTTAGGGTACACAAAACCTAGCCACACAGCGGCTCTGTGGTCATCTGCTGGGGACCTAAGTTAGAGACTCCATACCTCTTTTAGGAAAACAAGACAAAAGCAAAGTCCCCTGTGACACCACTGTGACATGTCTCATGCTGTCCTCTCTGTCCCCCGCCCTTGCCCAAGATGTCAACTTTCCCTCTTTTTCCCATTTCACTTTTCTCATTCACTAGTCACAGCACACGTATAGCTCATTTTTTATTGCCTTGACTCACACAGTCCATTTTGGCACTTGGCAGTGAATCAGGACTTGGATGGCAGAACCATTTGCTCTTGGGACAGAGGTCTTATAGGCTATATCCTCACAATGATGTTATAAAGCACCTTCCTCACCATCAGCATCATCAGCATCAGCATCACCCAGACGCAGTGGCTTAACTGCGTCTGTAGCTCTGGCCGCGGGCATCACTTCCCTCCTTTGCTGTCTCACGTTCTTTTGATCCCTTACTTTTTCTAGGCGTCAAGGTTAAAATTGAAATTAGGATCATAAAGGAATCAGATTTGTGGAATTTCCATTCTAAAACTAAACTGAATCCAATTTACAAGTTTTGGCTCTAAAAATAAATCTAAATTCTCTCATGAGGTCTACGAAGATATTATTTATTCACTTATATATTGCCATATGTCAAGAAGGATTAAAGATAATTCATGGAGAGATTCAAGATGGCGGAGACAAGCAGACGCAGGTAGGCCTGTGGCAGCGGCCCGCGGAGGTAGATGGGTCCGGCGGCAGCGGCTGACAGGGACATTTAGGCCCGGCGGTAGCTGGCCAAGACATTCAGGCCCAGCGGCGGCCCACAGAGGTGGACAGGCCCTGCGGCAGAGATAAGCAGACAGAGGTGGACGGGCCTGGCAGCGGCGGCCAACAGAGACATTCAGGTCCGGCGGCAGCGGCCCACAGAAGTAGACAGGCCACTGGGCGGAAACGGGCGGACGCAGGTCGGCGACCCACAGAGGTGGACGGGCCGGTGGCAGCGGCCGACAGGGACATACAGGCCCAGCGGCAACCAGCAGAGACATACACGTCTGGTGGCAGTTCGCAGAGGTGGATGGGCCCTGCAGCAGTGACGGGCAGGGGTAGGTAGGCCCGCGGTGGCAGCCGGCAGACATACAGGCCCGTTGGTCGCCCGCAGAGGCAGACAGACCCAGCGGCAGCTGACAGGGACATACAGGCCCTGCGGTGGAGACAAGTGGACCCAGGTGGGCCTGTGGCGGCGGGCCACAGGGGTGGACAGGCCCGGGGACGGAGAGGGGCGGACGCAGCTTGGAACGGGGACGCCCCTAGCCCCAATACCTGGGGAAGAGGTTATCTCCATGGGTCAGAACCAGGGCGAGTCTGGGCACTCCGTTTGGGGACAACCCAGGGCCCAACTGCTGATCCTGTGAAACCCAACAACTTGGAGGTGTTGGTGAGACTACCCTGCTCAGCTGAAACCCATCTGGGAGAGGATTCAGATGCCTACAGTTTGAAGTCTGAAGAAACAAGATCAGCTGAGGAGTTGACAAATGAACAAAACGTGACCTGGGAACACAGAAGAAGGCGCTACCCAGCCACTAAACCAGATCACCAGAATCATAAGTATATAATTCACCGACTGAAATCAGCTGTCCCTGAAGAAACAGCCCAATAGCACCAATTTAACCAAGAACCCCTACTAAACCAAGACTAAAAATTAGAACAAGAGAGGCACTCTCAGACACAGACACCACCTGCACCGCACAGAGGAAAATATGAGTAGACGCCAGTGCAAAAATACAGGCAACAACATAAAGACCTATATGGCAACATCAGAACCTAGTGATTCTACACCTGCAAGACCTAAACATACCATGACAGAAGAAACAGAAGAGATCAACCCTAAAAATGACTTTAAGAAGATGATAGAGGCCCTTAAAGAAGAAATAAAACATTCCCTCAATGAGGAAATAAGAACTTCCCTTAAAGAGGAAATGAAAAACTCCATTAAAGAGGAAATAAAAAACTCCCTTAAAGAAATGGAAGAAAAAACGAACAAAAAATGGGAAGAAATCAAATCAAGCCAAGAAAAAGCAATTAAACAGATGAAAGAAACATTCCAAGATCTGAAAAATGAATTTGAGACAATAAAGAAAACACATGCTGAGGGAATGCTGGAAATAGAAATCCTGACAAAATGAACAGGAACTATAGAAACAAGCATAACCAACCGATTGCAAGAGATGGAACAGAGAATCTCTGACACTGAAGACATGATAGAGAAAATAGATTCGTCAGTCAAAGAAAATACTAAAGACAAAAACGTTGTAACACAAAACGTCCAGGAAATTTGGGACACCATGAAAAGACCAAACCTAAGAATAATAGGGATAGAAGAAGGAGAAGAATACCAACTCAAAGGCACAGAAAATATATTCAACAAAATCATAGAAGAAAACTTTCCTAACCTAAAGAAAGAAATACCTATGAAGATACAAGAAGCTTACAGAACACCGAATAGGCTGGATCCAAAAAAAAAGTCCCCTCGCCACATAATAATCAAAACACTAAACACACAGAACAAAGAAAAAATATTAAGAGCCGCAAAGGAAAAAGACCAAGTAACATATAAAGGTAAACCCATCAGAATAACACCAGACTACTCAATAGAGACTATGAAAGCGAGAAGATCATGGACAAATCTCATGCAGACACTAAGAGACCACGGATGCCAACCCAGACTATTATACCCAGCAAAACTCTTAATCACCATAGGCGGAATAAACAAAATATTCCAGGATAAAACCAGATTTAATCAATACCTGTCTATAAACCCAGCCCTACAGAAAGCACTAGAAGGGAAAATTCAACCCAAAGAAGCTAAACACATCCATGAAAAATCAAGCAATAGATAATCCCACACCAACATACACCATAGAAGAAACAAACTGGCGTAGCTATCCTAATATCTAGAGAAAAAGGATGTTTCAAAAGAGAAGAAGTCTTGTGGCAATGCCTCAGTGGTCCAGGTAACTACCAGAACTCGGAAAAGTTGGTTGAACTTGGGATTAACTGGGAGGCCAAAGATTTAAAAAGCAGAAGATTCTCTCAAGACATAAGTTGTGTGATAATAGTGTGGTTTGTGTGTGTGTGAATGAGAATTTGTAAATGTTGAATTCTAGGCTTCGACAATCATTGTCAGTGCAGATTAAGCTGCAAGTATTTATGTTCTAAAACTTAAATTATAAAGCTAGTTACGTCTTTCTAACAACTAGTTTTAATGTTCATGAGCATATTTGACCTACATTACTTTTTCAGGATGTTGAGAAAGCACAGGCTGGAGGCTGGGGGCTAGATGGTTTTGAGGAAGAGGTCTTGGTGGACTCTTTCATAGAGCAAAGGGAAGCAATGCCTTCTGGGAAATGAGCTAAGTTTTAATCTAGTCTTTAAGATCAGAAGTCAAAAACAAAAATATTAAGGAGAGGAAAACTTAATTGATCTTTGAAGTATTGTTATGTGGAATTGAGTGGGACTTTTGAGGACTTTCTTCCAGAAAACAAGGACTTGGTTGTCAGGCCTATATTAGGCCTAAACCTTGGTGTCATGTAGTTGTACTTAAATCATTTCAATGGAAAGTGTCTTAGTGATTGGATCTTCTAGTGCAGTTTGGAGTTCTTCCATTTGAAAAATGTGATATTTACATGGGATTGTTTGAATCTTGTTTTCTAGTCCCTCCCCATCACCACCCTCATAATCTGAAGGTAGATTTTTCTCTTGATAAAGGAACAAAAAAGGTGAACATCTTGTTTGTAAATAGGTATCTAGTAACTAGTGGTAAACTTGAAATGGTAGAATTCTTTAAAGCCTAATTCTAGGTAGCCTTAAGAAAATGTATCTTAATTATTTTTGAACCTGTATTCACCTTGTTTTTTTCAAATATCTTAAGTTGTATTTTCTTTTTCAGAGCTGTTTCTTATTTGGGGCTACTTTTTTTTTTTTTTTTTTTGTTAATTGGGGCGTAATTCATAAAAGGGTATATTGTTTTGACGAGACTTTTTACAACTATGGCTGGATGTCTTTCTTTAGTCTTCCAAGAAGGGCCATTTTACTTTTTTAGAGTTACTTTTTAAAGTCATGAGGTCAACAACTTGGACTACTATGCATGTAAGCGCTAATGCAAATTAAAGCCCAAGTTGACCTCCAGCAGCAGTTCATTCTATGTTGACAGTGAGAGAACACTTTGCCTGTTAGGATACTGTTACTCGTGGACTGAAATGCTGAAAAAAAACCCTCCCCTATTTTGTTTTTTGCAAAAATCAAGGTATATTCTAGGGTTTCCTGGTTGACCTCAACAGATAAACTGAGATGATAGTCTTAGATCAGAAATGATCTGAATGTAGATTTACAGTCTACGTGTACAGCTGGCTAAGTGAGATCGTTTTCACAGTTCTGCATGTATCCCATCGGCTCCCCATTAGTCACTGAACTCTTAAAACTGGTATTGTAACATTATCACAATGTTTTGCGCCAATTTTATAAACTTTACAGTACAATATGTGTTCCTTTTCTGAGGCAAACCAAAGGTATATTTCTCAAGATTCTGCTGCTATCAGCAGCGTTAATGGAGGATTTTTTTATACATTTGTAATAGATAGGAATAAACCAGAAAAAAAGAAGAAAAAAAAGTGGTGGAGGAAAAGGTGAACACTGCAAGAATACTCAAAAGGGCTGAGAGTTGCAAACGCCAAGAATGGCTTTGCATAGTAAATGGAATAGAACAGCTCTGAACTATAGCTTACTTTTCCTGGTTTGGTCTGACAGAATGATTGAATGCTTTTGTACAAAAATCAGAGCCTTAAAAACAAGGATTTGGTGAGATTGTAAAATGGTGTGCCACTTTGGCAAAACAGTTTGGTGGTTGGTCAAAATGCAAAACATTGTTACTCTGTTACTCAACAATTCTACCCTTAGGAATATATCCTCAAACTACTGAAAATGTGCACCTATGAAACATGTACATGAAGGTTTACAGCAGTGTGTTACTAATAGTAAAAAAGTTAAAACAACTCAAATAGCTATCAAATACTGGAGAGAAATAAAATGTGGCTTATTCATACAATAGAATACTATTAAGACATAAAAATGAATGAGAAACTGACAGATTAAATGACTTTGGTGAACCTTCATAATTTCATTTGTAGATCTTTCCATTTCTAATTTATAAATACATTTGGGGTTATAAATTATAAATGTACTGCCTCCTGTCAACATTGTATACTTCTATTTGATGATTTCTGTGTCAAACATTATATGGAAATGTTTCCAAGTATTTTCTGTATTAACTGTGAATGAATAGAACAAAATAAATTGCCTGTGATGGAAAAAAAAAAAAAAAGATAATTCATGAGACAGGTACTAAACATGATAATGAAATAAATACATGAAGAAAATAAATAGATCCAAAAATTCATCACTCAGAGCAGTGGTTGTTTTAAAATAGGTCACAACTTTGGCCTCATTTACCCAGCTAAGCAAAGAAGGAATCATCAAATACCTATGGACCACAAAGGCCATTTTTAAAAAATAGGAAAAAGAATATCCAGTCTGGCTTCCATAGAAAAACGTTGAAAACAGTATGTCTCTTATTGGGGTGGGGGAGAAAAATGCAAAAAGAAACAGCATCAATTCACACTTTCAACAAAAATTCTCAAATTAATTCTCTCTAAAAATTATACTTTTGAAAAATGAACAACACTAAATATATTATCATGATCTAGCCAATATACATTCATTACTTAGTCAGTTTGCAGAGTGATGTTAGATATCTAGGTCTCCATGTTACATGATCTATAATTCAGTCTACATTCTGCAGTATAACTCAGTCTAATTGGGAAGACGGGTGTATCTACTGAGCTCACTGACATAAGAGAGGGGTTCACAAAATCCCAGTGAGGTGGATGCACACTGGATTGTACAAATCACAGTCATAGGGTCAAATCCTGGCTCATTTGTTTGTATCAATGCTAGGTATATCTGAGATTCAACTTTTTCTTCTCAGAGCTTGATATGAAAATAGCTACATTGCAAGTTGACTACAAGCATCTTGACTACATTTTGCTCCTAGTATGCTTGGTATCATGAAAAGAAAACTCTTCCTAAGCATTTGGCAATGTCTCTCTGCCTGATCAGATACTCCCATGGTACACTGTGCCCTCCTTAGCATATCACATCATTGATCTTATATTGACATATGTAGTTTTGACAGATGTGTCTTTCTAATACCCAGTCTGTTGCCTGGAATCTTCCATCAATAAATTTTTGGTGAATAAGTGAATAAAAGAATGGAAAACAAGAGGCACAGGATGTCACAGCTTTTGATGCAGGCCTGCCCTCTTATCAACTCCATATCTTCCTTTAGGGAAATTGCTTGGTTGTTCACATAGGACAATGTATTCATATTATTAACTCTTCTGCTGAGTATCTAAGAATTCAGTAGATAAAAATGGGAAAAAATCCAGACTCCTTTTTATCTCACCTCATTTCTTGTAGAGCTAATGAAGACGATAGGCCATCTTGTTTTCTCTAGTGAGAACAACTGTTGGAATTCTTGGCATTTGGCTCAGAGAATCAAATTAAAGAAGGCTTTAATGTGCACCTTGAAGCATATTTAATGCTTAACATTTATTCTGTGATCACAGTTATAGTAGCGACTCTATCCCATAAATTATTTAATACACTAGTGTATAAAGTGATTTGCTCACCATGTAAGTGAGAAAATGGCACACATACACAGACACACACAGAGACACACACACTCCTATTATAGCTAATAAATAGATCTGGAAAAGTTTCAGGATATAAAATCAATATAAAAAGGCAGTTAAATTTCTACTCACTAACAATGAGCAATCTGAAAATAAAAAAAAAAAAATTATCAAAAGTAACCTTCAGATTGAGCAAAGCCTGATTCAGCATTGCCAATCAAAGCCTCGAGGGTGTCCTCCACAGAAATTTTAAAATCTATCCTAAAATTCTTATATCATAGGAAAGGACCAGAAATATACAAAATAATCTTAGGGGCAAGAACTATGTTGGAAGACTTGGTTTTCTGGTTGCAAAATTAGCTGTAAACCTAGAAGAATGAAACCACCTTTTAAAGGGGGAGGAAAGCAACATAGCACATTGACTAGAGCAGCATGGACAAAACGCAGCCTTCCAGGCATGAGTGGCTGAGCCTGAGCGGTGTCGAGACCACTCAGTGGGGGAAGGGCATCTTTACAGGGAGGTCACTGCATCTAAAAGTTGCACTAGACAATGTGACTATTTTAACATCGATTCCCAGGCTTTGACCATAAACTTTTTTTCTCCCCAAAAGTTATGCAAATGTCCAGTAACATATCAATCTATGTTGAACATCACTAGTCTTTGAGGAGATAAAAATTAAAATAACAATAGAATGTTTCTTCATAGTCATTTAAGTGCTTCCTTTATGACTGAGGAAGAAAGAAGAAAGAAAAGATGGTAAAAATTAGGCAAAAAGTAGAAGAATCCAAAAGCCCATCACCAGATGATGAACAAACATAACAAGACACATCTATAAACTGGGGGACTATTCAACCTTAAAAAATGAATGGAATTCTGAGTGGAACTGGAATGGAATTTTGTGGCACATACCTGTAATTCCAGGCGTCTGGGAGATAGAGGTATGAGGACCTTAAGACAAAGGCCTGCCTGAACTACACAGGAAGACCTGGTCTTTACGAAGGACCATGGTTGAGGATGTAGCTCAGTAGTAGATCACATACTGAGAATGTACAGGGTTTGATTCCTAGCACTGGAAGTGTGTGTGTGTGTGTGTGTGTGTGTGTGTGTGTGTGTGTGTGTGTGTGTATGTGTGTAGAGTGTTCATTTGTTGTGGTGGGTGCACTAAGTCCTCTGTAGAAAGCTCAGATTTTCAATTCACAATTGAAAATCATACTACTACATATGTGATTTATTTCCCTATTAATTTTGAATCTGTATCATAGTTCTCCAATTTTATCTGGTTCATTTAAATTGTTGACACAGTATCAGTGTATTCTGACACTACTACAAAATGGTGATTCTTGAAACAACTATACTAATTGACATAGATGTAAAAACGCAAGTATTATTTGATTCTACTTACATTAGGTACCTAAAATAGTAAAATTCATAGACAGGAAATAGACTAGTAGCTGCCAGGGGATGGAGACTTAAGTATCTCAGTGTCTAGTTTCTGTTTGGGATGATGGGATAATGTGAAAGTTTCAGAAGTAGGCAACTCTCAGGGTTGTGCAATATTTGTGAGCCACTGGATTATGCCTTTAGAAACCACTGAAATGGTAAAAAGATATTTACATACAATATTAAGTGCATTATAACTTATTAATATAGTCTATTAAATGTAAATTTATATAAATTGTATTATATTTAAAAATAAAAATATATAATATATATCCACAAAAAAAAAAACAAAACAAAGACCGGATTGCTTTCAGAAGTCAGGGGGAGGGGCTTGTTGCCATAGTTTCTCTTCCATGACAAACCAGAACAACAAAAAAAGTGAGATCATAAAAATTAATTGTTGTGTTTTAAATTATTGAGACAATTTTAGAAATAACAGTTTTCAAGTGGTGACATAGAAATTTGAACTTTCCCTTTTATGCAATTTACAAAGAAATGTTTTTTTTTTAAGTATGACACAGAAATGTAGGATAGTGGCTTTTAAAAATTATGCTAACATTTAACTCTCTGTGTGTTAAAGTAGCATAAAATAATATATAGGACTCGTAGGACTCTTCCTCTTACAGTCCATACTCTAGACAGTCCTAGGCTTGCCCTTAAAATTTGTCACATCTTATTTAAAGAAATCACTTTAAATCTATCACTTTATTGTATTATTGAGACACTCCTGTTTGCTTTTCAATTAGGTTAAGTAATAAATGTCACTGGATTAAATTCTTTATTCTTAGAAGTTAGAATGCCCAAGATTTTAGATACTCATGTATATTTTAAATTTTCTTTTCAAATGATCAGCTAACTAACCTGAAGATTATATCTCTATTCTTTGCATCTTTTTAAATCATCCACTGCTTCCTGTCAGAGACATTAGTGGTTTTTGGCTGGTTCCCAGGACCTCTGACAGGCTTTCATCTTCAGAAGTGCAATTGTTTCCTGTACGGGTTCACTCTGAACCAAAGAACTTGCTCTACCACTGATCTGGAGCGGAACTGTAGCGAAGTTGATGCTTGCCTATTGGCTGAAGACATGATTAGCCTTGCAGCGTCTCACACATGAAAGTTCCTGGCTTTCCCTTTGCAAAGCACATGTTGCCAGAAAGAATTCTGCATACACAATTAGTTTTATTTTCGTCTCTGATGTTGCTTTCATTGATATGTGTGGTCCTTTCTGTTCTTCAATTTTAGAATATTTGTATTTTGTACTCGAGGGAAAACTCACAGGGAGATGCCTACATTCAGTGTCTGCTCTGTTACCTGGTTCTTTGCAGGGACTTAAGAAACAGCACCAAAAGCAAAATCCTTTTTAGAGATGTCACTGAACTTCCATCTACAACAGGTACAATCAAGAAAATATTTATTCATTCCCTGACTTAATAAAATATTTCTCTTTCCCTCGATCCTCACCCTTCATTGCTCCCACTCATGTCCAGGCTGTTCATGTAGATCTCATCCATTTCTCCGTGTCTTTCTTGGGGTCCCGTTATCCAGGTAGCCTCACTGGTGATGTGAGTAGCAGTCCAGTCATCCTTGTTCCACATCTAGCATCCTCCTATGAGTGAGTACATACCATATTTGTCTTTCTGAGTCTGGGTTACCTCACTCAGGATGATTTTTTCTAGATCCATCCATTTGCCTGCAAACCTCATGATGTCATTGTTTTTCTCTGCTGGGTAGTATTCCATTGTGTATATGTGCCACAATTTATTTATCCGTTCTTCAGTTGATGGGAGATCCTAGCTGGATCAAGAAAAGAGAGGGAGAACAAGGAATAAGAGACCATGGTAAATGAAGACCACATGAGAAAAGGAAGAAACAAAGAGCTAAAAAGGCCCACAGAAATCCACAAAGATACCCTCACAAAAGACTGCTGGCAATGGTTGAGAGACAGCTGGGACTGACCTACTCTGGTGATGGGATGGCCAAACACCCTAATAGTTGTGCCATAAACCTCATCCAAGGACTGAGGAATCTGGATACAGACATCCACAGCTAGGCCCCTGGTGGAGCGCTGGGAGTCTAATTAGTGAGAAAGAGGAGGGTTTATATGAGCGAGAATTGCTGAAACCAAGGTTGGATAAAGCACAGGGACAAATAACCAAATGAATGGAAACACATGAACTATGAACCAAAGGCTGAGGGGCCCCCAACTGGATCAGGCCCTCTGAATAGGTGAGACAGTCGATTGGCTTGATCTGTTTGGGAGGCATCTAGGCAGTGATACCAGGTCCTGGGCTCGTTGCATGAGATAGCTGTTTGAAACCTGGGACTTATGCAGGAACGCTTGGCTCAATCTGGGAGGAGGGGACTGGACCTGCCTGGACTGAGTCTATCAGGTCGATCCCAGTCCTCGGGGGGGGGGGGGGGGGGGGGGACCTTGATCTGGAGGATGTGGGAATGGGGGGTGGGCTGGGGGGAAGGGGAGGGGGCAGGAAGGGAGAGAACAAGGGAATCTATGGCTATTATGTAGAACTGAATAGTATTGTAAAATAAAAAAAATATAAAAATATATTTCTCAAGTTGGCATTTCACATTAAACTAGAAAAATAATACAACATAATGGATGTTGGATAGGAGTATCAGAAATAGCCCATACATTGTTTGATCATTTGTTGTGGTGACAAGCTGAGTCCCCTGCAGAGAGTCCAGATCATTATTTCCACTGGGAAATTATAATACTGTAAGAATAATTTTTTTCCATATTAGTTTTGAACCTTTCTAATTGATGTTCCCTCAATTATCATCAGGCTTGTTTAAATTGTTGATATGGTTTCAGATACAGCCATAACAACATTATTTAGCCCTAAAGATTAATTTTTGGAATCTAGAACATTTTCTTTGTTAATTACTCTGGGTATTTAGACCAAACTCCACATTGTAAATCTGTACATAGTGGGAGGGCATGAAATTTGGAAGTCAAATTTTGAAAATCAAATATAAATATTAGTGTAGACACCTTGGTACACAAATGACTTGTGAAACTAACTCATATGTTAATATTGCTCCAAATTACTGTTTTTTTCTGTGGTTCCTGTAGAATGAGAAGAGGGTTTCAGGTTTCCTGGGACTGGAGTTACGGACAGTTGCAAGCCACTGTACCAGTGCTGGGAGTGCTGGGAATTGAACCTGGGTCGACTCCAAGAGCAACTCTTTACCACTAAGTCATCTACCCTCCCCTGCTTTTTTCTTATGTTACTAAAACTTTCTTATTGGAACTTCAAATGATCAAAGGCAAAGTTATAAACTTAGGACTGAAACAAAACAAAACAAAACAAAACAAAACACATAATGTCATAGCTGTCTTTAAAGGCCATTTTTCATCTGTATTC
The DNA here is from genome assembly GCF_004664715.2 of Peromyscus leucopus. Taxonomy (NCBI): domain Eukaryota; kingdom Metazoa; phylum Chordata; class Mammalia; order Rodentia; family Cricetidae; genus Peromyscus; species Peromyscus leucopus. The sequence continues at coordinate 28,761,487 of NC_051066.1, read as the reverse complement.
CCTGTCTTTCGGCTACTTTACAAAAGCTTGTGTAAACTCGAGGAGGAGATAAAAGGGAAATCAGTGGTTTTACTTGTTCTAGTCTTGCCTGAGGCAAGTATAGTCTGTGCCTTTATCTTTTCTCCTAAAGAGCCCGGAGCTGTCCTGAGCCGTGTTAAACTCAAGGAAACAGACCGGAAGGATCTAAGGACTGGACCCAGGATGTCCAGGGTTTGCCAAAGCACGTGGTGACGTTGCTCTTCCACAGGAGCAGACTGCTATATCCACTAGGGACGGAATGGGAAATGTGTTTTTAGTGCCTTTCCCCAGTTTCAGACACAGCACGGCTGAAGTCCTTGGAAGCTTTTGAGTGGGGGTGGAAGAGATGGCTCAGTGGGAAAAGTGCTCGGTGCTAAGCCTGCAGACTTGCGTTTGATGCCTGGAACCCGATGGAAGGAGGGGAACAGCAAGTTGTTCTCTGACTTCCGATTGCACACACACATCACCAAACAAACGTGTAGCTGGTTAGTTTTTGTTTTTGTTGTTTTTTTTGTTGTTGTTGTTGTTGTTTTCCGAGACAGAGTTTCTCTGTGTAGCTTTGTGCTTTTCCTGGAACTCATTTTGGAGACCAGGATGGCCTCGAACTCACAGAGATTTGCCTGCCTCGCATGCCTTTAATCCAAACGTGCAATATTTTAAAAGTAGTTTTTATTTATGAAAGAATCTTTGGAATGGTGGGGTTAAAAAAGCATCTGTAATTTATAGTTACATAATAAAATGTTTTCAATTATATCTGAGTTTATGCTAATGAAGTAACTTTAGGAGGTGGGAGGCTGCTTGGTGAAGAAATGGCTTCCAGCCCAACTTCCTAAGCTTATGGAAGTAGGTGGGTTCTGAGGATTTACCTAATCACCATTCACCAATGGTTTTATATGACCTGTGTATGGAAGCCCTATAAAAACTTACTGCAGAGCAGCTCTGAGTCAGTGAAGGGGCTGGGATGGTAGAACACCAAAGAGGACAGAGAAGCTTAATGGACTTCCACCCTACACCCTGTTTAAATGCTTCTTGTCCATTTGGTTATGGCTGTGTTGTATCTTTTATAATGAATTAATAATAGCAGCTAACACACTTTTTCTGAGTTGTGAGCCTTTTTGGCAAATTAGCCAACTCCAGACAGGATGGATATGTATATATATATATATATATATATATATATATATATATATATATATATATATATATCCAGTTGGTCAGAATGGTCACCACTTGAGATGTGCAATTGGTGTATGAAGTAGGAGCATTTTTGTGGTACAGAGCCTTTCATTTGTGGGGCTTATATTTACTGTGGGCAGTTAGTGTCAGAACTGAGTTAAATTGTAGGCTATCAGTTGGTAGCTGGAAAGAACTGGACCAGTACTTGATGTGGAAAACTACATACATGGTGTTTAAATCAGTTTTGTTTTTTCAAACGCTCCACTTTTTACCAGAATGAGATATCTCCCAAGTTATAAACTGTGATGTTAGGTTTCATGGACTGTAGTTTTTGTTTCAAATAAGTCAGCAAATTACTCAAAATGCCTTTAGTGAAAAAAAAAAAAATCTGCAGAATGTCGGGAAAGAACCACTCACATACATGAGTTCTTGGTAGGGCTAACTTATTCCAAGGTCTTCAGACCCCTCCCAAACTTCTCAACACCTTTCCCTGTGGAGACAAAGAAGACACTGAACACATAAACAGTAGCAAAAACTGTAACTCACAAAATACTCACCACTAAGGTCTCGGCTAATTGAATTTAACTATACAGAATCCAGGCTGCCTGTGGCCCAGAGTCTTAGCAGCATCAGTGATGGTTCCATAATAGTTACTCTTTACCAGGCACAGCTTTCACACGTTGATTTGCATTCACCATTTGATCTGTACAACAAACAAACAAAATTAAGAAAGTGCATTCTATTCTTTTTCCTACTGTTTCACTGAGGACAATGGAGGCACGGAGACGTGAATTTGACTCACACACAGTTGTTGGTGGAGACATTTTAACCAAGACACCTATGCAAGTGGTGCCCGGCTTAAGTTAGCACAATTTCTGATTTTTAAACTCTCCAACAGTGTGAAAGCTTGCCTTCTGACCACTTGTTCTCACTTTCAATACATTCATCAGTGAGTTGCATGCATATTCAACACTTGTAAAATGGGCTCCAAGGTAGATGATTTTTTGTCTCAGGGTAAGCTAATACAAGTGAACAAGCTTATTCAGACTACATTGGATCCATTAAATATGTTAAATGCATTTTAATAATTAGGATGTTTTTCAATTTTCTCTGGGTTTCTTGAGAGAATTTCATCACCAGTGGAATAACACCAAAAGCCAAAGCCATTATGGCACGATATTTCTTGGTCTATCTCAGTTTGTGTTCTGAGAGGGGGATTCACTAGAGAAATTAGGCAAATATTTCACACCCAAAATGGTTCGGTTACTGCAATCCCAAGGCTTGTAATAATGAAGAGCTGGGCAGCCAGTGTGCTGCTCATCAACGGATGCTTTCCACGGTGGACTGTGTTCTCCATCAGCATGTTTCCTATACTGACAACCAGAAGCAGCTGTGGAGTAAGTGAGAAAGAAGAGTGGAGAGGGTGGGCAGGCTACAGTGGAACTGCTCAGCCTTTACCTGGGTCCAGGAAAAACGAGGAGAAAACAGGAATCTGTGGAAAGAGAGAAAACAATATCTGCCAATAATAAAAGAGCTGTTTAGGAGATGGATGCAGGATTGTAACCAGCCCAGATTGCACAGTGAGTTCCAGGCCAGCTTGAACTGTACAGTAGTGCCTTATCTTTTAACAAATAAACAAAAAAGAGTAAAAGTAAAAGAAAAGCAACAACACAAAGCTGATAAATTTTTATGGAATGATTAGAAAAATAAGACAAAATTATTATCAGGAAATGAACAAATGTTCTGGCAGGAGACTGAGTAAGTGGTTTGAATGAAAGCACACCCACGGTAAGATGGGGATGTTTGAAGGGAACCAAAAAGGGCCAGTGAATGATCTAGAACCAGCAATATCAGATATGAGGTACTCCAGCACACACACACATGCATTGTGAGATATTTGTATGCTATGTGAAGGTGTATTGCTTTGAATGGTGTAATAAAAAGCTAAACAGCCAATAGCTAGGCATGAGGTATAGGCAGGATTTCCAGGGAGAGAGAGGAAGAGGAGGAAGGATCTAGGTGTGCAGGATTCCCAGGCAGACATGGAGAGGAGACAGGCAGTGCAAGATGGAAGAAAGGTAATGCTATGTGATAGAATGTAGATTAATAAAATAAAAAAGGGTTATTTTAAGTTATAAGAGCTAGTTGAGACAGGTCTAAGCTAAAGATCAAGCTTTCAGAATTAATTAATAAGTCTCCATGTCATAATTTGAGGGATGAGAGTCCTGATGAGAAACTACTACCACTACTACTACTGCTGCTGCTGCTGCTGCTGCTGCTACTACTACTACTACTACACATACACACACCACTATTGGAAGGGAAAAGGGCTTAGGGAGCAGCAGTATTGATACCTGGAGAAATCAACAGAAGCTTATGGTGTATATGGAAACTTCAGGCACTGCTATGCCTAGCCCCAGTTGGGGGAGCTAACTTTTCCTGTTCTCCAATCACATGCAGAAGTTTCTCATTGGCCAGATATAAATGAAAGGCAAAAGGCTAAGAATACCGAGTCCCAGGGTTACAAAGATAAGGTTTTCAAGGCATAGAGCAGGAAACAAATTGCACGTATAATGTGGAAGGAAGAGTTAGGGTAGAAAACCAGCACATAGATACATTCGTGCCAAAAGATAGCAAAGAAAACTTTCCTTAAGAATATACACATTGGCATTTCCAGGAGATGCAATCTCATACCCATAAAATCTCATCAACATTGCTGCCTAAGCAGGATCTGAAGAATAGTGATGTAAACGGATATATTTTTTTTGGCCTGCCAGATCAGAAAAAAAAAAAAATGACATGGAGACACTATTAATTATGAAAGCTCAGCCAATAGCTTAGACTTGTTTTTAACTAGCTGTTATAACTTAAATTAACCCATTTCTATTAATTTACTTTCTTCCTTATGGCTTTATTATCTCATCTCCATATTCACATCCTGCTTCCTCTCTGTCTGGCTGGTGACTCTGCCTTCTTCTTCCCAGCACTCTCTCTGTCCCGAAAATTCTACTTTGCTACTGGCTGTTTAGCTTTTTATTGAACCAATCCCAGGGATATATCTTCACACAGTGTAAAGGAATACTCCACCACACAGTGACAACCAGTATACATGCTGACATGAAAAGGGAAAGGGGTGTGTGGATCCTCAACCCTAGACAAAGAACTATGGGCAACTTGGGAATATTGAGAATTGAAAGAGTGGTCTTCCCCAGAGAAGATCCCTCCAGTTAATTATCTAACACCAAGTTGTCAGCCCTGAGATCAAGTACATACAGGTAATATTATACAGACTGAGCAAGTTGTATCTATATATTTAGGTGTATATGTAACAACAATTAAAGAAAAAGAGGCCGTGAATTTGAGTGAGAGTAAGGGTAGGGTACGTGGGAGGAGTGAGAGGGAGGACAGGGAAGAGGAAAATGATGTGGTTGCATTATAATCTTTAAAAATAAAAAATATTGTTATAAAAAATTGAATATCATGCCCTAAAACATAAAGAAGGTACACATTGCCTGGAATCTTCACATTCTAGAAAATGCCAATAAAAAAACCTGTCTCCTGAATGATGTTGGCCAAAGTGTACAGTAAAACCATATGAGCCAGACATGATGGTGCACACCTTTGATCCCAGCACTCAGGAAGCAGAGGCAAGTGGATCTCTCTAAATATGAAACTTAGCCATGGCTTCAGAGTGAGACTATGTCTCAAAATAAATAAATAAATAAATAAATAAATAAATAAATAAATAAATAAATAAATAAATAGAGGGAGAAATTCAAAAAAGATAGTTTACTTAAAATGAAATAAAATTTATATCCTCTCAGCATGTATAACAAAACATCATAACAATAATAGTACTAGAGTAACTCATACAGGGCTTTGAGAGAGAAAAATGTAAGTCAACAATTATAAGCTTTGCGTGGTGACTCTCACTTTTAGTCATAGTGCTCAGGAGGCAGAGGCAGGCAGATGTCTGTGAGTTCAAGGCCAGCCTGTCTACCTAGTGAGTTCCAGGCCATCCAGAAGTATATAGTGATACTCTGACTCAAAAAACAAAAAAACAGAAACAGAAAAATAAAACAAACAAAACCCAATAAGATAAAATAATGTGCAAACAAAATGAAGAAACTGAACTAAAAACCCACAAAAACAAACAAATGAAAAATGACAAGGTTCACTTTTTGTTGGACTACTATGGTGGTTTGAAAGAAAATGGGCCCCAAAGGGTATGGCACTATTAGGTGGTGTGGCTATGTTGGAGTAGGCATGGCCTTGTTGGAGGAGGTATGTCATTGTGGAGGCAGGCTTTGAGGTCTCATATGTGCTCAAAATATCACCCAGTGTTTCAGATCACTTCCTGTTATCTATGGGATCAGTATGTAAGAACCCTCAGCTCCTTCTCCAGCACCATGTCTGCCTGTACACTGCTTTGCTTCCCACTGTGATGATAATGGACTAAATTGCTGAACTCTAAGCAAACCACCACAGTTAAATGCTTTTCTTTATAAGAGTTGCCAATGGTTTCTTGGTGTTTCTTCATAGCAATAGAATCCCTAACTATGACAACTATTAATTCTGGGCATAGGAACTACCTGGTGGCACTTCATTGGAGAAAAAAAAAAACAATTAAAATATATTGTATGAAAAAATTTACATACCATATGGCTAAAGACATGGCTCAGGAATCAAGAGAATTGCTGATCTTTCAGAAGACCTAAGCAAAATTTCCAGCACCCACATTGGGAGGCTCATAACTCTAGCTCCAGAGGAATTGATGCCCTCTCCTGGCCTCTGTGGGCACCAGCACACACACACACACACACACACACACACACACACACACACACACATAAAATAAATGAACACAAAATCATATTACTGCTGGGCTATAACCTTGTGGTAGAAACCTTGAAGTGGATATCAGGTTCAGGTTCCATTCTCTAGTATAAGCATTGCATTCTCAATTCATTTGACTTTTATGTACAAAAGAATAAAAATGAGTACTCAGATATAAGTAAACAGAAAGTATACTCACCTATATATTTCCTCCAAAATTATGACTTAAATATGTACTTTAAGATCTAAAGTAAAGCCGGGCGTTGGTGGCGCACGCCTTTAATCCCAGCACTCGGGAGGCAGAGGCAGGCGGATCTCTGTGAGTTCGAGGCCAGCCTGGGCTACCAAGTGAGCTCCAGGAAAGGCGCAAAGCTACACAGAGAAACCCTGTCTCGAAAAACCAAAAAAAAAAAAAAAAAAAAAAGATCTAAAGTAAAATGAAAAGCTAGATTCAGGGCTCTTGTTATAAAGTGGTAGTTTTTAGCATTTTAACAGATTAATACACAAGCCTTTTAGTTCACTTGAAATACAAAATATAATTGTCAAACTATTCTTATAAAAGTATAAATAAAAATAAAATACCATATTAATAAAAATATAGATTATTAAAGCAGAGTTCATATAAATAAAAAAGGAATAGAGGTTTGTGCTAAATCTTTATATCATATTTAGAAATATATTCTGTATTATTCTAAGTGATCTTAAATTTTTTTAATTAAAATATAATCATATCATTTCCACTTTCCCTTTCCTCTCTCCACCTCCCCCCCCCACTTATAGAAACTTGAAGCAGCTTGTCACTTTGCATTCACCAGTCAATCATGTGACAGAGATGAATGCATGCTCAGCTACCTTTCTTTACTTACATAACCCAGGGTCCCAGCCAGATAATGATGCCACCCATGACAGGTAGATCTTCCACCTTAACTGATACAATTAAGATAGCCCTCCATGGACATACCTAGAGGCCCATCTCTCAGATTAGTCTAGATTCTGTCAAGTTGACAATTAACACTACCACCACAGTTACTGTGTATAAAAGTTGTGTAGTAACTAAAACCCATGGTTACCATTAATCATAGTTAATTTGCCACTATATTATGTGTAGTGGAATTAAGTGCTTTTAAAAGTTTGTGTTTCTAATAATAATAACGCCTCCATCAATGAATACGTCCATATCACATACTGAAAGATAAACATACTGACGTTTGAAACAACAGTTATACATTTATGCTTATAGATGACCTCTCTTCAAAGACATTTTTAAAGTACATATAATCAGGCAATTTAGGGATCTTTTCTGTCATGATGTATAAATATTTTGCTGATAGATGTACCTAAGCAGGTGTGAACAAGTGAATGCAAGTTTCAGGGTAAAGACATCATACAAAGGTATGCATGGCCAGCTGCCTGGAGATTGACAGGGGAACTCACAGGCAAGGCTAGGTGTCACTGATGATACAGTCAATCTTGCTGGTTTCATTGCATGAAAAAAATGACAATTTTTCCTAATTCTACAACATGGAGCCATCATAAGATTATACAGTTGAGAAAAGCATTTCAACTAGTCACGGCCAGTCAACCACAACTGTATTGTCGACTGCAATTTTATTTTTAGAAAAACGTTTATGGATGCTTTCACTTAATGTTAAATATTGACTATCAAGACCATCTGGCCAAACACAGTCACAAGAGAAGGAGAAAGGTATATTGATTGTTTTGTTATCAGAAACCATTGGTTTTATTTGGGGGGATATGTTTTAATGCAATAAAAACAATATATTCAAAATGACAGTCACTAACTGATGTGTCAAAGATTTCATGTACATTATTTTGATCATTTAAATTAGGTTTCAAATTTTAAAAACTGAGCCCCAAAGAGAAATACATTGTGCATATTTATGTAGCTAACATGTACTTGAACCCAGAACTTTTGAGACCTCAATATTTATAACTTGCATTATTCTGCCTTCTTCCTTGGCCTTGAAAACTCATGTTTTGCATTTGAAAAATGCTGGTACCGACAATTATGAGAGAATGAGAAATGACTGGACACACACACACACACACACACACACACACACACATTTCAATTCCTCCCTTAAAGCCTAGCAGAGCTCAAATTTCCTTGTCATTAGCAAGGATCAGGGGCAGAACTTCAGCCCAACAAATCTCAGCTTTAGGGAGGTAGATGCCTATGTGTCTGGGACTGAGACCTAGTCAGCTTTCTCTGAGTTTCACTCCAGAAATAAGCACATTAAATCAGAAGAGCCCAGTGGAGACACTGGCACAGGACTGCACTGAAATTACATGGGCAGTAATATTCTTCACTCTATAAATGGCAGAATGAGAAAATGCTGGCTGATAGTCAGGCCTTATGTGCCGATTAGATGCTGGAAAATGAAAGAAGAGAGAATTTCTTCTTTTGTCTTAAGTTAATGTTTTCTCTTATCCTATATTATCTTTAAATATGTCAAAGGTCAGGTCGAATTCATCCTGAGTTAATTCTCTTTAGTTTTAGATTGCCTTTAGCATATATTACAATCAATGTATCAACCCATAAACAAGAAAATCTATAAACCAAATGAATATTGCATGTGCATTACACTCAAGACTGGGGGTGAAAGGGGTCTCACAGAGCTTTGAGACAGGCGTGTGTGTGGAGATGTTTTCACTTCTAAAAGAAACCATAATGAGATGACCAGCTCTGCCAACTATGTAATTTTACACTGATGCCATAATTAAAGTCAGACAAAGAAAAAAAAAAGCCTGGAATCTAAAGCCTATATTAAAGAAAAATAAACAAAAACTCAAATGGACTGTATCAGTGGCTAAAGAGTAAGTCGATATCATTGTTTTAGAAAAACGAACCCTGGCTTACCCGCTAAAGGGATGTTTTAGTTTGGATGGTTCTGAGAGTGTTTGCCTCTGAAAGTTCAGGGTTCTCTTCTGAGGTGATTTCTCTGCCTGTCATTCAAATACAAACAAAACATACTTTGGGTGCTATCGGTTTTGATTAGGGCATACTGTCAGAGAAAAGCATTTTTAGTTTGTTGGTAGGAGTACAGACCATTTGAAAATGTGGGGCTTGAAAACGTCTGTGCGTCATTAACCAATCAGAATACAGCGCCTGCCCAGAGTTCTTTCTTCATCTTAGAGGCACCAACCTCACTGGTGGGACCTGAATTTTGAAACTCTTTTTCATTTTTCCCTATTATGTGGCAGAGCACAATGGCTGACGGAGGGGAGGCTCAAGGCTTGAGCTCTAATTTCAATTCAAGAATTTAATTAATGTTCCCAGGGTCAGGCTCTTGCCTGGTAGATGCCCGGTGGGTTTCCAATGGCTGAGTGAGGGAGCCAAGCAGGCAGGAATCATGTCTACAAGCCAGCTGGGCTTCCCTGGTGTCTTCTCTCTGGCTCAGACAAGCCCTCCTCACCTCAGGCCCTGCTGTTATCTGCTACCAAGCGGAGCCAGAGGAAATTGATGGAGATGGTGCCAATCTCAGGGCCCCAAGGGTTCCGCCTTTGCCAACATTAGCGTTAAAGAAGCAGGTCTCATTGGCTGTTGAAGCCATTGATTTTTATCCCCCCTTGGGCCAGCCCTGCAGTAAGCTCCTTTAGGGTCTGAAGGTTGCATCTTTCACCAGTAGGCTCCGTTTAGAACATTCACTTACTAAACTCTCCCGGGTACACTATTATCTCGCCAGTCCTGACCCGAAACGCAGCTGGAAAATTCAGGCAGCCTCGTAAATGACAAATCTGACCTCCATCACTCAGCACTTCTGGTGTGGTTCTTGATGGAAAAGACTAGGAAAATCAGGAGATACTGTTTATTCACTGCTCACTTCTTCTCTGGGTACCTGTGTTTCACATGCAAATGGTATTTGTGTTTATATTCTCTACTTAGCATACATACATTACAATTAGTGGTTTCTGTCTTCAGTAACCGATTCCCTCATTTATGCAGGCAATTCTATCATTCATGCAATTCACTTATCATTTATTCAATATTTGCTATTTTATTACCAACTTGTCTCCGGCTTGCCTGGAACTGGGTTTAAGTATGAGGTCTCAGTTTGGAATAAAACAGACCCAGTCCCTGTTCCCGTGGTGTCTACAGAACAGTAAAGCAAACTCTAAATGAGGAGATGTAAAAGTACCACGTGTACATTGTACTGCGGTGCCAGTTAGGAATGAAGGGTATCTTCAGACATCACTCCAGTCTAGACTACAGGATCTGTGGAGAAAGGGACACGTGAGCTGGCGTAGCTGAGGGCTGCAGCACATGCGTAGTACCCCTGACGCGGAGCTATTAGACACGTGTCCCAAACTGACAGACAGGAAGGACTTTGGGAAGTAACTAATATTGTAGTTGCCTTACTTCATCAGAATCAGATAATTAAAACATTTGTTATTTAAAAGGATGGGCCAAGTATTTTTCTTTAAAAAAAGCAATAATGTTTGTTTAATTTTTAAAAATAAAAGATACAGTCTAGACAATAGAGACAAACATGAGAGAAAGTAACTGTACCTGGTTTACCCACACACTCTTCTCTTACCATTTTTTTTGTTAACATTGAGAATTATCTTTATCTTTTCCTATGTACACACACACACACATACAAATACATGTATGCATATAATTCATACGATCACAAATGAGTATATATAGTTCACACAGAAAATATGCATGCATGTTATATTCACATGTTACCTAAATGTATATAAAAATAATCAGGAAATTAATTATTTACTTCATATAGGTAGTTTTCCCTATTAGCAAACATAAACTTTATTTTATGTGTGGGCATGTAAGTGTGTGGGTGTGCACATTCATGTATGTGTGCATGTGTATGTGTACACACGTATGCTACAATGCCTTTCTGTAGGTTAGAGGACAATCGTGGGTGCTCCTTGATTTTCAGGTGGGGGTCTCTGTTCGTTCATTCTCTGTAGACCAGGCTGACTAGCCTGTGAGCTTCTGGGAATTCTCCTGTCTCCATTTCCATCCCATTGTAGGAGCTCCGTCATTACAGAAGTGTGCTACTCTGCCTGTCTTAATGAGGCATCCTGGGATCCAAACTTAAATCCTTATGCTCATGACCAGTCCTTAACTGACTGAACCACCTTCCCAATATAAAACTTTATTCTTGTTAAATAATAACATGCAAAAAAAAAAAAAAGACCCATTAAAGTTTAATCTTACTTTGGTAATTCCACATTATTTTTACTGCTCTTTGGAGTCTTGATTCTTTTTCCATTTAGCTCCGCCCCTTTCCAGTGCTGGCAGTTATTAAACCCATGGCTTTGAGTACTTGCTTTCACTTTTTATTTTGAATGACAGCCTAAGTATCTCATACTGGTCTTGAACTCACGCTGCAGCACAGAGAGGCGTTGAACTTCTGGACTTCTTGCTTTTACCTTCTGAATAGCTTGTATTAAAGGTCACACCACAAAGTCTGGCTTGTATTGAGTTTTCCTTTTTTTAATCATTCAAAAATTATCTCTGTACACTGTTTGAGATGAGATCACAATTTATTTTTTTACCCTAAATGTGTTAGATTTTCTAAATCCTATTTATAGAACTATTTTCTTTCCTTATCATCATATACCAAATCTCCATAGATCTGGATGCCTTCTTGTAATCTATTTTCTACTTCAGTGGTCCATCTATCTATTATTATGGCCACCCAACCCTGTTTTATTAAAATTGCATAGTGCTTTGACAGATTATAGGCAAATGAACCCATGAATGGATAGTTCAGAGTGCAGTTTCTGGAGATCAGCCAAATGTAATCTGAAACCCTGGACAGTAATAATCAGTTCCCCTGCATGAAGCTTATGGTAAATATTTTAGCATGATACTTTCCTTTAGTTCAGATTGTGGTTAAAGCTTGAGTATTGACTTTCAGAATCTGAAGTGTACTGAACCATGTAATCCCAAAACAAAAATGTGGAATTCTTTTTTAATCGAACCCAGGGCCTCATGCCTGCTAGACAAGTGCTCTTAGCTCTAGCCCTGGTCCTTTTTTTTTTTTTTTCCTCTTTTAGTTTGAAACAAGGTCTCCCAAAGTTTCAAAAGCTGGACTTGAAATCACTCTAGCCAGGCATGACACTTGAACTTGAAACCTTCCTGCTTTAGTGGCTAGATTACAAAACTTCTCTCATGATTCTGTGAAACACCATTCTACTTTCTTACACACATGCCACGGCCACTTTAACCAGGCCAAAATGCAAGATGTTTTGGAAAGCATGTTGACCGCCCACCTCTGCTGTGCAGTGGGTACATTGCCTAAGCCTCAAGTTGTAAAATGCAGATGTCAAGTTGTATAGTGCCAGCACAGATTGTAGGCTGGTCTTGAAGAAAGAGAGGAGGAGGAGAAATAAATCATGGATCTGTGGCCTCTGTGAGAGGAATATGGTTTCAGCAAAGCTGCCAGCCTCAGGTAAAGGAATACAGAAAGGACAGACCTTTGCTGTCCCTTGATCACCTGACGAAATCACAGCTGCTATGGCTTACCCCAAGTCTGGCAATCAATGAACACCTTGAGCAGAGACTCCTAAGTGGCCTAGATTGAAACATTTGCAAATATTAACACTGTGCTCCTGCAATGTATTTGCAGATAAAACTGATGACAAACTGGAGGCCTAGACTCTGATTCATTTGACTGACAGATTGTGGAGGTGTGATCTGTACAGTCAAGGGAGGTATTGATAGTCCCCAGTCAACCAAAGCCAAATCCAGTTTCTTTTGATAGTAATTTGAATGGAGAAACCCAGGAAGAGGGCTTTTTTAAAGAGTCGAAATATCAAAGGGGTGTTACAAATTCCACCGTAAAGCAGTTAATAAGTAAATTTATGATTTACCCTAGAAATAGTAGATGCCTGTCGAGATAACACCACTCTGTCTATTGAACATCAAATTTGCTTTACTAGTACTTAGAGCCTGGTTAGTTACACAACTGGATGGGAAGGAGAGCTTTACAGGAGCCTCTGAGACATTTAAATATGAAACAGTGAGTCAAGAGCCTCCTCTCCCTCCCTCTTTCTCCTTTTTCCTCCCTACACACACACACACACACACACACACACACACACACACACACCACACACCCCACACACCACACACACCCCACACATACACACACACACACACACACCCCACACACCACACACACACACACACCACACACACACACACACACACACACACACACACACACCACACACCACACACACACACACACACACACCACACCACAAACACACACACACACACCACACATACACTACACACACACACACACACCACACATACACACACACACCCCACACACTACACACATACCACACACACACACCACATATACACTACACACACACACACACACACACACCACACATACACACACACACACCCCACACACTACACACACACCACACACACACACCACATATACACTACACACACACACACACCACACATACACACACTCCACACACTCCACACACACCACACACCACACACACACACACCACACCACACCACACCACACACACACACACACACACACACACACTACACACACATAAAAATTGCTGATGGCTGTGTTAGTGTTAAGAAGTGGACAAGGGCATGTTAGCATGCCTTTCCCGGTTTCTTCACCCCCACCCAATCCTTCAGTCTTTCCCAGTCAAGCTTCCTCCAGCAGTTTCCTCCACTAGCCCTACTGTCAACGTGCTTGTCTGGGCCTCGATGATTGCAATGGTGCCCTAATTAGCTTCCCTCTATCAGTCTTTCCCCTTCAAATCCATCAACTACTCCACAAACAGATTTATCTTCTTACATTGCAATCAGCAACCTGTCTTCAAAAACTTTTAATGACCCTCGTGTTGGACAAAGAGCGCATTCTTTATCGTGGCCTCCTGTGACCTGCTTCCTAACTGCCACTCAGGTTCATGTCAAAGATGACTGCACTGCAGACCTGTTAGCGAGGCCAAGCACCCTACCCTCTATTCTCCACACACTTTCAGATGCCCACTCTTGTCTGTGTGTTCCCATGCATGGGGCTTCATCTATTGTTTTTCCCTCATTCACATTTTATTTTTTATTTTTATTATGTGTGTGGGTGTTTTGTCTACATATATGGCCATACACCACGTGTGTGCTTGGTGCCCTCAGAGGCCAGAAGAGGGCGTTGTTCCCTGGGAGTAGAGGCACAAATGGCTGTGAGCTGCCATGCACGTGCTGCCAACTGAGCCCAGGCCCCGTGGAAGAGCCATCTCTTTATCTAGCCCTTCTCACCCATTTCTTGTCTAAGTCCTTTCCTTGGAGGTCCGGTTTAGAACCTGCCTTTTTCTTATTTTCCTAAGTTTCCAAAGTATCAATGGCTATTCATTCCTCTTAGCCACTAAAAACCACCAAGTTGTATGCGTACGGTGGTGCACACCCCTGATCTCAGAAATCAGGAGGCAGATAGGCAGACAGAGCACTGTGATTGCAAGGCCAGCCTGGTCTATATCATGAGTTCCCGGCAAGCCTGGGCTACAGAGTGAAACCCTGACCAAAAGAAACAAAAGAAACAACTATAAGACCACCACAAGTTAAGATGAGTTACTGGATAGCACTAATTTTTGAGTTTTGTTTGTTTGTTTCTGTTTTGTTTGTTTAAACACTGAGAGGGGAGGGGAACAGGGGGGATAGACTTTGAACTTCTATGTGGAATTTCTGGAGGTTGAGATTCTAATTTTGCAGAAGGTTGTTTTGAAATGTGATAATGGGTGCTAGAGAGATGGCTCAGGGGTGAAGAACATGTATTGCTCTTTCTGAGGACCCAAGTTCAATTCCATGCACCACACCAGGCAGCTCACAACCAGGTGTAACTCTAGTTCCAGGGGTTTCCAACACTGGCCTGTGTGAGCACCTCTTCCTCCAACATACATATAAACAACTAATAATAATAATAGTAGTAGTAGTGATAACACATTTTGAAAAGAAGTATGATAATCATTGGTCCATAATAAATATTTCTAGCACTTTGCCTTCCAGATATGTGGTAGGGTGGTATATCACTGCTTTCTTTGAGTTATATCTGACTGTACTGAAAAGATCAGTATTGGCTCAGGACCCCCACAACCAAGTTCTCAGCACAAAGATTCATTTTCCCCAGAGGGACAAAGGGCAGGGAGTAAGAGACAAAGACAAGAGATAGAAGATGAGGGAGAAGGAGAAGAGTTATTTGTCCTGGGGTGAGGGGGGCCACACAAAGGACTGACTTTGGATAGAGAGGAGACAGACACGGCCCATAGGGAAATGATAGTTTATAAAGGTAAAAGGGGAAGCCCTTTGTTAGGATGAGGTGTTTGATTTTTGATTGGACATGTTAATTAAGGTAACCAAAGAAGGCTTTTGATTGCTGGACTCCAATACTTTGATAGCTAGACCTTAGTAGCCAGCCCCACGTGGCCAGATAAGGGAGTAACTTTAGGTGACCAGCTTTAGGGATGTAATCTAACAGTTTTTATCAAGGCAGAGAGAATGGGGGAGAAGGGCAAGGCCTGCCAGAGCCATGTCTGCCATGCTCAGGCAGGCTAGAGTTTCTTCACATATGACTTGCTTTAGTCAAGGCATTGTGAATTTAGGTAGCCCATGCTTCTTCCAGTGGTAAGCACTGAGTAAGGATGGATTCTCCAGAATTTTCCCTTCTATTTGCAACTAACACTATGTACTACAATGTGCTGCTTCTAGCTATTATAGAGAAGAGCCCTCAATTTGTTTCTCCCTACTGATCCACACCCACAGAATCATGACGGACATCCAGCATGAACAGAGCGAATGACCAAGAAATTAATCTTCACTTTTTAGCCACTAAGATTTAGGATTTCTTTGTTTTTCCTGCAAGGCTTAATAGACCCTCAATTCTGAAGAAAATATCTCCAAAATGCACTTTTCATTTCATACACTGAGTACACGCTAGCCATTATTTTGCAAACAAACAACCCCGACAGCATTAATTACTTAAACACTAGCAGGTTGAGCTATGCCATCTCACCAGGACTTCTAGTAGAGGATCAAGCACTGAGAACTACAGAGGAACCTTTTAAGAGTCATTCTAGGCTCCAGAAATGTCCAGATGTGGCACGTTCTGGGGAACCAGAAGTGTCTTTCCCTATTCCCACAGTAACTGCAGCTGCCATGACTTCCTGAAGCGAGGAGGGTTTGCAACATCAAAAGCCTTGTCTCCTGAAGAGAAGCAGCCAGCTAACCAATGTGCCTTACCGACACCCTAGAACTACGATATTAGCAGGGTTCTACAGTCAGAGAGGGAACTGAGCAGAGAGAACTGACTCCCAGATGCAGACTCTTGGGAGTTAAACTGAAGGGATTTCCAGGAACAATTTGAGAATATTATAATATTGAGAGTATGAGCCAGTGTCACTGGGACCATAAGGCAAAGTTAACTTTATTACCAGAAGAACTGTGTTCATTGTATACGATCATGATGTATACAGGGTACACCTCAGTCTAAGTTTATAACTGAGGTTTTTCACATCGTAGTATTTAACAAATATCCTGCTCATTCACTCTTTGAAGAAAGAATGGTGTTTTCACAGGCTGGGGACATGGCTCAGTTGTTAGGAGTGCTTTCTGATTGTCCAAAAGACCTGAGCTCAGTTCTCAGCACCCAAATGGAGCCACTCAGGATGTAACTCCACTTACAGGGCAGTCCATGCCCTCTTCTGGTCTCCAAAGGAATTGTACACATTTGGCCTACATGCATGTAGATATAGTTGTTTGCTCAAAAATATTTAGAAAGAATGTTGTTTTCAGCCCACAATGGGAATTTTAAAAATTATTGTCGCTGGGTGGTGGTGGTGCACACCTTTAATCCCAGTTCTCGGGAGGCAGAGGCAGGCAGATCTTTGTGAGAGGCCAGCCTGGGCTACAGCATGAGTTTCAGGAAAGGCACAAAGCTATACAAAGAAACCCTATCTCGAAAAAAAAAATATTGTCATTATTAATGATAAAGTTTTGGGAAACAGTTATTTTGAGTAAAAATAATTAGAATTTAATGGCTATCTATTGGATCAAGTTTTGTAACACAAAAGACAGATATAATTTTGTCCATAGGTTTTAAAATCTGCTTGGAGTTACAATACTAAAGAGCATTCTTCTCTGCAGGCTTCCCTTTCAGGCCGTCAGCTCCCTGTTTATCTGCTCTATCTAATGGTTTTACAGCAGTTGGATTCATTTTAAGATAGAGCCCACTACGGACATACTCTATGCCTCTAACTAGGCTGGTAGAGATGAACTACATTGTTTTCTGAAAGAAACACTGAGTGATGCATCCTCAGTCTTGCACTGGATGAGTGTAAGAGCTGGAGAATGAGTTTTGACAGGCACCCCGGTGAACCAACCACAGGCCTTCCTCTCGGCTTTTATTCTTTATTATGAACTGCATTTCTCATTTATTTTTCAATTCTATTATTCTCATTCACGTATTCTGCTTTCGTTAGATACTTTTATAAGAGTCTTCCAGGAGGAAAACAAACAACAACAACAATAACAGAAACCTCATCTGGTAGGTCCTATGTGGTGTTAGATGCCCGTGGACTCGCATAATTGAATTTGTCCTTTATGTGATTCATCGATCTCCTTGAGAGGACTTCTGCTTGGGGACATCCTTCCTGCTTGTGTTGGATGACAGGAAAATCAACCTGCTGTCTTGAGCAGCTCACACTGCTCTGTGGCTTGGCCTTTTATTGATCTAATTTACTACGAGTGCAACATTCTAAACAGTCCTCTGAGGACACACACACACACATGCCAGGGGCCACACTTGTTTAGCTTGACCTTGATAAAACTTCTGACATTTTTATATTAGTTGCCATAATTTACAAACCAAAGAGGTGTCGAGTTGAAGATGCCAGTTTTCCATAACCCCAGCTCTTCTCTACCATCATACACTAGGCCAACTTCTGTCACTTAATAAGTGCTTCCTGAATACGAAGCATTCATGAAAGTCTTCCTGTACTAAGGTATCAGCACAGAGTGTTTTTGTGTCTTTAAAATGCATTTAAACTCCATTGATTTAAGCAAATCAGAGCCTTATACTTTTCTCAATGAGTGTGATGGCCACTTTCACATTCTAGCCTTATGGTGAACTAAGAACAAATGGAGAGTCTGGGAAATGTTTCCCTGTAGTGACTTACACCATCAGCCTTATGGTGAACTAAGAATGAAGGGAGAGTCTGGGAGATGATTCCATGGAATGGCTTACAACCATCTATAACTCCAGTTCCACAGGATCCAATGACCTCTTCTCATCTCTGAAGGCACCAGGCATGCACATACACACATGTACACAAAGTCCTCATACACATAAAATAAAATAAAATACTTTAAACAAGAATAAAAGGGAAAAAATGGATCTAAAGAAATAAGCGAGAAGTATGTGGATTATGAAATTCTTATGGATGAAAGGAACCCAGAGATGTTTAAGCATAGAGAAAACCACTGAAAATGGGCTTTCTCTTTATAGTGGGGTGGCAGGACCTCACAGAGTGGCCACAAGTGTCGTTGGTGAGCTACAAGAGGATGACCAGTTTTTGAGCTACATCCAGACCCAGATGGGAGATCTGATCTGTGGGTGGCGGCGCTCAAATGCAGATGGGCGCTGCCTCTGAGGAGCCAGCTCTCACCTTATGGCAAGGCTCTAGGACGGCAGCCTGGCAGCACCATATGGGATATAGCCTTCGCACACAAGCCCATAAAACCGTCGCCGCCGCAACACATGATGAATATTTCATCTTTCTTCACAAATCCACTTGCAAAGTGGAGAATGCGGCTTTCCCTTTCATTCCCCCCCACACACCCCCGCTTTCTCAAGTCCTTGACTTCAATGGTTTTGTTCAGTTAAATAAATGCTTAGTGATCAAAGTTAGGATGTTACAAGACAATTTCAAATTATTTATTAACATGCAATAAACAATCAGCAGTATGTTGCTCTTTCTTCCTATGGATAGTAAATAATAAATTAAATAAATAGACATCTTAAAAAAAAACAAATCAGTTGGTTTGACTTTCTTCCCCCTCCAGGATTGGGTGAATTGTTTAGATCAGCATTGACTAAATTAGTTTGGTGTTCTGGTTTCCAGTGGATGTGGCCTCTCAGTGATCCGGCTTAAGGAGATAATCTTAAAAGCTCCTTCTCCACCCATATTTCATTTTTAAAATATTAACTCTCAGTCATTGAAGTTTGTGTATTGTTTTAAAATTTGGCTGTTCTGTTCTTGCTTTGTCTCTTGGTGTTCGAAGAAACATCCTCCCCTCCTAGAGTGAGGGATGGCAGCTGGCTGGCCAGGCAGGGCAGCTCCACAGACTGGAAAGGGGGGGAGGGGCTCAGATCTAATTAGAGCAGCAGGGAACGGTTTTTTAGCAAGGCAAATTGTAATCCTTTTTTCTGGAAACTGGCCAGGGCATTAGGGTTAACAACACAGTTTGTGCAAAATAATAATAATAATAAAAAAATCTACCCACTCCATGTTTATGGATCCAGTGTCTTAGATGTCCACGTTTGTGTCTCATTTAGAAGGTTCTTTATATACAGTATCCCTTCACACCTGCCAAAAAGTTGGCAAAACTTAGCAGCCACAGGGAGATAACAGCAGCTTCAAGATGCTCATTTTGCTTGGATATTTTAACAAGAATTTTAACTGTGATCTGAGGGGGGGGTAAATTCAATTCCACTTTCAAGGTAGCATCGGTGTCTTTGGCCACACAACACTCATTGTAGTAACACTGGCACAAGCAGTATTTTAGCTGTTTTTTCCTTTGTTGGTTTTCATTATTTCAGTGCTGAGGATCGAACCCAAGGACTCAGGCATGCTAGGGAAGCACTTCACCGTTGGCCCAAGACAAAAGTCTGTAAAGCTTGTTGTTCTGAGAGTTTGTTCCGTTTTCTGTTTAAATGGATCTTTTGTTCCTGATTGGGAAGTTCTTTCAGGGTCATCCACTTCTAGTCTTTTGATATCCTGTGAATCTCCCATCAGCTCTAGACTCACTTTCTCTATTTGGAAAATGAGAGTAAGGAATATTCTTCTACTACCCTCTCTACATAACAGTGAGTTTGCAATCAATTCCTCAAGCATGTGAGAACAGAAGAGGCAAATTGAATGTAATTGACTAATGTGAACTATTGATACTCTGGTGCTAGCTTATGCAAGCATCATTTATGCAATAACATAGGACAGCTTTCCTCGGAATGATTCAACTATGAACGAATAGGCATGTTGCTCGTGCACTGATTTAATCAGTTGACCAAACAATATGATTGCATTCAATCAAAATGTGTTCTGGACTCATGATTTATGTATTGAACTGAATTTGTTTCACAGAGGAAACCTTACATAGTAGTTGGGAGTTCAATCAATTGAAACAAGCGATTCTGGGAGAGTACATATAAAAACCTAGGTGATGGCCTGGGGAGAGGAACTCACACTCACCCAGCTAGGACTCCTGCTTCAAGCTGTAACAGAGTTGAGTGAACACATTCAAGATGCAGCCTCTAAAAATTAGGCAGAATTAAAACAACCCCACCGAAATGTTGTCTCTGTGTTAGGAAATACCTAATGCGCTCCTTTCTGTTTAGGACAAGAAGCTTCAGTCCCTGAAGGACTGTCTCATTTCTAGGGAGGTAAAAATTGTAGCCACAGGACAGATCTCTTGGAATGAGATTTGGAAGTACATTAATTGCAAAATAAAAGCACCATTTTGTTGGTTTTTGTTTGTTTGTTTGTTTTCCATAGACACCTCTTTTCCTGCATTTGCTGTATTGGAATGGTAAAAAGGAGCACATGTAAGGCCTGGATATGTCCTCTGCAGCCTTCGTGCTGTAGAAGTTTCAGGCATTTTGCACTCCAAGTTTCTTTACCTTAGTTACTTGTAACTGCGAGGAATCCCATTTGAATGCCTGCCATCTAGATAACAGAATACAATGGATGCTAGCTAGCTTGGCTTTTTTGCCTTCCTTTTCTTTTTTTTCCCCTCAAAATTAAATTAAAAAGTGGTGCCTGGGACAAAATACTACTACCACTAAAAAAGTCTTCAAGTCTCCAGTGGTATGATGTTGAGCGGCTTAATTTGGTGGTTTGTCAAGAAGACCTGCTTTTCTTTAGCGAATTAGATGGTAACTTACAGGCTCATGAATTATTCAACAAGTCATAGCCCAGAGGTCAGAGCCTGGGAAGGGTCTGGGATGGGGCACTTGTCGCAGTCAGCATGGATTTGCATGTGTCCCCTCCACCCTCACATTTTTGTTCAGCTGCAGCCCACCACACTGCTGGCGGGACTCTATCTCAAAAGGATGCCTGAGAAGTTTCTAAGCAAAGGTAAGGAACATTAGCATCATCGGTTCTTCTTCAGGACCAGTGCCATTGTTTTACTGTCTACAGCACCTGCCCCCTCCCAGCCAGAAGGCTCATCTGGTATCAGTGTCATTCATGTGCAAAGTAGAAACTGAACTGAACACATTATCTTTGAGCCAAAATTGGTCTCTCCTCCAGTCCCAGCCTCTTTAAGGGGTGGCATACATTTGAAGGTTGGTTATTAGTTCCAAATGCTGCAGAAGCATCTGCTCTGTACTAGCTAGAAATCATGTTTAATAACAAGAAAATCTACTCCAGCCAAATCCCTGTTGGGAGGGCTCTCGCATGAACAAAAGGCCCCCACTTCCCCTGATTTCCATAACAGATGTAGTATCTGATGCATGACAGCTCAGCTCAGCCCCGCACCATTATCCTCCTGCAGATCCATCTGCAAGGAGCAAGGCTTTCTTTTTATTAATTGCTCTGGTGGGCTACATGTGACGTTTTGTTGCCCCCAGAGTACTCTGTTTGTGCTTCATGCTACACTGGTCGCAATAATAGTGATTTTTCTTAGTGTTAAAGGTTACTAGCCCTCTTCCTTTACTTTGCTACACAGCTTCCATACCCAATAAACTATTAATGCCTCCCTGGGGGGTTGATAATTTCCCTTAAGTTGGTTCCTGTCTTGCAGCCCAAGTACTGCTTCTTTGTCTTCGGACTGAGCATTCTTGAGACAAGTCAGTTAGAGGTGGAAGCCCCCAAGTGTCAGACACACACTTGAAGAGAACCCTTCTCCTGAAAGAAAGAAATCAGGACGCTTCTAAGTCAACTGTTGTTCTTAAATCCCATGCACACAAACAACCACAGCTTTGCCTCCTTGGAAAAAAAGATCACTCTCTATTGGCAGTCAGTTTCTCCCGAGCGATAGAGCTTGGGGTAAATGTGATGCTGCCTTCCTGAGGTCACTATAGGGCAGTTATAACCCACGCTTGTCATCCTTTCATATTACTTCATCTTTATCCTAGGGCAGTTTAGAAGATGCAGTGCTAGGCAGCACATGGAACCCAGGGATGAGAGGGGGAGGAGCTTTGAGAGTGCTTACAGGAGAAGAGATAAGGAGAGGACCCAGAGTGTGATCCGAAGGGGAGTCAGTGCAAAGTTGCAGACTAAATACAGAATCCCCCTGTTTCCTTTGGTATTCGGGACTTGCTTTTTTTCCCTCCCTAAAGTAGATTGACACAGGAACTTTAATTCTTCAGTGATTCCATGTAGAATTTAAAACATCACCACTTGAAAGCAGTTTGCTGAACCCAACAGTGTGGGTGCTGTGTTTGCTCCAGGCTCTGAAACAGGAAAGACGACCAAGTGTGCTAGAGTGGTCAAAGGACAAAGCCACAGCCACAGATGTGTGCGGAGACATGTTCCTGTCTCCATGTGCACGTGTGTGCACATGGGAGTGCGCTGAGCTGGAGCACATGTAAATGTAGTGTGCACACCTGTGTAGAATTTAAACACAAAATAGAATCATCCTACCGTCTATGAGCAGGATCTTCTGAGTGTCAAAACATTTGAGTGAAACTGAAATTTCCCAGGTAGTTTGTAGAAAATGGAAAGCTCTTACATACAGAGAAAGAAATGTATGTTTATATTAATCTATTCCTTTCACGGTCTTCAGTGCTCTGGAAAAAAAAAGAAAGAAAAAAAAAGCCCACGAGACAACATTTAAAGCAAATGAAGCAGAAAAAGGTGTTGCTTATTGCCTTGTAAGAAAACCATCACCGGGAAATCTCAGTGTCTTTATTTTTTTAATGGATCTGGCAAGGTCTGCTTACACACTCACTGAGAAGCCTTTTTTAAAAATATACTTATAACAATAATAATTCCATTGCTTTTATGACAGGCTCAGCCTTTCCAATTAGACATTTTCTGCATGTGTTTATATGTTGAAAAATCTGGCTTGAAATAAGTTCCATAAAACTGAGTCACTAAAATATTAATCTGTGCTGGGATGATATACTATGCCTTCATGTCTCTTTGGGTATGGTTTGGATGATTGGTCTCAAAATATTCATACCAAGAAAGAACATGTTTGTGACATTGTGCCAAATGCTATTGAATGGGGGAAAAATCAGTAAGTAAATGAAAAATAGGCTTTATTGTCTTGCTGTTAAATGGTATCAAGCTGAGGAAGAAGAGACCCATGGAGTACAAGAAATGATTGGATTGTTGGTGCTCTGTTCTGTCCCTCACTACGTTTCTCAGGTTGGATTCTTAATGAGGAGAGCAGTTTATCTCTCAGCCCTTGTTACCATGGCGGAGTCGCAGCTGGCATCCAGGAGTACTAACCGAAATAGTCCTTTGAGGGTTTTACTCCTTCAGGTCTACAGGGTGGGTGGGCCTTGACTATTACTTCTACCTCCCCAGCACAACTTTACCTGCCCCCCCCCCTGCCCAGGGGCTAATCCTCAGGAAGCACCCAGACCTGAAAGCTGAAAGAGACAGCGGGAGAGAGACTCATTCAATCCCTGCCTTTCATGCCTGGAGAAAGGAGTGTCAATGCATTCATTAAGTAAATTGCTTCAGGATAGTCGAGTCTGGGATTCTGTTTCTGGGTCAGAAAAAAACCTTATGAGCATCCAACATGCAAAACAATACAAATGCTACTGTGTGTGTGTGTGTGTGTGTGTGTGTGTGTGTGTGTGTGTGTGTGTATCTACCAAGTGTTCCGCACACACACAGACAGCCTGTTTAATATTCTTATCTTATCACTCTAAACCCAAAGAGGCTTGGTGGTAGGCATCATTATCCCAGTGGGCCTCAATTTAGATAAAGAAAATATTCTGGGTCAATTAGCAGAAATTCAGCAAAATAAAAGGGTGAGAAAGAGGAGGGGAGAAGATGACTTCAACACATGGGGGAAGCACTTACCAATCCCCCATTTTGTGCCAGGCACCAGGGCTCTAAAGATGAAAGGCGCCATCCCATAAGGAGTTGCTTATTCACAGACAGAGAGATGCAGACATAACAGTCACCACATACTTCTACAGGATGGCGGCCGAGCAGCAGAAGTGGAAACATGCTTGGAAAATCACACGAAGTTTGACAGATGAGAATCATTTTTGTACTGGCCACTGAAGTATGGGTTCAAGTTTGAGTTCATCAATTTCATGGGGATTCATCACTAGCAGCATGGAGTTCAACTTAAGTGAAGGGGCTTGGGAGGCAGAGGCAGGCAGATTTCTTAAATCCAAGGGCAGCCTGGTCTGCATAGTGAATTTCAGGACAGCCAGAACTTCATGGTGAGATCCTACCTCAAGAAGATAAGCAAAAACAACAACTGAAAAACTGTGTTTTCTTCATAAGTAGTGGATGGTTCCCAACAGATGTTTGGTATCACGCATGCACATCAAGAGCATTGCAAAGACACCAAAGGATTCTGAGTCAGAGGGAAGGATGCAGTGACCCAGGGCAGTGAGCTGAAGAAGGCTCTGAAACACTGGGAGCAGGGGTCCCCGAAACCAACAGCATTTCTTTGTGCTTGGCTTCCTTTCATGTCTTTCTCCTGAGTTGTGCCCCCTCTACTTCTCACATAAGTTGCATTTAAAGTGGTATCAAATGATGATCCACATCTTGTTCCCAAACGACCTGATTAATCAGGAGCTGGTTTGGACATCAGTGCTGTGCTCTGGGAAGGAAGGAGAAGAGGCGAGTTGAAAACCAGAAGCTTGTGGTGATATTGTGTTCCCCAACATATCGTGTACCCTAATATCTGGGGTCAGAGAATAGAACAGCCACTAGACAGACATAGAGGTCAGAAAATGGATTAAACACACCTTTAATCCTAGCATTCTGGAGGCAGAGATCCAGCCGGATCTTTGTGAGTTCAAAGTCACACTGGAAACAGCCAGAAATGGTGACATACACCTTTAATCCCAGGAAGTGATGGCAAGAAGCAAAAAGGTATATAAGGCGTGAGGAGCAGGAACTAGAGCCTGTTAAGCTTTTAGGCTGTTAGCAACAGCTCAGCTGAGATCCATTCAGATGAGGACTCAGAGGCTTTCAGTCTGAGGAAACAGAATCGGCTGAGAAGTTCGTGAGATGAGGTTAGCTGTGGCTTGTTCTGTCTCTCTGACCTTTCAGCGTTCACCCCAATACCTGGCTCAGGTTTGTTTTTACTAATAAGACCTTTTAAGATTTGTGTTACAGAAGCTTGCTGAACAGGCTTGAGAAAGAGAAGGAAGTGGCAAAATTCAAATATTCAGAAGCAGGGAAAAAACACTCCTCTTTTTCTTTCCAAATCCAAGCCCTTACACTTCTGTAGTCTTTACCTTGACCACTGGAAGATTCTGGTTTGGTAAATGGTTTCTACCTTTTAGGAGTAGCTTACACTGGTTTACCTCCTCAGTCCACTTCCTTGAGCTCAGAGACAGTTTAGGATGGAAATGAAAACTGCATGTCATTGAGTGTGTCTGAGGCAATTCAAATAGAGTCAGAAGAAGTGAACTGGGGCAGACCCGACATAAATTAATATGATGAAAAGAGGAAACTCCCCCATTCTGCTGTTAAGCAGCATTGTGGGCTTGTATAGAAAATCGACTATTAAAGCCTTTCCCATTTGAGCAGCCTGTTTCTTCTCAACTCCATTGTCTTGTTCTCAGAAAAGAAGGCAAGAAAAACCTGAGGAGGCCATTTTGGGGGTGCCTAGAGGTGGGGAGTCCTTGAAAAGGAGGTGTAAAAGGGCTTAAGTCTATTCAGCTCACCCTTTCATTTTCCTCTAAATGGAAGCGTGGTCTTGCTGCCAGTGCCCAGGCCAGAGGAGCTGGCAGAGCAGCTCGATTTGAAGCAGCTGAAGGCTCTCACAGTGACGGCTTTTCTCCCAACGTGTTCTGGTAGGAGTCTGAGACACAGACAACAAAGGATGGGGAGGGGAGGGATTCCGACACAAGTGGAACGGCCGTTCCCCTTGTCTCCATAACAGCGTGTTGGCTAACGGACAAAGGGAACAAATCTACCGTGCGCTGGTGTCCCAGGCCCTGGCCGCCTTGAGTTGTCTTTGGTGAACTCCGAGGCAGACAGCAAGGCTATTATCCCCTGCTCTCCCTCTGTGGGCCAGTGCTCCAAGGTTTAGGAAATGAAATGGGTCTAGCACCAGGAAAAAAGTCTCTGTAGGGACATGTTAAAGCACTACAGTGTAAAAATTTGTTTCTCAGGGCCATGAGGAGAGGTCATAAAATCTGCCTTTTCCTGTCATCTGCACATAGCTTGGCACCCAGTGGGTGCTCCTTAAACAAGGATGATGTTTAAACTGACTTGCCCAAAAAATACCAGGTGTCAGGATTTGGAATATTGCCCAACGCCTGAAAACAATAAATTTTACGTCCCAGCTTCTTTGGTATTCTTAACTTGTTTGAAATTCCTTTCCTCTTGAGAGAGCCAAGTGCTATATTTCTGTTTTCTGAGGTAAATCTGAGGTAAAAAGAATAAGCAATCAGTTTTGCTTGGCATGGTGGCACACATGTAATTCTAGCACTCTGAAGGTTGAGGCAAGCAGATCATGAGTTCAAAGTCAGCTTAGGCTACAAAGTGAAATCCTATCTAAAAATCTATAGATAAATGATTTGAACTTGTCCTGTCACGTAGCAAGGAAAGGCTAGTAATTTCATGACTATCCCAAAGTCTCAGACCATTAGAGGTATTAACCATAAAATCCCACAATGAGCTTTCATGTTTCTGATAAGCACATTTTTGAGGAGTAGTCTACAGATGAGTGAGGTCACTCATCGGAGCCTCTGAGAGTAATTAGGAAGCTATTTACTGACAAGGACATCAAATAGATTGCTTATTTGCTTTGCCAGGTATAAAGATGTGTTTATCTATTACGACAAAGAAAAGACCAGCAAATTCACTCCTGAAAGTTATTACTACAACAATACCAAATAAAATAACCCGGTTCTTGGCATGGCTAGTGAACAGACCTCCTGCAAAGTGCAAAAGTGAGTTTTATAGACAAATTAACAAATAAGTTTTCTGTAATGAAAGAAAGGGAGTGGCTGAGAGACTGTCCTCCAAATGGGGAGCCCACACACTCTGGAGTCAGAGGCAGCTTGATAACTATTCCAGAGCAGTCCTTTGTGAAATCCCTCCACTGGGGAATAAATGATGTATGAAATGAAGACGCCCCAGCTCCGCAGGGAGCACAGACAGAACACTTCCAGCTCTAATATGCGGTTTCTGATGGGTTTTGGCTGTGACCCCTGGGCACAATTTCCATTCAGCTATGTGGAGCCAAACTGCCTCCCACAGCCCTGGACACCAGAACCCACACACTCACCCTCTGCTTCTCCAAATCAGCCTTCCTTCACTCAAGTTTGCTTGTAAATTTCTCTCATCACAAGACACTTCCCCACCTTGGCACCCCAACAGCCAGCTACAATGGCGACAGTTCATTATTCCATTTATCGGGCACAATATATCACAAAATCTGGTGATAGATCACTTGAAATCTGTGAAATCGCTGTCACCCGTGCATTCAAAGCTTCTGACAGAAAGAGCTGCAGGTGTGTAGGTCCTTGAGGTCATTCAAACACTATTTTTTTAAAAGAAGACTCCAGCATCTGCCATCCAGGTGGGACTGTAATTCTATGGTAGGAAATTTATGTCCATTGAAGCCGTGTTGAAGTCAGGGTAGAAAGTTTAACACTCTAATCAGTAAAATGTGGAAGATGTTGATAGTGGAGGATTATTGTGAGACCTCGGTAGTTCTAAGAAAGCCCCTGTAGAACAATGAATGAAATGTGAGTTTGAAAGTCAATGCTTTAAAACAAATAGAGATATGGGGACAAGACAACACCTTTCTTATGCAAATGACAAGGGAGATTCATCTTGGGGGTTTTCCATATAACATTGCGGTTTCTACCACCAGAAAGGTCTACTTAAGCAATTCCTGCCATGGATAGTGATTAGAATCTAAGTGTGGATGTCCTTTGCACATACTCCTCCATACCTCAGCCATAGGCAGGCAGCTCCTTCAGAAACTGTCCCCAACCTGTCCCCAACTGCTAGGAGTCTCTGGCGGTGCCTCAAGACTCCTCCTTTGCATTCATGACCCTAGAACAACGCAGGAGAATTAGCATCCATTGATGGCACAGTTGGTGAGATTAAGCTCTGAAATGTCTTTCCTAAGGAAGAAGAAAGACAACTGCTGGGCGAGAGAATGCCTGTGGGCATGGGGAGTCAGAGGACTGAGGCCATTCTCTTTCCCCCTGGCTGGATTAATATTGTTATATTGACCACATACAAATCAAGGACTTCTAGTTAAATGTGAACATGAAACAAATTAGTCAGTTCTTATTAGAGCACTCCACACAGTTTCCTTTACCGAGGAAACTTCCCCACCTTGCATTCCAGCACCTGGCTCTAGCCATTACCCCACAAAATTCAGACTTCATTAGTACCTCTATTCAGCACCCTCTGCCTCCTCTCTCTGCCCATGGGCATTCCAGACCCTTTCCTTCTTAGGGACCGTGCATGGCATGTTCTGTTGGGGTTATACTTCCTGTAGGAATCCACCAGCCTGTCTTTTATCTCTCTTCAGATAGTTGCTCAACTTTCAATGTTTTCTTCTGGTTCAGTGGTTCTCAGCCTTCTTAATGCTGTGACTCTTTAATACAGTTCCTCGTGTTGTGGTAACCCCCAAGCATAAAATTATTTTCATACTTCATATTTTTATTACTTTATAACTGCAATTTTGTTGCTGTTATAAATCATAATGTAAAAATCTTTGTTTTCCGATACCTTAGGAGATATTTTTGAAAGGGTTGGTTGTTGGACCCCAAGGGCGTCTTGACCCACAGGTTGGGAACCAGTGTTCTAGTTGCTACTATCATGTCCCTAAATATTTCACACTGACCATCCCCAACCTTCTCCCCCCTTTCTGTCTGTCTCCTTTCTCATTGCACATATTTCCTAAATCTAACCATTATTATTTAGTTAGTTTATATCTCTGTCTGCTAGACTACATGCTTCAGGGTGGTAGGAATCTCTACAAGGACCTAATATAAGTAGGTGCTTAAGAAACAATGATTGAATGAATGGCAAATGGCAGGTAACTTATTATATTCTGATGCTCATTTACACGATTTAAATTATATTGAAATCCTATTTGGCTGAACTGCTTGTTAGTCAGCTTTCTATTGCTGTGCTAAAATATATAAAATAGTCTGCTTTAACATGTTTCTTTGGGTTCACAGTTTTGAGCATCTCAGTTGGTAATGAGGCAGTCTGTAGTGGTGAGGAACAAGAAGCAGGGTGAGCTGATGACTCTGTGGGATCCAGGAAGTCAAAGGGAAGAGCAGGAGACCAGGGCCCTACAATCCCCTTTGATGGCACACCTCTAGAGTCACTCGGGGTGGACTTTGAGGTTTCAAAGTCATGCACCGTTTCCTTCTCAATCTCTCTCTCTCTCTCTCTCTCTCTCTCTCTCTCTCTCTCTCTCTCTCTCTCTCTCTCTCTCTCTCTCTCCATCCTGTTTGTTATTTGAGGCATGAGCCCTCAGTTCTCAGCTTCAGCTCCAGTGCCATGCCTGCCTGCTACTGGTGGATCTAGATGTAGAACTCTCAGCTCCCCAGGCACCATGTCTGCCTGCTTGCCACCATGCTTCCTGTCATGCTGATAATGGATTAAACTTCTGGAAATGTAAGTCATCCCCAATTAAATGTTTTCCTTTATAAGAGTTGCCATGGTCGTGGTATCTCTTTACATCAAAAGAACATTGAGTAAGACAATGCTCAAATGCATTACTCTAAAGTGTAACATTGCATCTCTTGCCCCTAAAGTTTCTGGTGCATTTCATAATAAAAAATGCATACAGTCAATCTCTAGAGGTCTACAAAGTCTAAGAGTTCCAGGATTGTTTAAATGTCTAAGTGTAGACTCGCTACTAAGACTTGGGCAATCTCTTAACTGTGAGTATTTGAAACAACAAAAACAAACTGTATACTTCAATAAACAATGGTAGGGAGTAAACAGTCTCTTCCAAAAGCAAGGCAATACCAGGCCAAAGTGAGCCTGAAACCTCAGATTTTGCATCTGTGTTTGGCATCTGGGACTATTGATGGCAACATCTGTGCATCAGTGACCTTGGGTAGCCCTCCACCACTATCTTTGTTGCCTGTAGCATATGTGGTCTCTCTCAACAGCTTCACTCAGTGCCTGCAGGTTCCTTTAGTGACTATCTCACCTTTCTGGCATCTTCAATATCCCTGAATCTCCATTATAACTTAGGCTTCATCTTGGCAACTTCAGGCAATGAAGGCTTCCTTGAAGGGAGGGAAATAGAAGGGAGGATCACATTGCCTAGACACAGCTTTCTGGAACCTTGATGAGTCCTCCATTAACCCCTTGGTCTTATATTTTACATGCCTACAAAGTCATTGCAACATGGACAATGACACTAAGTTTTGTTGCCAGCTCAAGATGTAAACTGTCTCCCTTGGCTCATAGGTTTCTGTATGCCTTTATGGCTGAATCTAGGACCCTAAGTAAACATTTTCAACAAGGGCATGACTTTGGTGGCACTCTTAAGTCACAGTTTTATAAGCTGAGGCCTTTGATGGGTGAAGGGTTTTTTTTATATTGTACCCAGGCAAAAGCCGAGTTTTCATTCCAGTAAAGCCAGTTTCTTTAGCAATTACAGGTACTTTTTCCACACTTACCTTGTCTGCAACTTTAACAATGTTCGCATTCATTTCAAACTGTATATTTTTCATAATTTCCTAACTTGAATTCTCATTATACTCATAAGTAAATGCAGAGAATAATAACCATGTCGTAGTCTGTAGACTGTGCTATCTTGAAATTTCTTCAAACAACGTAGTCCAGTGTTTCTCAACCTTCCTATCACTGTCACCCTTTAATACAGTCTCCCAATCATAAAATTATTTTGTTGCTACTTTCATAGCATTTAATCCTGTAATCTTGCTACTGTTATGAATGTACATATCTGATATGCTGATATGCGAGCCCTGTAGAAGGGTTGTTTGACCCCCACAGGTTGAGAAACACTAACATAGCCCATCACTTTGAATTCAACTTCACTCAAGTTGTCAGCACCGAGGCAGAATGAGGACAAGATTTGTTTGTTGTTTTGGGTTGTCTGTTTGTTTTTGCTAGAATATAACATTAGTGGTCTGTATTTTAATTCTAATCAGCATACTTGCCTCACTTGGATATTCATGAACCCAGACTCCATTCTCCAGATTTCTGTGAACATTCTGGTCTTCTGATATCTCACCAGCATGGCTCATTACTCTCTGCTTCCAACACTCTAGGACTTCTCTACCTTACAGGTCCAAAGTCTTCCACATTCCTCCTAGAAATCAGTTCCAGAAGCCTACAAACCATGTGTTGGGGAACCACAGTCACAGTTTGTCTGTGGTATCAGTTGCTTTTCTTGTTGCTGTGATCAAGTATTTATCAAGAAGCATAGAAAAGAGGAAAACTTTATCTTGGCTTAGAGTTAAAGGGATACTGTCTGTCACGGCAGGGAAGGCATGATGGTGAGACTAGATATTGTTATGGCAATAGGATACTGCTTGCTCACATCTCTGTATATCAGGAACTAAGGAAAGAGAAAAGTTCGGATCCATCTGGCTCTCTCTATTTTTTTCCCTTATTCTGTCTGGGCTGAATTCACCATAGACTAACCTCGATGGGATGGTGCCATCCACTTAGAGGATGGGTCTTTGCTTGTCAGTAAGTCTTATCAGGAAGTGCCCTCAGAGGCACATCTGGAGATGTGTCTCCTAGGTGATTCTAAATCTGGTCAAGTTGGCAATAAAGGTTAACCATTACCAATGGGATGATAGGAGAGTACTTGTTGACATGTGCTTAATAAGTAGTGATGATGTTTTTAACACTGGCAGTGTAGGAGAGATGTCACACCGACAAGTCATGTATTTTACAAATGAATGGCAATATTAGAGCTAGGAGGAGAAAACTCTTGCATGGAATATGTGGCAGTCTGTAATAGAAAAAAAGAGACGTGAACAAGATATATTGTAGTATGTACAATAATAAAATTAGAGTGCAAAGATGACAGATGAATGACTTGGAAATACACAAAGAAATGGCTGTCCAGGTGAAGTTGAAGTCAGGAAAACAATAAAGAGCCATATATTTCCTGGGTCATAATTGTTTAGTAGGTGGGGAAAACAATCAAGACACAGACAGAAGGAGCAGTGTGTGTGTGTGTGTGTGTGTGTGTGTGTGTGTGTGTGTGAGAGAGAGAGAGAGAGAGAGAGAGAGAGAGAGAGAGAGAGAGAGAGAGAGAACTTGCAAGGGGTCGGGGGAAGGACATAGACATGGCACTCAATTCTGTATGTATGGTTGCCCACATCCTTATGTGTGGAGACCAGGAGCTGACTTTGATGTGTCTTCCTCAATTACTTTTCCACCTAATTTTTCATGATAGGATCTCTCACTTAACCTGAAGTTGGTATTTGGCTCGGATGGTCAAGGAAGCCTAGGCACCATTCTCTCTCTCTACCTCCACCTTAGCACTAGAATTACAGGCATTCACCACCAGGCTTCTATCTATCTGCACACTAGGAACTCAGTTCCTCTAGCTTGTGTGGCAGGCATTTTACCTACTCAGCCATCTTCCCAACCCAGAAGGGAAAGCCTCTAAGGTATATTTTATATTGAAAAAAAAAATCCTTCTCTTTGGGGTTTGAGCAATTGAGAGAGCCATTATCAATTTTTTGTTTCCATTAAGTCCAGCTGGAGCATTGGCTGGTGGCAGAACCTGAGCCCATAGGTCTTAGCAGATTTGTAATGAGAATCTAGCCAGGTCTCCTGAGTAGAATGCTCACTGTTCTCTTGTGATGTGTTTCAGGTTTTCTACAAGCCTTTCAAAGAGACTTTGCTTGACCTCCTCTGCTTTCTTCTCTGATGAAGATGGATGAGCAGTCTATCCTGGGACACTTGCCTAGCTAGATGGTTCTTAGTTCACTCCCTACTAAAAAGATCTGTGGGTAGATGGCATGACCACTTGGCACAACCAGAAACCATCCTATCATTATAACTAAAATATTTAATTACCCACCCTTGGAGACTCCCATTTTTTTGGTTGACCATCTCACTTTTGGGTTTAGATTCTGGCGACTTAAATAAAACGCTATGTTAATCCTTCCCGGCTTCAATTTGAGAATATGAGAAGACACCATAAAAAGAAGCTCTGTTCAGGACAAGATCTGTCCTGACAGAGACCAGCTTCTCTCTGACAATTTCAAGGTCAAGACAGAGAGAGAGGGAAAAAGATTTGGTTTGGTTTGGTCTGGTTGTTTCTTTGGTTTGGTTTGGTTTGGTATTTTTCCAGAACAAAGGCATGCTAAAAGTCTGCAGCCTTGTTTTTCTTTCAAAGATTGAACTTTTTTTTCTTGAAACTAAGTAAAAGAAAAACAAACCATCATTCCCCCAAGATGGCTAGAAAACAATCATTTACAATGTCAGTGTGGAAAAGATGGAGGTTTAAAAAGAAAAGAGTCTGGGGTGCAAGATGATATATACAGACATGAAAGCTGGATGGTAGCATCACCTGCCTTCTCAGATAACCTGGAAACCAAGATTCTGATTCCCCTGAAGAGACACAGACAGGTAAAATAAAGCAACCCATCAACTTCTTTTAAACTAAAAAAATTTATTTTATTTATTAAATTTTTTATTTATGTATGAAATGTATGCATGTTTGCTTGTGTGTACGTATGAGATGTGTGTGTGTGTGTGTGTGTGTGTGTGTGTGTGTGTGTGTGTGTGTGTGATGTCTATGGAGGTCAGAAAAGAGCACTGAATCCTCTGGAACTGGAGTTATGGATGGTTATAAGCCACCATGTAGATGCTGGGAACCAAACCTGGGTCCTCTGCAAGAGTAGCAAGTGCTCTTAACCACTGAACCATCTCTCTAGTCCCCTACCAACTTCTTTCTTAGTGACTAGGGCCTTGTTCAGGTGGCCTTAGCTAACTTGAGATGCTAAGCACGCACTAGAAGGGACCATTTAAGAATCTATTTCTTCATAAAACTATGTTCTGTATAAGAATTTAGAGCTAGAGTACAAATTTTTTTTTTTGTTGTTGTTGTTTTAACAATCTCTCGTGAAAATTGATAGTGTTATTTTGGTGAGATAGGAAATCACCCTGAATGAAATATCAAGAAAAGTCTAAGCAAAACTGAAATATTAAAATAGAATCTACAAGCCCACAAATTCTAGACAGGTCAGGGGAAAATGAAGATTAGAAAATAGAAAAATTCTCAGCTATAGAAGAAAAATTGCTATACATTTAAGATGTATTTGGTGTTTTATATAATAAGATGTATTTGAATGAGTGTTCACACAGAGCCCACAGTGGTGCCTGACCTTCAAGTTGTAAACTCCAGATGGCATTCAGTACAGACACTAGGATTTGGAAGAGAGAAAGCTGGAGTTCATGGGGTTGCAGATGAAGAAAAATTATCAGTGGAAAACTGGGTTATTTACTTGGAAATACCTATTCTCATGGTATTAATAGATTTTATAGAACTTCTTAACATAGTTACTGATTCTCAGTATGCAGAAAAAGTTGTTTTACACATTGAAACTGCTGAATTTATTCCTGATGAGTCAGAATTCACCTTGTTATTTATGTGATTACAAGAAATAATCAGGAATAGGAATAATTCCTTATGTATAACACACATCAAATCCCATATGGGTCTGCCAGGCCCTCTAGCATAAGGTAATGATAAAAATGATCTACTATTGATAGGAAATGTGCTGGAGGCCTTGGAGTTTCATAAAAAAAATCACTATATCAATAGCAAAGGCTTGAAAAAAGATTTTTTCCATCACTTGGCAATAAGCCAAGGAATTATAAGGAAACATCCCACTTGTTCTTTATATAACCAAACTCTACTACCTGCAGGAAGTAACCCAAAAGGTACTCAAAGGAATGAAATTTGGCAGATGGATGTGTTTTGTTTTGCAGAATTTGCAAAATTAAAATATGTGCACCATATCATAGATACATATTCAGGATTTCAATGGGCAACTGCTTTGAGTTCTGAAAAGGCTGATTTTGTAATCACACATTTGTTAGAGATTATGGCCATCATGGATATACCTCTACAAATTAAGACTGACAGTGCTCCAGCATATGTCTTTAGTAAAATGAAACAGTTTTTTTTTTAATTACAATATAAAGCATATCGCAGGTACACCACATAATCCTACAGGCCAAGCAGTCATAGAAAGAGCAAATTGAGAATATGCTAAGTAAACAGAAAGGGATAATAAAGACCTCCAGAAACAGATTGCATAATGCTTTATTAACTATGAATTTTCTAAATGCTAATGAGAAAAGAACAACTGCTACTGAGAGACATTGGATAATAGAAAAAACCATAAAATTAAATTAACCTGTATACTTTAAAGATGTGCTGACCGCAGAATGGAAACCAGGAAGAGGTTTTACTTTTGTTTCCACAGGAGAAGAAAAGCTATGAATACCATCAAAATTGGTAAAGATTAGATTTGAACAAGAGAGATCTCTTGATTAGAAGAGGCGACAGTTCATTAAATAATGTAGCTATTCAATCTAAACTAACTATAAACTAACAAATGCCCTTCATTTGATCAGATATAACTTGCTATAAGGGAACCTCCCCAAAATTAGAGTAGGGGGAGGGTTTTGTTTTTGTCTTTTCAGGAGAATTAAGGCATCCAGGTAAGGAATCTGAAGACCACTGGACAAATGAGACATATGAAGAAAATGGACAAATCATCCAGAAAAAAAAATGTCCCAAGAAAAGGAGTAAATTGGCCTATTGATATATCACATTTTCAAAGGATAAAATTTCATAAATCTTCCAAAATATTTGTTTCTGCTGTTCTCTACAGACACATAATGCAAATGGTCTTTTTGTAGTCCCAATTCAATTGAAAACTAAAACTGGCTTTGGAGTTGGAGTGTGTCTCTCTCCTTCTTTAAACCCAAGCAGGCTTGTTAAAGTAAAATCCAAAATCTCTCACTCATGTCAAAAGAGCCACCTGATATGGCACAGAAGAAAAGCCATTAGGGACTATTCTATTGCCACTAATCTCATACTCCTTTGGTTTTATTTTGACTCTTTAAAACTTTTCTTAAGGTATGAATATTATCTCAAAATTAATAAGATTAATATATATATATATACATATATATATATATCTTCTTGCCATGATATTAATGGTCATATAGAGTATGAATTAATTTTAGAAAAAGACTTGGTCTAGCTTTCTGTACATGATTTTGGGTTTGAGTCTCTATCAGTTCACTAGGAATTAGGTTTTTGTACTCTGAATATGTGTAGCAAATATTGATCCTTTAACCGCTTCAAGATCTGCTGAATATGACATTTAAAATGTTATGTTTTCTTCAGTGAACCAAACCATGCTTAACAGTGATCTTTGAAGTCTCCAAAAAGATGATGGGACCCCACAATGACTATTCCACCAGGACTATGATAACACCACTAAGCTGACAAACACCACCTAAAGATCAGCTTTGGACTACAAACTCCTCAGGACAATTTCAAGATGGCTAGCTGAGATTATCAAGCCTCACAGACTACTCTAGTCAAGACTTGAGATAAGCTCTGCACTTTCCCATTATACAGAGACTGGACAACAAATGATACAGCTACCTCTCCAAGGACTTGACAATTCATCCCAATTTTCTTTTCAGGATTCCCTAAAGATGCTGTCACCCCTAGACAGCAGGAAGTAATTTTAAGAACCTACACCCACATTCTTAAGAGGTGGGTTAGGTGGTTTTTGGTCTTTCAATGGGTTAAGAATATATGTCATTGTTTAGGGTGGTTGGTTACAAGTTGTTATTGTTAATGGTCAGGAAAAAAGCTAAACAAAGGAGATCAGGTTCAGGGTCTGTGTTTTGAAAAAACAAACAAAAAGAAAGAAAGAAAAAATAGGGATATATAAATGATAGGATAAAAGGATAGATTATTGAATTTACTCTGAAAAGAAAAAAGGGAGATATATATATATATGAATGATAGGATAAAAGGGTAGGTTATTGAATCTACTTTTAAAAAGCAACTACTTGTTTTAAATATTTTACATTGGCTAGGATTTTTGTATATTGATACAAACTTGAGATTATTTTGTTAGAACATACTGTACATACATTTCTACTCTTATTCAAGTATTGTACCTATACAGCTCATTTAACAATGTAATGCAAATTTCTAGTCCTTGAAAGTTATTATTACACACTACTTAGGATAATAAAGAAATGCAGGTCAGCAGTTAGTCACCTATTTACAATCAAACTTGTATTCACATTAGTTATGTTTTCAAGGTCAAAGAGATATATTTTAGGTAGACAAGTGATCTTCAAACACTTCAGAGATCTACAGAATATGTCATCTAAGATGTTTTAATAACACAGTTTCTTTTTTTATGACAATGAGGTTCTTTTTTTTTTTTTCATGACAATGAGACATGTTTGTTGCTGGCAGTACCAGTCTACTTCAGAGAAGATGATGGGTGTCAAAGAAACTCCATATGGAGTTTACTTTCTTCATTGCCAAAGTTAGCCACTGGGCAAGAAAGTACCTTTGCCTCGACTGCTGACAGTATGTTGTCCAAATTGGACAAGCAGGGCATAAAAAAAAAAAAAGTGACTGCCAAACTTTGCCAAGACAAGGTAGGACAGCCCTTCAGAAGATCCTGCTTCTCAGAAAAGTCTGTCAGATATGCTAGGCCTGTAGGCTGAAGATGTATGCCCTAACATTGCAGAGGAACCTTGGGTGATTCTCCAGGCAGCCAGCTGTTTCTGTCATTTCTCACATTTTTTGGAAGTTGCTTGCACTTCCTGCTCACTCAGGTAATATTATTTCCTTCTCGGGTCTCTGAGGGAGTTGAAGACTTTATAGTTACGGTTATAGTTTTCCCTGTTACCAGATTCAGAAAAGAAATTCGCTAAAGAAGTGTAAAGTGTATAGGGTTGAGAGACATTAAAAGACAGTTTTGGCAATGCAAGTTAGAATAGAAAGTGTTTTAAGTACAAACCTTTGGACTCATCAAGATAGAACAGATAATGGAGTATTTTCTCTGAATTTGTCAATTGTTAATGGTTGATACAATTATTGCTATATATATTTGCCATATGTGTATAGTTATTATACTTATTGTATATAGTTTCTTTTATATTAGTTATAACTTTTTTTATTTTAGACAAAAGGGGGGAAATATGAAGATATTTTGTTTGTGCTCTGACAAATAAAGCTTGCCTGAAGATCAGAGGGTGGAGCTAGCCTTTAGTTAACCATAGACATCTGGAGGTCTGTACAGACAGACAGGAAGTGATATGGCTGGGCAGAGAGAGGAATATAAGGCAGGTGGAGACAGGAGCTTGGCCTTTTTTGACAGGAGGATTTGTAGAGGTGAGAGATGACTTTGGCTGCTTCTTTACTTTTCTGATCTTTCAGCATTTACCCCGATATCTGACTCTGGGTTTTTATTATTAAGACCACTTAGAATTCGAGCTTCATTACTGTGGCAAAATACCCACCAAAAGCAACCAAGGGAGGGAAGGGTTTGGTTTGATTCACACACAGTGGAGAAACTGTCCATCAGGTCAAGAGGTGTGTCACACCACCTTTGCGGTCAGGTAAAGAGAGAAACAAATGCTGGTGCTCAACTAGATTCCTCTTCTTTTCTCTTTATTCCGTCCCACTAGGCGGTACTGCCTGCATTTAAAGCATCTTTTCTCTCTTTTAAAGTGAAAATGTCCTCACAGATGCCCAGAGATAGAACTCGTTAATGACTCCAAAGCCAGCAATGTTGAAAAATGAAGATTAACAACCACAGCTTGAATCTTTCTTTTTCTTTTTTTGGTCCTCTTCTTTGCATTTGAGATGGGGGTCTTCCTATGTAGGTGTGGATGTTCTGGAACTCAGAAACCAGCCTGCTCTGCCTTCTGAGTTCAGGGATTAAATAAAGACTTGGGCCACCACACCCTACCCCACCTTGCATTTTGAAAGTTAAGTTTATTTGAAGTAATTTAATATTTAAGATAAAAAAAATTAAGTTTGTTTTCTAAGGTATTGTTTCCCATACTTTTTCAGATATGCTAGGGGATGATAGTGTTTATGTTCCAGGGCAAGAGAAGAGAAGAGGCTTATCTCAGGGTAAGTGAGCAAACCGCTGAGGGAAATCCTCACTTCTTGTTCAGGGACGAGGGGATCAAAATCTCAGGTAGTCTTGCCCCAAAAGGAGATAGAATGTTGGTCTTTACTTAATAGGAATAGAATTGGCAGTGTGTTAATGAAAAGGAAAGATCCTCTCCCCAGTCTTAGCTTTCTTAGCCTGCCCCTGCCTGTCCTAACCTCTGTAAGATATTCAATTCCTGACATAGCAGGAATTGAAAGTGAAGGTAAAAGGAATATAACTCTCACACAGCAAGAATAAACTGGCTGAATAAAACAAAATAAGCCAGGAGAGGTGTTACTTATTGGGATTATGTTTCAAAGGGAAAAAAGTGCCATTATATCTAAATTAATTTTTTAAAAAAAGAATAAAATCGAAGTGCTGTAGTTAGATGCTTTGTCTGTGTTCCTTTGCCAACCACATTTTAAAAGTAAAAGTGAAACTCAATAAAATTTAATAAGCATTGCTCTGGAGCAAAATCTCTATGGAGAGCAGAATGGAGAACTGTCTCCCACTGTGCCGATACAAGTTTCTAGTGTAACCTTTGGCATGTCCCTAGCCATTATGGCAAACTGCGCTGTATGAGCTTGATGTCTTACCTCATGAATTTGCCTTATTGTTTCTTTCATTCTAAAAGCAGAACTTCTCCAAAATCTTTACATCTTGCCTACCAAGATTGTGGAATTAGACATCCATTTACACCAATAATTACAGTATTTAGTTAAAAATAAAACAATATCAATTTTCATTAGCACTTCCCACCAAAATGCATATAGCATGCAGACTCATTCATATGCTGTTGAGGGTTGCCATGTAATACAATTGAAGTGCCAGCCTAGATTGGGTCCTACCCTGTCCCTTGAGTTACTATCTGCTCAGGCTCAGTTGCTGTGTCTGGAAAATGGACATGTATTCTGGAAAGCACATATATGGGCACTTGCTCAATATTACTTATTTCTCAGTGGATAGCTTCAGGTCTTGGGGCTCTGAGAAGAACAGGGAATTAGCACATACCCTTGAGTTCATCCAGGTGACATCTGAGTGCTCAAGTTAAGGACAGTGGGAGCCCTTCTCTCAGTGGCTTAACATGGGCTTCCATCAACTCATTATTTGAGATAGTTAGCTGATTATCATTCTCAGTTTTCCTAATTTGTCTAGTTAACATTTTACAGTTGGGGTCATAACTAAGGTCATAATATATTATACAATTTGGAAAAATCTATGAAATATATTCTTCCTAAACTAGTATAATTCTCTCCATCAAAGACCTGGCCTCCAACAATTCAAGGCCCCATAGAAAATCCACAGGCAAGCCATTCGGAGAGGAGCCTACACACTCTAATGCTCTATGCAAATCTGTGGTAAAAATAGCTTGATAAAGACAAATGAACAAAAGCATTTCTGTAGACTTGGTTGATGGACCAAAAAATGTTCTAGAGTTGCACAGTTCAGAAACAATTTTGGAATTTGAAAGAGCAGAGCTGGAATTAAGCTTAGAACATTTTTTATCAGTATGTCTACTTAATTCAAACATGATTCTCGCTCCCAAAGCTATTGAGAAAGTAGAAGTTTTGAAGGGTTGTGGTTGTTCCGTTTTTAATTTCCAACACAGGCTATCCCCAAGTGTGCAATTGCTTACTCCTTATTTGCATCAGGATTTGCTTGGTTGTGCTGTGATAACCTCATTACAGGCAATCTCATTACAGAGCATAACAAAGTTTATCATTCCTGTGATGTGTCCCTCATGGGTCCCCCAGCACTCTGCTCCATAGGGTCATGCAGGAATCCAGGAGGGAGGCTGCATTATTTTATAGATCTAGTGTATGGACTATGGAGACTCCTTGGCCATAGTAATAGAGAAAAGAAAAAATAAATAAAAAAACTAGCTACTTGGGCTGGAGAGATGGCTCCGATGTTAAGAGCATATACTTCTTTTGCAGAGGACCTGGGTTCAATTCCCAGCCGTATTGTGGTTCACAACCACCTGTAACTCTGGTTCTTGGGGGATCAGACACTCTCTCCTAGCCTCTTTGGATATTACACTTGTGCAGTGCATGTATGTATTGGAGAAATTATTTTGGCCACTCCACGTAGTTAAAAGGATATTTATTTAATGGCGAAACTCACAAATTAAGTAATGGGTAGGTCGCAGGGTCTGGGGAAGGTGTAATGCAGTCCAGCGGTGTTCTCCAGAGCTCTACACAGTCAATCTGCACTGGTCAGCGTCCTGGCACCGAGAGAGCGCCCAGAGCGAGCGCTGGCCCATCCAGCTCTCGGGTCCCCCGGCGCCTCCCCTCGCCCCGCCTCGTAGGCGTGACAGTTGCCAGAGTCTCAATGGGGGTTGGAACTTCCAGATCCAAGCTGGAATGGCTACCCACTACATGTATGTGCATACAACCAGCCACACATACACATCAGGTTCAATAAATAAATACAAAAAATACTCTTGGAAAAAATAACTGACCACTGACTGACAATCCTGTAATATCTGTTCACACTTTATTGGGCAAAACTAGTCCAGAGCTTGAACCTAATTGTGAGGGAACTAAGAAATGCAGAAGAACAAATTGAATATTTGGTGAACGTTGTTCTATATTCCATTTCTTCTGCATTAGCAATTTCTAATTTAGTTCCCTAAGATTCAGCATCTATTTCTAGGCAAGAAACCAACTTTTTTTGTTGTTAATTCATCGCA
The DNA here is from genome assembly GCF_004664715.2 of Peromyscus leucopus. Lineage (NCBI taxonomy): Eukaryota > Metazoa > Chordata > Mammalia > Rodentia > Cricetidae > Peromyscus > Peromyscus leucopus. The sequence continues at coordinate 28,719,154 of NC_051066.1, read as the reverse complement.
ATTTGCAATTAAAATAAACAATTAACTTCACTTTCTTGACAAAAGGAGCTAGGCTTTCTTATCATTTCTGTATTTATGAGTAAAATCTAAATTTTTCTGAGTGTTCCAATTAATGGATGTTTTAAATCATGTTTACCTGCCATTAACTGACCTACTTTGTAGAGACTGATTATCTGCAAACTTTTTTTTCCCAATACACAGCAACAAGTTAGCTGGCAGTCAGATTAGCTGGTTCACCAGGTCTGCGAAAGGGCTGTCACTAATTCTCAAAGCTCCTTTTAAAGCAAAGGTCAAATAATTATATTCTCAATGACCACCTTCAGTGACAGAGGATTGGGGTGTGGGGGAGGGAAATTCTTTCTCCTCATATATGTCATGCCTTGCCCTTCCAAAGAAAGTCTTGGACAACAGAATTTTTACATATTTTTGTTGTTGGTTTATACAAATCATCTTTTATGAAATGGCAGTATTTCTGAAATAAGAGCTGTCTGTCACCAAGTCCATTACATGTAGTCATGGCATCAGCCTGAGAAATTTTAGCTGTGAGCTTGTAAGACTGTGGGTTTATAAGGAGTGTGTGTGTGTGTGTGTGTGTGTGTGTGTGTGTGTGTGTGTGTGTGTTGAAGGTGGGTAGTAGAGGGGTAGAGGAGTGCATGTGTTTGTGTTTATGGGCCTTGTGGGTATGTTTCTGCGATAGACTAAGAACTGACTTCGAGGGACTTCTTCTGCTCATCTGTGCCAAATTGTTCACAATACAATTGTTTACACACCTGATCAACTGCCAGAATTTTAATAATTTCCCCTTCTCCTCCCTTATCTTTCTTTCCTTGGTAGTTTAATTCTGAAGAGACTTAGTTGGTATGATGAAGAGGATCTACTTACAGCCCAGAGACCAGCATTTCCAGGCCTCTGGACATGCCCACAAGTCCTTGACCTTTTCTGAGGGCCTCTTCAGACATCGTGCTTGAAAAGCACTGGTGTCCTTTAGCTTAAGACTGGGAAAGCAGGTGGCAGATATTGCAAACTATTTCCTAATATATATCCTCCCTCCCCTTCTTAATGACATCTGACACACTCTATCTGAGAACATGGCTGAGAACCTCTGCTAGCTTATAGTTTTGAGATGTAAATAGAGGCATCTTTATAGCTATTGGCAAAGTTCAGTTTAAAAGGAGAGAATTATCTACCTTTTTTTTAAAAAAATACGTTCTGTAGGTTTGGAGTTTAGAGATGACAGAATCTGGGTTTTAATTTTTACCTTGTACATTAGATAGATCAAAAGCTGAAGATGGACTGGTAAAAGAGCTTGAAGGAAGGAGCCATTTCCTAGGAGTTCACAAACTCAGGTCCTATATTGCCCTTGTGTGTGTGTGTGTGTGTGTGTGTGTGTGTGTTTGTCTATCAGTGTCTCTGTGTTTCTCTGTCTCTGTGACTCTGTGTGTATGTGATGGTGGGTCTGTGTGTCTGTCTCTGTGTGTGTTTCTATATGACTCTGTGAGTGTGTATATACACTTGCTCGCATGTGATAAATATGCAGCTACTTCGTTATCCATGGGATTTTAGATTTCTCTTACGGTAAACACAAGTTCAGCACATAGAACATGGCAGTGCTGCTGGTCCTACTAAGCTGAAGCAGCCCTTCTTTCCTTCTTTCCTTCTTTCCTTCTCTCTATGTCCTTTTTTATACCCTGAGGTTTGGAACATGTGTGGGAGTCTTTGTTTGGTGTTCTTTCATGCATCATCTTGCAGGTAACTAACAGCTGCTTCCATGGTTGCATGCACTGATTTCAAATGCTTTAAACCTCTGCCCAGTGCATCTGCTGGCTGCAGACCACGGGGAAGCGAGCAACTCCCCTGTGCTGTCACTTCAGTTCCAAAATAATGGTCTGAGCAGAAGTGAGTCTCGTCAGGGGAAGGGAGAACAATTATGGTGCCTCACAGATCCTACCTCTTGAAGGTCCCTTTCCCCGGCACCTCAAGCCCTACTTCTCCATTTGGTTTCGGCCTCCAGTGTTGTGCTGTGCTGTAGGTGTCGTAGGGTAATCACAATGAACATCAAGCCAGCATGTAGGAGTAACTTACTGACTGGTTGATTGCTGTCCATTTCCTGCCTTTCTAAGAAGCCCCCTTAAAACAGCTTTGTGAGAAAAGCAGTTGTGATCCACATGGTGTTCCCCTAAGCCTCCTCTGTTTAGCTGGTAACCCTTTCCTCTGCTCCTAGCCACGGTTCCACTCTACTGTTGATGACCTATGTGCCAGACTACCTGGTGGTTAGAAAACGCTCCCCGTTTTGTCCGTGTATCCATGCACAAAAGGAGGTAGTGCGGAATTCTCTACTATATTTTACAGAAGGAACCTTGGGCTCAGAAACATTAGTTGTCATAAAGTTCCACGGCATTGGCTATATACAGTGGTGTTTTTCAAAACCTTGTTTTTTTAAAAAAAAAATTTATAATTAATTTAATTTTACATATCAGCCACGGATTCCCCTGTCCTCACTCCTCCCGCCCCCACCTCGCCCTACCCCCAATCCACCCCCCATTCCCACCTCCTCCAAGGCAAGGACTCCCCCAGGTGGAGCTCTAGGAGCCCTGTTTTTTTTTTCTTTTCATTTTTATTAAGAAATTTTCTTCTCACTCTACATACCACTCACAGATCCTATCTCCTCCCTCCTCCCATCCCCAGCCCTCTTTCTGAAACCACCCCACATCCCCACATTCCTCAAATCAAGGTCTCCCATGGGGAGTCAGCAGAGCCCAGCACACTGAGCCTAGGCAGATCCAAGGCCCTTCCCACTGCTCCAAGGTTGCGCAAGCATCACACCATAGGCACCGGATTCCCAAAAGCCTGCCTATGTACCAAGGATGGATCCCAATCCCCCTGCCTTGGTGTCCCCCAAACAGTTTGAGCCATACAACCATCTTCCGTATCCAGAGGGCCTAGTCCAGTCCCATGGGGGCCCCACAGCCACCAGTCCACAGTTCATGGGCTTCCACTAGTGCGGCCCGCCATCTCTGCATGTCCTCCCATCATGATCTTGACATGCCCTGCCTGCAGAATCCCTCCTTTCTCTCATCACTTGGATTCCTGGAGCTCAGCCTGGTGCCTGGCTGTAGATCTCTGCATCTGCCTCCATCAGTCACTGGACAAAGGCTCTTCTATGATGACAGCAAAACCCTGGTTTTGAAAGTCCAACAGAGCGATATATGCCTCAGTTTGAGAAGAACCTTGGTGCTCACAACTATCATGATACTCTCTCACGAACTATCATTCAGCTGGTGTGGAATAGTGGAGTTGAGTCCATTGGAACAGAAGCAAGAAACCTGGCCTTGTAGTCAAATAGGTAGTGCTTGGAGTCTTGCTTTTCATACTGTGCATTTGACCTTTGGCATGCCTTTAAACCTCTTTGAATCTCAGTTCCCTTCTCTCTCATTAGTACATGCTCTTTTAGGTGTATTTTGAAGATTAGGACTAAGGGCAAAGCTGCTGACTCTTGTTGGAATTCAGTATGTGTTAGATATTACTTCCATCTACCCCACTTGTCTTTTCCCCTCCCAGGGACCCACCGTCACCAGCCTCGTCTTTGTCTTGTGTCCTCCATCTAGCCCCTTAGCTAAGTACACTGATGAGTGCCCGCCGGAGCACAAGCTTCCTCAGAAAAGAGCCGGGTCAGGTCAGGGCGAGGAGTCTTTTGCACATGTTTCTGCAGTGGCTCCAGTTTCCAGAGTGAATATCTGGACCCATTCTACAAAGTAGTCTCCAGGGGGAGAAACGAAGGCTTGCAGCATTGCTGTGGGTTTTGCATTGAAACAGATGAATCCATGATGCATGAAAAGGCTGTCACGCAGGCTGAATGCTGGTGTAAGGCTGGGCATCTGTTATTCCACGCCCTGATGTGAGGTCTGTTCTCCTGGGTGAACCAAGGCCTGGCCAGACAAGCAGTACCATTGTAAAGTCCTGACAATAGACAAGCAAGAGGACTTGGCTGTGATGGAGAAATCTCCACCCCTTTTGAGTTTTAAAGGAAGGGAAGCTGGGGTCCAAAGCCTGCCTTATTAGAGACAGACAAATCACCCAAACCAATCTTTATTATGAATGCCCAGCTATTGAATTTCCTCTGCTCTGTAAAGTCTATTGATTTTGTGACAGTCAAAGATAAGTTATGCTCATGAAAGCTTTTTTTCCCCATTCCTTTTCCTTTACAACATATTTTTCCAGACGTATTGGCATTGGGGATTTTGAGTAAAACTGTTAGCAGTTTCTTTCGATTTAAGGATAAGTTGGTGCTCCATTGAGGCCAATGACCTTTTTTTAAAAGTGGTTTCCAGTGCAAGTAAAAGCAGCAGGAATGTCCTGAGCTGGAGTCCTCCACAAAGCTATTTGAAACTCCAGCAGGAATTTTCAGGCATCCCAGGATTTCTGGAAGTCTGACAATAGCAGTGTTCTACTTACCCACCCCTTGTCCTCTCCACTACATCGCAGTGCTCCTGTTGACTTGAGATCCCTTCACACCAAGCCATGCTAGAAGCTCACTCACCAGCTCCACCAACAACATGGAAAGGCAGCCCATGGAAGAAACACCTGCTACCAGGCATGATGCACACCGGTGGTCTGGGTAGCCATAATGCCTTTAGACTGACGGAGCACCTCTTAAGCTGAAGGTGTTTCTCTTTAAATGTGTGACTGTGGTGTGAATATGATCTCCACACTTTATGGAAGAGTGGTCCTCCCTTGGTAATTTATTCTGAATTCTATCATATTATAAACACATTTTGGCACTGCATATAAAAGCAAGACAGTCTAGCTCATACTGGTGCCTTTTGAAGAAACTGTTTTAAATGAATTTATATGGCAAACATACTTACACTGTATAGTACAGATGTCATTTTAAGTCATAAAATAAAAATGTAAGCTATATATGATGTATGACTATATATTATATGTTAAGTATATATTATGTCAGATACATATGACACACGAAGTCCTCTAGTGTATAAAGAAGACTCTAATGATGGCCTGATCCATAGCAACATATTCATTCACTCATTCATTTAAAAACACATATTGTATACTAACATGCTCCAGGAATATGGCAAGAGCATTATAGATTATTTTCTCTTTTTGAGATCTTAATGAGCATGAGTTTGTAATTGGCTGGCTAGAAAGCCTGTATTCCCACTTCCCAGAGAGGATGGGGGCAGAACACTTCACTTGCAGGGCTCATTCCCTTTGAGTGAAGATTGCTGTTAAGAGTTACGAGGCAAGGGAAGAGATTTCAGAAAAGCTTATAGAAGCTCTCTCTGTGTGTGACAATTCCTTGCCATCAATATGCATAGAATGGTTTTCCCAAGTGAGCAGAACAAAATCCTTTTTGTTTTTTTCCAAATAAGCAGCCTCTCATGGGAAAGAAGGTAGAGTGGCATCCCAGCTGGCAAGCACACATCTATTTCCAACGGGGCATAAAATCCACTTGACGTTAGACCATGGATGAGAAGGAAGGAGGACTTCCCCCCCTTCACAAGAATTAAATCATTTTTCATGCTTACAGATCCATTGGAGGGCACATGCTTGGTTGGAGAGTTATCACCAAGTGCCACCTACTCAAATATCTTTCTTTTAATAGACCTTGAGCTTAGGTGCCCCCCCCCAAACAATAACAACAAAAACATGCTTTCCAGGGCCAGGCATTAGTTTGCAAGGGACCCCACTTCATAATGAACCCATTTTTGCTGAGATCACTGGTGACATGGAGATTCTGTGTACTTCATGATAGATGGGGCTCTGGAGTCTGGATAGAGCAAAGACAAACTACAAAAGGAATGATGCATGGCCAGTGTTTGAGCCCGGCAGCAGGGCCTCTGTCAGTGGAAGACATAGCTGATGGAATGACAGAAAGGCCTAGAAACAAACCTTTACGACTTGACTTCAGGATGGCTACTCATTGCTCCTTCTCCCATCCTCACAAATAAAACGTTTGTACTGTAAACAAAGTTTGTTTTAATCTTTAAAAATTTATATTATTTGTTTGTGTGTATGTATGTGTATTTGTGTCTGTGTACATACATGTAAGGTGCCTATGGAGGCCAGAAAAGGGCATTGGAGCCCCTGAAGTTAGTGGTACAGACAGCTGTAAGCTGCCTGATGTGAGTTCTGGGAACCAAACTCCAATCTTTTGAAAAGGCAACAAGAGCTCTGAACTGCCAATTGTCTCTCTGGCCCCTAATAAACTTCTAAGAAATTATTCTAAATATATGAGCTTATTAAACTTGATTAGGCCTATAGTTTGTGCTAGCTAGTTTTTAATGTCAACTTGACGCACGCTAGAGTCAGCAGAGAAGATTGAGCCTCAATTGAGAAAATGCCTCCATAAGATCTGGATGTAGACAGGCCTGTTTGGCATTTTCTTTATTAGTAATTGATGTGGGAGGGACCAGCCCATTGTGGGTGGGGCTGCACCCTGGTTGACAGTCCTGGGTTCTATAAGAAAGCAGGCTGAACAAGCCAGGTGAACAAGCTAGTAAGCAGCACTCATCCCCTCTGCAGGCCCCCCACCTCAGCTCCTGTTTCTAGGTTCCTGCTAAGTTTGAGTTCTTGCCTTGGTTTCCCTCAACGGACTGAGATTCGGGTTTTGTAAGCCAAATAAACCCTTTTCTCCCTAAGTTGCTTTGGTCATGGTGTTTTATCACAGCAGTAGAAAAACCTAAGTTGCATTTTAACTTCATATTGAAATGATTCTCCAAATTTTTGCTTCATGGATAATTTCTTTCTGGTTATTTCAGACTGTTTATTTGTTAGATTTATGATTCTTCTAGACAAAAATGTTGTGAAAATACATGGATTTGACAACCAGAGAGATTAAGTTTAAATTCTTGGTCTATATCTTACCTGTTTGTGGGCAGTGAAGTGAGCTTCTCTAAGATTCAACTTAATTCCTTATAAAGTGAATGACTCAGTGCTGTTGTAGCCAACTAAATTTTAGATGGGAGAGGGAACTTGTGGGTGAGAGCTAGAATTGACTGACTATGTCACCAAACCATATCATGTCCTATCCTCAGGTGAGGCTCATACCAGAGGACGTATACATGACATATGTAACATCTCATCCCATTTGTTTCTCATGAGACTTTACCATGGGATCTGCTTCTAAGAGCAGAGTGAAGGGAAGTGAGGCTTCTGAGCAGAGACTTTCACAAGCCATCATGTGGTTCTTTTCACTGATCTTGGGATTTTTCTCGCAACTATAAAACACACTGCTACTAGTTCCAAAATAAGAAATAAATGTTCCATTCACCCAGGCATGGTTGAATCCAAATGGCTAGCAGGGCCAAGACCAACCTGCACACTCAGTGTAAGAAAAGCTGTTAAAAAAAAGTCAGTTGAGGTTTTGATGTTATTTCCCATTTATAGCAAGAGTGTTCAAGAAATGTTTGTGTTTTTCTTTTCTTTTTCAGAGTTCTTAAATGATAGGGTGTAAGTAAAACAATAAAACCTCTGTTTTTTATTTTTATTGGGTTGCTACTCTTTCTAGTTAGGTATGGGCCTGGATAGTTCTTAGACACAGCTGTGTCTTAGATTTCCACCCATTGTTATCAATCCCTTAGGTGTCTGAGTACAGAGTTCTCTCTGTATTACTCCTGGTCTTCATCTTAGGAAAGGCCATGGCATCAGTTTAGGGTCTCCAGCCCTGGATTAGTGGTTGATGGTAGCTTTCTTCTTCGAAACTGTGTTTAGGGACAACAGATAAAAGTCTCAAATTGCCATTATCTCCAAAGAGAGATGAATAAGAAGAGGAGATAGAAATCAAAGAACTTAGTCCTGAAGGACAGTATTGTTCAGTGAATTCTCTGGTTAAAGAGACTTCATGCTAAATTAATCTGTTATTTCCATTACATGAAGTCTGATGACTTCTACATCAAAAACAAAATGAAACAAAATGCAGGATGTGTTGGACCATTCCATAATTTACAATATTGAATGTTCCACTGAATACATAATCTAGAAATAAGCTTTGGGCAGATCCCAAATAGTCAATGAAGAGATTCCTGAGAAACTTCTTTAGGGTGTTGTTGTGTGAGTTTGTCTGGGAAAATATGAGCATCTACTCACCCCAGATACAACAAAGAGATATTTTTTCCCTATGTCTAGTTAAGTGTGGGAGTGAGATTTTTGGAGGTACTTATAACATGGGTAATGAACTGAAAAAGCTACATTCCTAGAGGTTCCTGCTTGACTTGCAGGCAGCTGGATAGGTCCAAGAGTTCCCTCTACCCAGCAATTATTACTGTTTATATAACTTTTGGGGAGGGGTTTTGAGAATCTTGTTAGCTTCAGGAACTTCCTGAGAAGTTCAAATTGTATACTTCCTATCTTTAAGTTTTATTTACCACCTGAGTCTTAAAGTTCCTTCTGCTAGAACTGAATGTCTCAATTCACAGGAAAGTGCTGAAAAAACCTTGTAAACAACCCAAAATTTAGAGTGAAGAAAAGACTAGGCGGAGCAGGTGACTCAATTCAATGGAATGAAAATCAAGGACTGAGATCGATTGCCACTGATGGCTCTCTTAGACCTTCTTTTAGTTACATAGGGACTAACTGTCCATAGGGGACTTTATTCAGGATGTACAAAAGGGTTATTTAGCCTTTGATGTATTCCTATCATTGAGGGATATAGTAAGTATCACTTGGAACTAGAGAGCCAGTTCATCCTAATGGAACTCAGTAGGAAAGAGGGAATCGAGAAGGCCAAAGCAAAAACTAGCCTCCCCCATGAGCTTTCCTAACTCCTGTGAACTTTACCATGTTTGTAAATAGACAGGACTATCCATCACATGAACACAACTGTTTCAACAGTCACTAAAACCAGAAAATGATTCAAGGAAGCAATTGTGTTTACCTTTTCTCCATATTCACCAACTTTTTTATTTTCTTTTATTTTTTAAGAGGATGGAAGGTGGCATAGTTTAAGGTGAAGAAAGACCACAAACTAGTTTTTATAGTGCTATGGTGTCTATGATGTAAAAACCTTTTGGGAAATAGGTTAATTAGAATAATAAAGTCTCTTATGGAATATAGGAAGATTCAGAAAGTAAAAACTTTAAGAGACATAACTTTATGAGACATAAATAAATAAAAGTTTTTGTTTATTTATGAATAACACAACAGCTCAACATGGCCATAATCCTTCTACAGATTTACATTTCTGAAAAAAAAGGGTCAAAGTACATGGGAAAAGCATTTGAAGTCCCAGAAAGCTCCAAGCCTCCGTGATTTATTTGCAGCCAGCTGTCACAGCTTAATGCATCATTGACATGCTCTGAGCTGTAGCAAACTAAGCCACAGGAGATCCACAAGCACCCTGAGCTGCCTCTCTGCCTCACAGATAAGCATCTCCACAACTTCCCTCACCAGCCTCCTTCAGTCCCGTGTGTTCCTTTAAATTATTCAGAGCATTTCTTTCATTTCCCATGATGCTCACGGTTTTCCAGTTTTTATCATAACACAGACTGTTACCTCTACCAAATTATGAGCCGGGGAAGGTAAGGGGTTATAGCCAGTGTCTCCAGGCAGCAAAGGCTTGAAGGTTCTTGGGATCATTATTCCACAAGAGAAGTGCTGAGACCAAAACCATAGAAACAAAAACCAGGCAGCAGCTTTTCTTTCAATGTCCCATCCCCTCCTTTGCACATTTTAAAAAATCCTTTCAGATAGTATATTGATGCACATTATTTAAAGGAGTTAAGTATTTCCAGAGGTCTATTGTAAATCAGTGGTTGTCATGGCAAACATCCAAAGGCAACCACTCTCAACTCCCTTTGTTCTTTTTTGTTTCTATTACCTGTATATCTGTAAATTGCTTGTTTATTGTTTTCGTGAATACGTGTGTATATGTGGTGTGGTGTCTGTCTGTGCAGCACACACAAGAGTGTATAGGAGCATGTGTCCCTGAGGCATGTGCAAACCAGAGCAAGACAGACATCTCTGTCTTATTGTCTTGAGGCAGTCTTTCACTGAAGCAGAGGCACATGGTTTCAGCTAGGCTGACTGGCCAGTGAGCTCTAGAGGTCTACCTGTCTCCATTCCCCAATGCACACACAACCATACTCTGCTTTTTACATGTGTGGTGGGATTCCAACCGAGGTCTTCAAGGCTGCAAATCAAGTTTTCTTTCCTACTGATCCATAATACCCCCTTCATGAGCCCCCCCCCCCCCCCACCGTGTGCTTCTCCACTGGCCTTATCCATCAATTATTTACTACAAAGGGTAAGATTTGAATTTTCTTCCACTGGCAAGAATGCCTTCCTACTTCTTATTTCAGTCGTCTACTGTAGCTACATCTTAATTTGGTCATAGTTATCATCTGCACAGTGTACCTCACTTAACATGTAATTATTGAAATTACTGGGGAGGACCAGAGTGACACAGTGTCTTCTGGACATCATAGGGTTGCTGTGCTCATGAGCTCACAGCCGTGTGGTTGCCTGCACAGATCTAGCTGGTCAACATTCCTGTGCTGAAGGAGGAGGGCTCAAGAGTCCCCATTCCCAATTAAGGAGCTATTTGTAGCTGATGGCTTTCAGGGAAGAGAAGGAGGCGAGGGAAAGCAAGAGGGGAATCTGGGATTCTGGAGATGGTCAAAACACATTTTATGTGTGTATGGAATTCTGCAAGAATTAGTACAATTTTATATTTAATAGTTAATAATGTTTTGTCTTTCTTGGTTTTCTGCATGCTCTTCAGTAATTAAAGCCTAGATTCTTCTCTTAGCAGTTTCTCAGGTATGAGGGGTTCAGTTGGCCTCCTCTATGAGAGCTCTTTCTCCTGAGCTGGTAAAGTGTGTGTTGGACAGTGGATCTGTGGGGACACCCTGCTCCATTCTCCCACTGAATGAAGAAGACCTGCATCTTCTTCCATTTTTTTAAGAGAAGAAATTCTCAGAGCTTCCTGAAGAATCATTTAGAACTTTTAACACCCAGAGTGTTTAAGGCTATCTTTGTTCTACTTTTAATAATAGACTGAAAGCCTAGCTGACACCAGACTTCAAGATTTAAATAAATGCCAATCAGACAGTCAGATGTCTTCCGGGTCTAGTAGTTGATATTAAGAAGTCTAAAGTCTTTTAATTCTTGATTCTTTGCACAGGGACATTTGTTTTCTCTCTAAAAATGTGTACATTCTCTCTTTATTCCCACTACATAGAAACCTTGTAAAAATTTACCTTCATGTAGGTTTGTTTTTGTATTGGGTGTGCTATAAAAGGACCAATGATATGTTTTGAAGAAATACATATGTATGTATCAGATTTTTCCTAAGCCTCTTTAAAGAGATGATCACTTTTACAGAATTGCTTTGAAATATAAACAATTACAATTAGAAGTCGCATATTTTGTTCTTATGACAGGAAATACTGTTAGTCCTTGTGGGGATTTGGTTTGTGTTTGTTTGCTTTTGAGATGGGTTCGCACCCCTGTAGCCTGGGCTAGCCTTGAACTTCTGATCTTCTCCTTTGATTCCAATGAGTAAAACAGGTATGCTCCACTACGTTGCCTGACTCCAGTGTGTTTTCATGATCAGAAACTGAATGATGGAGATGTATAATCAAGAGATAATCACCTCGCAGAATCTTTGAAACCTCAACTCTGTGGGAATGCCAGGTGTTTAACACCAGAGCTGAGCCCGTGGCAGGAGCCCTGAGCAATTGTATAGGTAAAGCACCACAGCGCTCAGATGCAGTGACCAAAGATGGACAGTTGCAGTAGCCTGTGCCTACAGTCTATAAATTCATGGCTTAGTCCTGAAAAGCAAGGGTGTGGCTGACTGCTCCCCACCAGCAAAAGCACAGGATAGTTTTTCTCTAAGAAAATGGCCTTAAGGGCATGCATTGAAGTGAGGGGTAGGAGTGGGGGCTAGGTTTGAACATTTAATCATTTATTTCAAAACTATAGTAATTCCTTCAACAAAAATCAGTGTCATAAAAGAGGGGTGGAGGAGAATGTGTTGCTTCTCTGTAAGAAAAAAAGAACTGTATGCTAGAGAATGGAATTATAATTACAGAAAATTCTGACACACTCACCCATAAAAGAAGATCTATGGTAAAGGTCACCAAGCCTTAACAGTGACATAATTCAGAATTGTCAAAATGCCGGGAATTACTCTTCAGGGAATTATGGTTTATTAGTTACAGAGTCAGTCTCATGGATCCTGGTGGACCCAAACCAGATGTAGCGGGAACCCTTTGGGTGCTGGAAGAAGATCCCCTGACATGGGCGATGACACCTCTACCTCTGATCAAAGGCTGTCCACACCGTAGCTATCCATCAGTACCACTGTCCTTTCTTCCAGTCCCTCCCTTCACGTCCTGCTCAAAGGAAATTTGGAGTTCTGACCCTGACCTTTTTCACTACTTCTATTTTTCTGTTTTTATGTCTTTCTTCATTTTCTTCATGGCTGGGTTAAACTAATTTCTCTGGAAGCAAGAAATTTCACTCTAGCTTTCTTAAAGCAAACCCTGAGCCAAATTTCATAGCCTTTGAAATGATGCGTGACGGAGAAACATAAAAAGAGGGTGGAGTGAGGCTGAGGTGGTGGAAGAAGTAACATTATATGCAGTCATGCTTATTACCATTTTACTGAGATCAGTCCAGTCTTGTGGGAAAGGGAACTACCCAGAATCCCTTCCTTCACTCTCCCACAGTGCTCCCCCACCCTGCACCATCTTGGAGCCTGGTGTATATGGAAGACAGAAGACACACTCAGAACATTTATTTATATCTTTATGAAGTAATGCACTTCATGAAAAAAAGAACTTCAGAGCAGAAAGACATAGAAAAACATAAGAAAGAATAGAAAAAGTCATTTTTATTGGCTATGATATCTTTAAAAATCATAATTTACTTCTAATCAAGACAGAATCTCTGCATATTTCCTTATGATTGTGGACTGACATTGAACTCAGACTTTTTGCATATGTCTGGGTCCTTGCCATTGTGTGCAAAACAGTTTTAAAACATTAGATATTGTTTGAGAATATTAACTTCAGTGAAATAAAATTTCTTTCTTTCTTTTTGATTTTTTTGAGATGGGGTATCTCTGTGTAGCCCTGGCTGTCCTGGAACTCACTCTGTAGACCATACTAATTCTTTTTAGCAGCCCAATGTTTGGGGGCATTAGTGCATGCCCCAGATTTTATTTATATGTTACAATATTTTGAACCTTCATCACATCTATCTGCATATGGTTTCTTCTTATTTTGTTTGGCTAAACGCCAAGGAATGTAAATAGAGGGGTCAGAGGATTTGATTACTCCTGGCATTCCTGGTGCATATGTTGCCTAATTTCACCTTTAAAAGCATGTATCAGATTTCATCCCTATAAGACAGTCTGAGATTCTGTTTCTTTAAGCATTCTTTCCAACACATAATACTGTTATTATTTGATGTTGGTATTTCAGTTTAAAAGGCTGGGTTTTATTTTAACTGTCTTTATAAGAAAAGTTGCCCTTTGAAAATATGTATCATCAGTTTGTATTTATCCTCTCCGTTTGTAAATTTCCTTACATAAATTATAGGGAATTTTATATGCTGATAATGTAAACCCTTTCTGAACATCCTTATTAAGTCATAACTAAATATGTTTAATTTTCTTCTTATAATCATTCGCTTTGTATGTGGGGTGTTCCACAGCCCAGGTGTTGGAGGTGGATGAATGAGAGTGGAAATTCCCTCCATCCTTGCCTTATTCTTATTCTTATGATTATAGATTTTTATTTTATTTTATTTTATGAATGTTTTGCTGGTATGCAAAAGAACCTGGATTCTTCTACCATGTGGATCCAAAGGTCAAATTCATGTCTTCAGGTGATGGCACGCATAACCTGCCGAGCCATCTTTGTGGCCCAATTAAACAAGCGGGCAGTGGATGTCATCTTCCATCTTGGGCCTTCTTGCATTTTCTTAGTGTCTAATAACATCAAGAATAATTTCATATGGTTATTGAATACATTTTCTTCACATTTTAAAAACTGAATTTAACTGTAAACAAAACAATCTTTTACCACTAGGTAGGACCCCTCCAGGAATCTAAGGTTAGATTGACATCTGAAACCAATCAATGTAATTCAATATATGAACAAACTAATAAAACAGAAATAAATGTTGACATGCTAAAAAACAGTGACAACATGTAATACCTTTTCATAGAAAAAACATCAGCACACTAGGAACAGAGAAAACATGGTAAAGCTCAGCTTGCACAGTTGCCATTGTACCTAGTGAGGAATCTGAATAATTTTCTTCTAAAGTAAAGAACAAAGAAAGGGGGAGCCTAGGGTTAAGAAAGGAGCCCTTGTGAAGAGCCCTGGCTACTCTTGCAGGGGACCTAGGTTCAGTTCCCAGCACACACATGGTGGCTCACAATTATCCATAATTCCAGTTCAGGGGACCCCACTTTTGACTTCTTTGGGTACCAGGCATGCACATGGTGCATATACATGCATACCAGCAAAACATTCATAAAATAAAATAAAAATCTATCATCATAAGAATAAGAATAAGGCAAGGATGGAGGGAATTTCCACTCTCATTCTAGACTGTATTGGGAGTTCTATTCACAGTAGTAAGCCAGGAAGGATTAAAAGGCATCTAGTTGGAAAGAAAGAAACAAAACTGTCTTTTCCACATTGGTTGTTGCTTGCCACTGTGGACCATCAGATGATCTTTTGAAAATAGTAAGAGTTAGTGAGGGAGCTTGTCAATAACACCAAATAAACCATATAAGTACATAAATCAGTTGTTTCTATGAACTAAAGGGAAGCAATAGATTAAAATTTAAAACACAAGACAAGACCATAAAAACTGGAATAAAAGGGATAAGTTACAAGAGAAAATTTCTACACTGAATATTATAGATAGGCAATACTGAGAAAACTTACAGAAGACATTTTTTGAGTCAAAGATTGTATCTTGTTCAAATGATGGAATATTATTATTATTTTTTTTTTATTTTGAGACAACTTGCTTTGTATACCAGGCTGGCTTCCAACCCACAAAGATCCACCTGCCTCTACCTCCCAAGTGCTGGGATTAAAGGTATGCAATTATTTTGAAGGTGACTTAGATTTAACTTAATACCAATCATGTTTGTATCAGGCATTTCATATATATTTGCAACCTAATTCTAAAATTCACATGGAAAGGCAGGATCCAAGAATGTGTGAAGCACTTTTGCAAGATGATTGGGATTGCAGAGCCTGTACTAGCTGATTCCAAGATGCCTGGGCTTCTTAACACCATGACAACAGTGAGAAGTAATAGACAAAGCTCAACAGAACAAAGCATAAAATCCAAAACCACCCCCATACACACATGCATCAGCAATTTTTGAGAAAGATTCTGGTGAATTCCATGAAGGAAGGATAATTAATGACCCTGGAACAGTTTTTTTTTTTTTTTTTTTGGTTTTTCGAGACAGGGTCTCTCTGTAGTTTTGTGCCTTTCCTGGAACTCGCTTTGGAGACCAGGCTGGCCTCGAACTCACAGAGATCCGCCTGCCTCTGCCTCCCGAGTGCTGGGATTAAAGGCGTGCGCCACCACCGCCCGGCAAAGAGATTGTAAACAGGGCATTCCTAGAAACAATGATTTTTCTTAGAATAATCTTTTTTTTTTTTTTTTTTTTTTTTTTGGTTTTTCGAGACAGGGTTTCTCTGTGCAGCTTTGCGCCTTTCCTGGAGCTCACTTGGTAGCCCAGGCTGGCCTCGAACTCACAGAGATCCTCCTGGCTCTGCCTCCCCCCTGGAACAGTTATACACTTAAATTTCAAAAGGAGCTTCAACTTAGGTACTATGCAATATGCTATGTTTAATTCAAAATGGATCATAAACCTAAATGTCAAGTAAAAACTATAAAACATAGGAAAGAAAACTGAGAAAATTACTGTCAACTTTGGTTAGGCAAAGAGTTTTTAGATATGATGCTGACCAAATTCAAAGCTTAGGGGCTTCAAAAGATGTGACAACCACAAGAAAAAGAAACCAACAATAGGAGAAGATACAAATAATGCCTGATCATTTTTATACCCGTTGTGTATGAAAGAATGTAGGAGCCAAAGATAATGTTTTAAGTTTTAATTACTGTGCCTAAGAGATCCATGAAACAAGAATGCCTCTAACCCCTAAGCCCCTTGCCCAAGGACATATACTTCCTGAAATATTGGAGATTATTGTTTATGGGAGATAATTACCCACATGTTTTTACTGTGCCAAACAATTTTGTTTAACCCATCCGCACTGGAGATGCTTGATCATGTGTGGGTGGGAGGTATGTATGCTAGGAATATGTCAGTATATTGGACATGATAACATTGGGGAATGCCGTACATTGTGGATTTTGCCTTTTTAAGCCTTTGCAAAATGTGACTCATGGTCATTTCCTGGGAACCCAGGAGTGGACTGTTGCAGAATATTCCTTTACACTGTGTGAAGATGTGTCACTGTGACTGGTTTAATAAAGAGCTGAATATCCAACAGTGTAGATGTAACCAACCATCTTATTAAATAAGAAACACAGAGTCAATACAGAGATGAAAGCCAAGAGGTCAGAGCAGTAGCTGAGAGCTAAAAGCCTTACCCTTCACTGTTGTTGTTGCCCTACCTCTTCCGAAAGAAAGCTACTTCCTGTGAGTCTGTCTTTTTATAGTGTTTCTGTTCTGCCTTCTCCTTGATTGTAAACCCAACCACATGACCTCCTAGTCACTGCCTGTCTGTACAGACCTCCAGGTCTTCTATGGTTGGTATTGAGATTAAAGGCGTGTGTCTCCATGCTGGCTGTATCCTTGAACACATAGAGATCCGCTTAGCTCTGCCTCCCAAGAGCTGGGATTAAAGGCGTTCACCACCGCCGCCCAGCTTCTGCTAAGGCTTGCTATTAACTCTGACCCCCAGGCAACTTTATTTATTAACATACAAATCACATTTTAGTACAAATAAAATATCACCATACAATAGCTAGGCAAAAATAGGTTAAATGGGACATCTGGGGACAGAGAGGTCTTGGGGAAGAAGAAGATGGGAATGTCAACCAGATGCTGAGAAAGCACCATGAGCAGTATGGACAGATGAGGTAATGAACCACGTGGCAGAATGTAGATTAAAATAAATGGTTTAAGTTATAAGAGCTAGTGGGACAAGCCTAGGTCAAGGCCAAGTGTTCATAATTAAGAATAAGCCTCCATATTGTTATTTGGAAGCTGGAGGTACAGAGAGAGACTTGCTACATTTGGCACCCAACATGGGGTTTGAATATCCAAACATAGGGCCTGAGAAAGCTAAGAAAAGTTCTGGACAAGTAGCTGGAAGTGGTTTTCTAGTCCTGCAGTCTCTCAGGTAGGCTGATGCTTGGCATCATACAGAGACTCAGCTATGGGCCACTGTCCGTAGGCTGGAGCCAGCCACCAGTGCCCTACAACAATACCACATGCCAGCAACATGTGCCAAGTTAAGCCATGTGGCAGCTGACATGGCAATTTACCATTTGTCTCATATGGTCAAGGAGCACTGCAGGTATTCAGTAAGGACAGATCCAGATTGGAAAACAACAACAACAAAAACCAACAAAAAACCAACCAACCAACCGAACAAACCCTCTAAACAGGTTACAGTGTGTTTTAAAAAAATGTGCATAGCTTTAAAAAAGAAAAGAAAATGGGTATAGACAGACATAGAAAAAAATAGTTTATAAATAATAAAAAGTCTTTAAAGAGCAAATAAAATAATATGAAAGGATAAGCCATGTATGTGAAGATGGAAAATACCCAGAGAGTCTGGATCCTATATGGTGTCTTGTTGACTTTGAATCTTTTGATTGCAGATGAGTGAATGACAGTTGCTGAGCGACATGGGATTGTAAGAAGGACTGCTGAATTAAACCAGCCTAGATACTTTAAGAATGCCTTAACCTTAAAGAAGTCAGAAAATGTATTGCTTTGTGGAAGAGGTTATGCTTTTGTTTCCACAGAAAACTAAAGGCTGTGAATTCATCAAGGTTGGTAGAGATCAGGTTTGATCAGGGGAGACTCCCTGAAAATCCTGACTACAGAAGTAAATAAATAAACCTAAAAAGAAAAAGTACAAAACAGGTGACATATATTTTACCTGCTCAAACATAAAACAAAAAGTCATCTTTGGCTGGCTTGTGTACAATGTGTTATGTTTGAGGGCTTGTGTGTTTTCAGAGTAAAGGAGCAAGACACCAATGAAAATGGGCGGCCCAGGTGATTCAACCTCTCAGAATGCCTCTGTTGAAGTTTCCTCAAAATTCTGCACTCAGAATATCTTCAAAGATTCCAGCTAAGTTGGTCAAGCCTCACAGACTATTCTCACCAGGACTGCAGATAAGCCCTGCACTTTCACATTACACAGACTGACACACACAGCTAGCTCTTCCAGGACATGACCATTATCCCAATTTTCTCAGGGTCTCCTAAAGATGCCATCACCCCCAGACAATAAGATGCAGTCTAGAGAACATGATGCCCACATTCCCAAGAGGTGAGGTGGGTGGATTTTGATCCTTTGGTGAATTATGGATGCTTAGGGGTAGTTAGTTACAAGTTGTTATTGGTCATAGTTAGAAAAAAAGCTGAACATAGGAGACTAGATTCAAGGATCTCTCTCTAAAGGGAAAAATGGGGCATATAGTATAGAAATGATGGGATAAAGGGTGGGTTGTTGAGTCTACTTTTGAACAACCACTAGTCTCAAATATTTTACATTGGTATGGATTTTCATTTATTGATAGAAATTTAAGGTTATTTTTGTAATAATGTATATATGTTTCTATTTCTTATTTAAGATATTATACCTATGCAGCTCATTTAAAAATGTAATGTAAAGTTCTCGTCCTTGAAAGTGATTTAGGATAATAAGGAAATACATGTTAGTCATTAGTCATCTATAACAATCAAACTTATAGTCATGTTAAGTATATTTTAAAGGTCAATAGGAGACATATTTTAAATCATCTTCAAATACTTCAGAGACCTACAGAATATGTCATTTTAATGTTTTAATAACATAGATTTTTTTCATGACAGTGAGATATGTCTGCTCTTAGCAGCAACAATTTACTCCAAAAGAGGATGATGGGCATCCAAGAGCCTCCATATGGATTTTACTTTCATTTCTGGCAAAGTTAGCCACTGGTCAAAGAAACTGCCCTTGTCTTGACTGCTGACAGTATGCTGTCCAAATTGGAAAAGCAGGACAGAAAAGAAGATAACTGATGAACTTTTCCATGACAAGGTAGGATAGTCCTCTGAATTCCTGCATTACAGAAGAGTCTGTCAGATATTCTTGGCCTGTAGGCCAAAATAGACACCCCAACTTTACAAAGAAATTTTGGGTGACTGTCCAGGCAGCCAGAAGTTTCTGTCATTTCTCATAGTTTTGTAAGTTGCTTGTTCTGCTCTTCTTGTTTACTTAGGTAATATTATATCCTACAGGTTGAAGACATATAGTTATAGTTTCCCTTAGTCATGATAGGAAGTACATTAGGTACAAAACTTTGGACTTATCAAGAGAGGATAGATAATGGAGTATTTTCTCTGAATTTATCAAATACAAATGTACTGGACATTGTGAATGTAATTCTTACCTACTACTTGTTCTTATTGTTTATAGTTTTATTATGTTAGAGTTAAAACCTTTCCCTGTTATTTAAACAAAAAGGGGGGAATGTGGAATATTCCTTTACACTGTGTGAAGATGTATCACTGTGATTGGTTTAATAAAGAGCGGAATTGCCAATAGCCAGGCAGGAAGAGGTTAAACAGGACTTCTGAGGACAGAGAGGTCTTGGAGAAGAAGGAAAGACAGGGTCACCAGCCAGCCATGGAGAAACACATGAGCAGTACAGAGAGATGAGGTAACAAGCCATGCAACAGAACATAGATTAAAATAAATGGGTTAACTTAGGTTATAAGAACTAGTGGGACAAATCTAATGCTAATGCTAATGTCAAGCTTTCATAATAAATAATAAGTCTCTGTGTTGTTATTTGGGAGCTGATATGAAGGGGAAATATTTGCTACAGTGGAGCTGGCCGGAGTCAGTCTTCTGGCCAGTATTTAGTTAAACCTTGCTTCAGATTTGGCTCAAAGATTGTGTTAGTGATTTTTTCTCAACCGATGGGATTAATAAGAGCTCTGAAAACTTTGCCCATGATGGCAAGATGGATAAAGGATCACTGTATCAACAAATGATATGGAAAAATTAAATAAAATCATGTAGATAGATAGATAGATAGATAGATAGATAGATAGATAGATAGATAGATAGATAGATGAAAGTAGATTTTTGTCTTACATGATGTGGAAAAGTCAACTCAAAATGAAACAAAGGCCTAAATGTAAGACCTGGAACCATAAAAGTCCAGGAAGGAAACACAGGAAAAGTCTCCTCTGCATTGGACTTGGCAATGAGTTTTTGGTTATGCTCTCCAAAGCATGAGGCTGCAAAATAAAAACAAACAAGTTGAAGCCATCATAGGCAAAGCAGATTAGTATGGCTTATACTAGAGCAAGACCAATTTCAGCAGCACTACTACTACTCCTGGTGTATGTGTGTGTGTGTGTGTGTGTGTGTGAGAGAGAGAGAGAGAGAGAGAGACAGAGAGAGAGAGACAGAGAGAGAGAGAGACAGAGAGAGAGAGAGACAGAGTGTGTGTGTGTGTGTGTGTGTGTGTGTGTGTGTGTGTGTGTGTGTGTGTTTTCTGCAAGGGAGGACTACTCCTTTCTATTGCAATGTGGGAGGTAAGTGAGTAATTGTAAAAAAAAAAAAAAGGTGATGGGAAAGAAGAGCCACAGGTAAATTCTCAGACAGCTTACTTAGTTAGGAAGGAGTGTCTCGGAGATAGGGTGGTGCTCTGCAAACTGATTTTTAATGTGCTCCTGAGCATCTCTGAACACTTTGTGGGTGTCTCCACCTGTACACAGAGTCTGGTTTATGGATTGTTGATATTTAGAATTCCCAGTGTGGCCCTGAACCAGCAACACTGGCACCTGGTGGGAACCTGTTCAAAATACAAATTGTTATGCCCCAACTTAGAAACTGGAGGTGATCTTCACTCACCAGAGTCAGATAAAGGAACTTCACTACATCCAAGAAAGGCTCTAGGCCTCAGATAAACAGCTTGCAGAAAATAGCACAATGAATTTATCCTTTCCAAGAATGTCCGTTTGGCTTGTTCTTGCATCCCAGGAGCACATCTTCCCACCCTCTGTCCATGCATGTGGCCCAAGTGCCTCAGAGGGCAGGGTTATTTGGGATAAAGCTGGTAAGAGTTTAGGGCAACTAAAGTTGAGCATGGTCACAAAGGTCATTTTTTGGATAATATGTCTCGTGTCTACACAAGGCTACAAGTCCTCAAAGGCAGGGGCAAGGGCTCTTTTATACAGTACGGGCACAAAAGATGTGGTGAATTGAAATGAAACCATGGTGTTTAAGTTTTAAAGAAGTTAGATGTTCTGTATCTCAAAACAACAACAACAACAACAACAACAACAAAAACCAACAAAAACCAACAAAACTGTCTGATGTTTTATACTCTTGGATCTGCCCTCCACAACTATGGAAGGGGATTCAAGGCAGCAACAAGCCAGCAAACTGAACTAATGCTGTGGGAACAGGAAGGAATTGTCATCAGCCACTTGGGACTGTTGACGCGGTCAGTGTTGGAACAGAGCTCGCCATTTTCTTTCATTGTTTCTTAATGCATTGAATCTATAGCTCACCGGCCATGGGGCTGAATTTGGCCGGCTGTAGCTTTGTGCTACAAAGCAAGGGATGTTTTATTGTTTTAAATATAAAGTTTCGCAAGCATTCTTGACATGTGCTGTTCAGGCATGTATTCCCCTGCTCACCCCTGAGGACATCAGACCCCATCTCACCACATCATGATCCACCTGCTGTCTGCAGAGTTTGGCCTCTGCAAATTCTCCTAAGATCACATCCAATTGGGCCTGCGAGCAGCTCCTGACTAAAGACTTTCCTGGTTGTAACAGTTTTTGACAAGGATTTTTTTTTTTTTTTTTTTTTTTTTTTTTTTTTTTTTTTTTTTTTTTTTTTTTTAGGAACCAAACCACACCAAACCAAACAAAAATAACTAAACACCTCTATTTCATTAGTGGGGTACACCAGGGGTCATGTCAGGCTTCCCGAGTCGGCATTAGCATACACACTGTCTTAGGTACTGGAAAGGTCATTTCATGTCACCAGACATTCCTACAAACCCTATTTAACTATCATGTTATGCAGTCTGTCAGCCCTAAGTGGCTTCTCGGAGGAATTTAAAAACCTAAAGATTTATGATATGTGTGATTTATTTATTACTGTGACCATCTTCCATGGATTTGCTTATTCTATTAGACTTAGCCAATAAATCTTTTGGTTTTTGTGTGTGTGTCTCAAGGGCTCATCCAGCCCTCAGAGGATGTCTGTCTGAGAGTTTTAGCTTTGAATAGGCAAAGGGAAAGGAATTCCAATGAGATACGTTTTCCCCCTCATTTCATTATGAAACAAAGGAAAAATTTACATTTTATTATTGCACAACTATAAAGCAGGGAGTGGAAACTGTTAAATATGGAGACCTTTTCTAGAGGTTATCGTTTCTTATGTAGAATATTCTCCATCCTGTGGTCTCCCATGACAAGACAGGAGGATCTTGGATTTAGCAGTCACCTAGGCAAGAGTCTATCCACAGATACATTCTTCAACAGCTTCTTGATCATAAAAAGAGAATATTCGATTATTGAAGAATCTACCTTTTACCAGAACAAATCACGTGTTATTTTTCTTCAACATATACCATGGAAATATGAGGGGCAAACCCCTTATTCCATTGAGAGTGGGTGAGGTTCTTAGGTTCTTTGGAAATACTTATGTCTGGGGTCTAATAACTCCTTTGAAGGACCACATTTCTGCATATTTGCCATTGTGTTCTCATCTATGCTATTTTCTACAGTAATTTACTTGTCAGAAAGATCACAGGAAACTAGCAATTTACTTTGTGCACAAAGCATTGTATGGCTGGGGCTGCCTTTTCTCACAGAGCTGTAATCTTTCATTCATCTAAATGGAATGATGGATGAGCAGGTATGGCCACTTGTCATGCCAAGGCTGCTGTGCGTTCACGCCTCTTCTGCCTCTATGGCACAGCTTCTCTGACTGAGAAACCTTGTGAAAAGGAAGACCTAAGAAAGGGCTTTGAAAGGAAAGTCTCGAAGATAAATTGACAGCCACCGGAAATCAATCCTTTTGCTGGAAATATTCATGCTGTCCAGTCTCAGAGCTTAAGTAAGTGCCAATGAAAAATCATCATTTTACTTACGTAAAAACAAACAAACATAAAGAGGAGAGAGAGAGAGAGAGAGAGAGAGAGAGAGAGAGAGAGAGAGAGAGAGAGGAAAAAGTGACACATTAAATATTTTGAAGTTGTTCATCTGGGAACAAGATAGAGAAAGGCATTGCCTATTGTTGATCTCTCTCTGGTCCAAAGAGTGTCAGTTTATTGCTATTGATTTAGTTTGTCTTTATGAACTAAATCAATACACACACTGTGCCTTTTAAGCACACATTCTGTGAATGACCATAATCAGAATTAACACAACTATAATTTTTCCAGGCTTCCTTCCATTCACCTATCTCATGAAAATGGCAATAGAAAAAAACAAAAAGAGCTTAGAGATTTCTAAAGACGCTTCTACTTGAGCAAACCACTGAAATTTTTAGGCTTTCAGAACCGTCTTTATTATCAAATGTAGTTTGGGAATGCTATTTTGATTTGTCCGTATAATTAGCATTTCTTAGGGAGTTCTGTGGTCAGAGGTGTGACAAAATGAGTGATAAAGCCAAGGAGGTCTCAGGTACTCAAATGTTAGGTCCCCAGAGTCACCACTGTCAGGACAGGGGTTAAGTGGCCGTCATCCTTAATCTGGCAAAGAGTGTCTATAGAAACAAGAGCAAAAACAATACTTAACGTTGACATACCGAAGTCTTTCGTACCTGAGTTGTGGGAAGCGAAATGCTTGCTGAGCAGAACTCTTGCCCACTTCTATAACCCACATTTTCTGTCTAGGAGGCGAGATCAGTCAATATACATCAAAGTTCCAGCTCTCATGATTAACAAATATAGGCACAAAGATGAGGAAGACAGGGCTCTCCCCTGCAAGAGCTCATGCTTTATTGGGCAGGGCAGGCAGACTCCAAGTGACTGTAATACACTGTTAAGTGTATGCCAGCCAGAGAAGCAAAGGCCTGTGGCGCAATGACACCCTCAAAGTACACATTATATATCATTTCTGCTCACAGAGAAAGACATAGCTGTCTCTAAGGCATCCTGGGAAAGACTTAATTGCATTGAGTACACAGAGTTTCTGAATAACACACAAGCCATTCATTCATTAGTTCATTCACTTCAAACACTGACCATGCTTACTCCATGCCAGGCTTTGTGGTAGATTTAGGAACTAAATTAATTTTTGTGTTGTCTTCTGTTCTCAAGAGCTAAGAAGTGGACAGTAATGCATATTAAGAGCTTTGAATGGTAGGTGAAAGTTTAAACATTATTTTACAGGAAATGGGAGTCATGAAGCTTTGGGAATGAATGCTATAACAAGGAGAAAATATGAATATAGAGACTAGGTTATTGGACAAAGGTATTAGATGCAAACAATTGCCCTTATTCAAATAATTTGTGTTTGATATAAGGTAAGCTAAGGTACATAGTTAAATATGGAAAGGAGAAATTTTCAAAATGAAATAAAGTGAAGTGGAATGCAGTTGGAGGAATTTAAAGGAAAAGAGAGAAAAGCTGGTTATTCCATTGTAAGGAAAAGAGGACCTTACCAAAGAATTTCATCAGAACTGATATGGATAACTCAAGTGAGGTCTGAGAGCCAGATTAAAAACCTGTGCAGTCACAAGGAAGGGGGAGAAACAATGCTCTGGGCCATTCAGACTAAGAGCACTCCCTCCATCTTCAATGGGATGTAGTAACTTTGCACTTGTGCAGCTGTGGTCACTGGGCAGGATTCCCTTAGCCCTGCTGTCCTAAGTCTGCATGGTGTTCCTACAATGTTCTGCTGACATGGACTCAGAATTCTGAGTGCCAAGCCTGTGTATGGAGAAAGTAGGGAGACAGAGAGACAGACAGACAGATAGACAGACAGACAGACGGATGGATGGATGGATGGATGGATGTAGAGATATATAAAATTCTGGTGGATTCCAATTGAAAAATGAGATTTGGATACGGATAGAATAGCATCTCAAAGACAATTGTTCATTCTAGGCCTTCATTATCTAGGACTCCTCCAAAGGACTGGCTTTCTTAGCAGAGTGAACGATGATGACATAATTGACATTGGACACAGAACTAGGAAGAATGCCATACTGAAATGAGATTGAATTAAATTTGAGGTACTTTAGTAATGGCTAAATAAGAGATTGGGCGCTGCTTTTGATATGGGAAGCCCCAGGGTCAGTAATACGGGTCAAGGCTTGGGGTTCCAGTGACTAAAAACACAACACTCACAGTAGCCTACTGGACCCTGGAACCACCTTGGAGTCCTGTGTTAATCCTGAATCTCATTCCATTTCCTCCTCACTTGAAGTTGTGTTCAGTCCCACAAAGGGTGGCAAATAGTTCTCAGTTGCTCAATCCCAGACTGACAATTCAGAGAAAGGTGTGTCCAGATTCTTAGTATATCCACCCAGACACTACCTTTTCTTTCCATCAAATGAAGCACGTTCGTTCGGGTGATTCCCTAGGCTAGATCAACAGGTAAAGGCATTTAAAAGGGGAGACTTCCTGAGTCCTAAGTGCATGGCAGTTGAGGCAATCCTAAGGGAGACAGGGGCGACTCATCCCTTTTCTTTCTCACAGCCCGCCCTAACATGATTCTCTACTCCACCAGGTCTGGGTCACCACAGTTCCTGCCGCCTGAGGCCAGTGGCTGCCTCTTGACAGAGGTTTCCAGAGGACACTCTACAGGGGGCCAGGGGGCAGGAGAAAGGAATAGTGAAGGAACATGCCTAGGGTGGCTTTGGCTTTGTCTTCACTGGCTAAAGAGGCAACTTCAGTTCTTATGATTTTGTCTTCCTTTACAGGCAGGGTTTATATTTGAAAATGCTTATACTAATTGCTGCCTTGTCTATTTGAGCTTTCCCAACAGAATGTCACAAACTGATGGGCATATGAACAACAGGAAGCTTCTCACAATTCTGAGGGATGGAAGTTTAAGAACAAGGCAGATTCAGGGTGTGATGGGAACCTGTTCTCATCATTATAGTGAACATCCTCACATCCTGTTCTCATGTGTGGCAAAGGACAGGAAGTTCCCTCAGGCCTCTGTATTTTTCTTTACTGGGAATTGGACCTAGGTCCTGTACATGTTAGACAAGTACTCTCTCATGGCCTTTACAGTCATAGTCCCCTTTTTTCTCTCTTTGAGAGACAGGATCTAACCAAGTTGCCCATGCTGGCCTTGAACTTATGACCCTCTTGCCTCAATCTCAGGCTTCAGGCCCCAAATCATTCTAAGATCTCTGTTATGAGAGCACTAATCCTGTCCATAAAGGTTCTACACTCAGGAACTATAGCCTCTTAAAAGCCTGCTGTCCTGACACTATTACTTGAAGTGTTGGGGTTTCAACACGTCAATTTTATAGAAATCAAAATACTCATATCATAGTACTTACTTTCACCTGTCAATCATCAAAACTTTTAGACTCAAAAAGAGTATTTACTTATATGGGTGTTATCTGTCGATAAATACATACTTGAAGTCAGCACTATTAACATGTATGTTTCCCAAAACAACAAATAATGAGATGAGTAACAGTAGTTTACATTTCAGCAAGTTTATCCAGTTCGGGGTTAATAGAAGACAGTTGTATTCACGTTTCTGCTTTCACACCAAGTCATTTGTCAAACGTTAATTTGAAGTATTTGAAAAAAAAAACAAACCTGACCTCAGAAAGACTTGTAATTAGAAATAGAGGGTTTATTTTTTTAATCATATTCACAGATAATCAGACATTCCTGGATACCACACCCAAGTTGGACCATTAGCAGTTTCTTTAGTGTTAGCTGCAGTATCAAATCAAAATCCTTATCAGCTACTATTGTGAACTCCATGACATTAAAAGATAATGATCTATATTGCACTTGGGATGGAATTTTATCTGTGCACAATTTCGTAATATTATGTGCTGGTTATCTGAAAAACATCAGTTCAATGTTGTGCTATTTTTCACACTGGCAAATTTCATTTCAAAATCTCAAAAATATTTATGCTCATTAATATTACCACGAATGTTACCCTCCTCCCCAAATTTACTTTTTGGGCAGATGTCAAGTCCACAGTTGGTGACTGCAAAATTATCAATCTTGCATGAAGGTTTCAATTTTATTATGAGCAACAAATGCATCAACTCTTTTCTTTGAAGTGACAGGCTTACTTCACTTTCAAAAATATGTCTGCAAAATGCTTCATTCAGAACCGGCAGCATTCTCCTGTCAGTTATCTTTTCAAGTTCAAAGGTGTGTCCTGGAAAAAGCATCTAGTCCAAGCTGTTATTAAAGTGATGAAGATGTGCCTTTTCACAGGGTGCATCAGGCTACTGTGAACATTGTCAAAGTACCTCAGCATGCTCATGGTTTCACCACAGACAATATGGAAAAAATAAAAAGAAGTACATGCAAAAAGAGACATTTACTAAATATTAATAAATGCATTTCACTCTTCCTTAAGGACATGCATCAGTGAAACACTTTTTCCTTGTTAATGACTGATGTTGCAATGACTATTGGGGCAATTCGTTTTCACTGCCTTGATTCCAAGTAAAGCATTAGCAATTTCACCCACTAATGCTTTTTTTTAAGCATCAGTGCCAATATCATAGAGTGCAAATAGAAAATGCCATTTTAGTATTACAATGAAAATCATTCTGAAATCTGGGTCCCTTGAATGTGCCTGCAGGACCCCTAGGGTTCTGTGGTCTGCAACTTGAGAACTTTCACTTAGAAAATGGAAAAAGCCACCAGAAAGAGGGAAGAAAGAGATGGGGGCTGGAGAGACGGCTCAGAGGCTAAGAACACTGGCAGCTCTTGTAGAGGACCAAGGTTTGGTTCCTAGCATCACTTAGTGGCTCACTCTGTCTGTAACTCCTGTTCCAGGGGGTCTGATGCCCTCTTCTGGTCTATAGAAGTACCAAGCACACACATGGTACATAAATACACATGCAGACTAAATACTCATACATGCAAAATAATAATAAAAGTAATTTTATTTAAAAAGGAGGGAAAAAAGAGGATAGAGCTGATCACCAGACCCTTGAAGACTAAAGGTGGAAGATGCATCTCTGGGAGGGGCTTGTAATTAATGATGGGGCATTTGTAACAGCTTTCTAGGCATCTGTATACATCAAGAAGACTTGAGAGGAGTGTAGGAATGGAATTCACAGTATGAACAAGGTTTTCTGTCAGTTGCACATGACATGTTCCAATCTTTAGGGACTAAGATACAAATACCTAAAGAATACTCGGTGCTCCCTTGTGCATGCACACATACATTGCCAGCAATAACTACTCCATACAATCCAAACACCAATTAGAATACTTAGTAATAATGTAACTGCTAACAATATTGAAGTAACACTGAGCACTTAGGACTACTTAAATAGTGTGCTTGACATTTTATGAATTGCCACTTTCAGTCCTGACCTAATTACATTAAAAAAATTTTTTTTGTGTAATAATAGGTGCAGGATTACTATGCCAGCCTACAGTTCTCAGCTCTACCAACTGAGCTATTGAAGGAAGATACCACTATTGGCCATATACCCAAAGATGCTCAGTCATACCACAAGGTCACTTGCTCAACCATGTTCACAGCAGTATTATTAACAATATCCAGAGCCTGGACACAACCTAGATGCCCCTCAACCAAAGAATGGATAAGGGAAATGTGGTACATATGCACAATGGAATATTACTCAGTGGTGAAAAAACAATGATACCATGAAATTTGCAGGCAAGTGAATAGAACTAGAAAGCATCATCCTGAGCAAGGTAACCCAGATGCAGAAAGACAAACACAGTATGTACTCACTCTTAAATGGATATTAAATCCAAAGCAAAGGATGATCAGGTTACAATCCACAACTCCAGGGAAGCTAGGTAAAAAGGGGGACCCTAAGAGGGACACACATGAAGCACCCCAGGAAGGGAAAATAGGAAAGATCTTCTGAATAAACTTGGAGGGGGGCGGGGGAGAAGGGAAGTGGTGGGGCATGGGAACAGGAGGGATTGAGATGGCTGAGTGGAGGGAGGCATGGAGAGGGAGAGCATTGAAAGACATATCTGGATAGAGGGAACCATTAGTGAGTTAGGGAGAAACCTGGTGCTAGGGAAATCCCCAGGAATCCACAAGGATAATACCAGCTAAGAATCCTAGCAATAATGGAGAGGATGCCTGAAATTACCTTCCCCATAATCAGATTGGTGAATACCCTAATTGTCATTATAGAGTCTACATCCAGTAACTAATGGAAACAGATGCAGAGATCCATAGCCAAGCACAGAGCTGAGCTCCTAGACTTCAGTTGAGGAGAGGGAGGGGGATCACAGGAGGAAGTGAGGTCAAGATCATGACGGGGAAAACCACAGAGACAGTTGACCCAAGCTGGTGGGAGCTCATGGACTCTGGCCTGTCAGCTGGCGAACATGCATGAGACCAAACTAGGCCACTGAATGTGGGTGACAGTTATGTGGCTTGATGTGTTTGGGGAGCCCCTGACAGTGGAACCAGGACTTATCCTGTGTACATAAAATGGCTTTTTGGAACACAGTCCCTAGGGTGGGACACCTTGCTCAGCCTTGACACAGGGGGGAGGGGCTTGGTCCTGCCTCAACTTAGGATACCAAACTTTGTTGACTCCCCAGGGAGGCCTTACCCTCTCAGAGGAGTGGATTGGGGGTGGGATTGGGGGAGGGGAGGGGGTATGAGAAGGGGAGGGAGAGGGAACCAGGATTGATATGTAAAATGAAAAAAATTCAAAACAAATAAAAAATAATAAGTTCAGTTTGTCTCTTTTTTATGGATGTGGAAACCAAGATTTTTAAAGGTTGAGACACACATCCAAGATCACATGGCTGGGAAAATAGGTCTGAGATCACGTAGCTGGGGAAACATGTCTGAGATCACATGGCTGGGAACCATGTCTGAGATCACGTGCTGGGAAGTGCTGGGTTGAGATGTAGACCCGTG